>NC_092876.1:141677424-142003986 GCF_028372415.1 Notamacropus eugenii | reverse complement strand
AGATATTCCTTATCTCTCTCCCTCAATTGGCTTCTCTCTTCTCTGAATAGAGGGTATTGAAATTAGGCCAGTTAATAACCCTGCAATGGCCTTTCAGTGTTCAAATGACAGGAAGAATTAATTGATGCAGCAAATTTCATTGTTGTCATATTTTAAAAAATTGCCACAGTCACCCCAACCTTTAGCAACCACCACCCTGATCAGTCAGCCAGCGTCAACATCGAGACGAGACCTTCCGCAAGGGACAAGATTACTTATTGCTGAAGATCATGGTTAGCATTTTTTTTAAGCAATAAGGTATTTTTTAATTAAGTCCATTGTTTTTTAGATAAATATTATTGCATACTTAATAGACTACAATATAGTGTAAACATAACTTTTATATGCACTGAGAAAGCAAAAAATTTGACTTGCTTTTTGGTGATATTTTATTCATTCATTCATTCATTCATTTATTTATTTATTTTATTGCCATGGTCTGCAACTGAACCCGAAATATCACCTCTATGTAGTTCAGCCAGTCAGACCTTCTAGCCAGTCCCTATCCATGACATTCCATCTCCTGCCTCTTTGGCCTTTTTAGAAGCTATCACTCATACCTGTGCTCTTAGAGTCTCTGGCTTCCCTAGCCTGACAGCCCCACTTGTCAGTGCCCTTCCCTGATAAATTCCTTTGTACAAATTTTCCACATAAATACTGTTTTCCCCAGTAGAATGAACACTCCTTGAAAAACAGGGACTCTAGTTTTGGTCTTTGCTTCCCTAATTCTCAGCACAGAGCCTGGCCTACAGCAGGCATTTAATACATTATTGTGGAATTGAGCCTGGGCTCCATTTCCTCTGAGAAGAATCAAATTCTCTTATTGTACAGTAGTTAAGCTTCTAATATATGAGTGAGAAATAAAGATCAGGGATCTGTATTGTTTTCCTGGTATTTATAATCTGCTGTGGCTCTCCTTCCTTCTGAAAGACCCAGAAATATTTTAGTTATTTGTCAGACTAGTATATTGTTTTGGCACAGAGAAGATGTGTTTCCTAGTTAAAAATAAAAGTAATGTTGACTACTAAAACACACGTAGGAGTTCAGAATGGAAAACGAAGACGCAATCTAAAGGGAAAAATTTTGGGAAACTATGGAGCAGCAGTAGTTTCTGTCTCATTTGAATTTGTTTGGGTTTGCATAACTACTCCCCTGGGGTCATCTTAGTAATCCCCCAAATCAAACATCAGGTCCCAAACATGGGTCAAATATATTTTTTAGCTAATAATAGCTAACATCTGTATAGTGCTTACTGTGGTTCAGGAACTACGTACTTTGCAATTATTATCTCATTTGATCCTGGCAACAACTCTGGGAAATAAGTGCTGTTATTATCTCCATTTTACAGATGTGGAAATTGAGGCAAACAGAGGTTAAGTTATTTGCCCAGGGTCATGTAGCTAATGCCTGAGACTGGATTTAAACTCACTTCCAGAATCTTCTGGAATCCCAGTCCAGCACTCTATCCACTGAACCACTTAAGCTGCTATATGTGGCATAGCTAGAAATGCAGTGATGCAAGCTTACCATTCTGAAAAAAACAAGATAGCACCCGTAAGTGTATGAAACAGATTTCTGTAGCCACCTTTTCCTACACTGACTGATCCTGGGCTGAGCAGAAGCTCTGGCTGCTAGAAGGGGAATCCTGGGAGTCTTCAGACCCATAAGGATTTAATGATGGAGCCATACTTGCATTATCCTGTGAAGTTATGAAGACTTGGGTTGCTTTGGAAGAGTTTAGTTGAGGATGGACTAGGTATAGGAATGGGGAAGCACTTGTTTCCAACAAATCTAGAGAGCCTTGACTATCCGGGGGAATGTTTCAAGGACCTAATGTGCTTCTTTCTTCTCAATAGTTAAAATTTCTTCCTTAACTGATATCTTTTTTCCAGTGTGCAAAAGGCACACTGGCCTGTGAGTCAGGAAAGATGGATTTTACTCCATATTCTTCCATTAACTAACTTTGCTACCCTTGGAAAGTTTACCTCTCTGGACCTCAGTTTTCTGTTTTGTAAAATGAGGGGGCTGGGCTAGATAATCTTAATCTCTGATGCCCCAGCTTTAAATCCTCTGATTTTATGGTCTCTCTGACCCTGTTGATTCATCTATGAAATTAGAGATTTGAACTAGTCTATGCCTAAGGTCCTTTCCACCTTTAACATTCTATGAAGCCAAGACTCTCACTGCTATCCTAGTGCTCCTAGAAGAGAGGAGGAAAAATAATATTTCCTAGGTACACCCAGGAGTTGGGCAGGAGAGTCCTCTCTATCTGAGTGCACAATTCATGAACTCTTGTGACCCTGGTTCCTCCAGCACAATGTGCTGCCACACATCCTCCCACTGAGACCTACTATGTATTGAGTGGTTGGTCCCTACCTTTTGCCAGATGTCTTCCTTCCAGTGGCCAGGTGTGACTTCAGGGACTCTTACCTTCCTCTTGGTTTCTGCACAAGTAATGGACTAACTTCTCTTCAAAGTCTGAATGTGCCTAGTGAAGTGGGAGGAGAATATAATTAGATCAATTCTGAGTCAATCTGCCCTCCAAGAAGAGTCTCTAGCTTCCTTCCACCTTGTCAAGGAGAGATAAGTAAAGGAAAGCCAATACCATGAGAGAAAGAAATATCTTTTTTTTTAAATTATTATTTAATGTTTAACAATCACTGCCATATAATTGAGATTTTATCCCCCCCCATCTACTCCCCACTACCCCCCTCCCTCCCCACGACTGCATACAATTCTGTATAGATTCTACATATACTTTCCTATTGAGTATATTTTCACTATAGTCATGCTATGTAGTCAGACTAAAATAAATGAAAGAAATCGTATAACAAATCAGAACATGATACACAAACACATACACATACACAAACATTATCTGCTACATTTTGTGAGTGACTTCCATATTTCTTTCTCTGAGTGTGGAAGGCATTTTGCCTTGAGAACCACCTTTGGGATTTTTTTTTTTATAAGAAGTTTTTGCGTTATTACAAAAATCCAAGTCTACCAGAAAAAACTCTCACACACTGTGGTCGTTGCTGTGCACAAAGTTCTCCTGGTTCTGCTCCTTTCACTCAGCATCAGGTCATATAAGTCCTTCCAGGCCTCTCTGAAGTCTTCTTGTTCATCATTTCTTATGGCACAATAGTACTCCATTACATTCATATACCATAATTTATTCAGCCATTCCCCAATTGATGGACATCCCCTTGACTTCCAGTTTTTGGCAACTACATAGAGTGCTGCTATAAATATTTTTGTACATGTGGGACCCTTTCCCATTTTTATGATCTCTTGGGGATATAGTCCTAGTAGCGATATTGCTGGGTCAAAGGGTATGCACATTTTTGTAGCCCTTTGGGCATAGTTCCAAATTGCTCTCCAGAATGGTTGGATGCGCTCGCAGCTCCACCAACAATGAATTAGTGTTCCAACTCTCCCACATCCTCTCCAGCATTTATCATTTTCTTGTTCTGTCATGTTTGCCAATCTTATAGGTGTGATGTGGTACCTCAGAGTTGTTTTGATTTGCATCTCTCTAATCAATAGTGATTTAGAGCATTTTTTCATATGATTATAGATAGCTTTAATTTGAGAAAGAAATATCTTAAAGGATCTGCTGTATTTCTTTTTGTAAAAAGAAAAATTCTCTTGTACAGAATTATTGGACTGACATAGAGATCCAGGTGTCAGAGACCTCAAAGGTGAGTAGTCCAATGCTATTTGAGGAACTAATTTGCTATTTCCCATGGCAGTCCATTCTATTCTGGTTTGCCTTAACTGTTAGGATATTTTTCTTCATGCTTAACAAAGAATATATCTCCCTAATTTTTCCCTTTAGGGTTAAATAGAACAAGTTTAATTCTTCATTCGCATTATAGAAATTATATCCCTCTCTTCACCTCTCAGTCTTTATAGATAGCTAGGATGGAGAAGAATTGAGGATGTCATTGAAGTTGTAAATCTGGGAGATGGAGAGGCCATCTGGAATGGGATAGATTGGGAGGAGGGGGAAGAAAGGGAAAGGAAAAAGGATTTGTTAAGCACCTTTGATGTGTCAGATACTGTGCTAAGTGCTTTACAAATATCTCTTTTGATTAGTTAGGGGAGAAATATGAGATCTGTTTTAGACAATATGAGTTAATAATTAATTCTGTGGTCACCAGTTGAGAATGTATGAAGAGGAGAGAAGGGGACCTAGGACAAAACCTTAGAGTATATTCACAGAAATGGAAGATAATCAGGGGAAAGAGATTGAGAAGTCAGACAAGTCTGAGGAGCGGCAAAGTAGAACAATGTCATGAAAACTCGGAGAGCAGAGAGTGGCTAGGAGGAGAGGGTGATAATCAGTGTAAAGGGCTGTAGGGAGGTTAAAAATGATGAACACTGAGAAAAGACCTTCATTAGATCTGCACATGATGCATATGAATGTAATGGAATACTATTTTGCCATGAGAACTGATGGAAGGGGTGGTTTCAGAGAAATCTGGGAAGATTTGTGTGAAGTGATACAAAGCAAAGTGAACACAAGCAGGAGAACAATTTTTACAGTGTCAACAATATTGATGCTTATTTAATATTTTATTTTTTTCCTCAATTACATGTAAAAGCAATTTTCAACATTTGTTTTTAAAAAGTGTTCAATTCCAAATTTTCTCCCTTCTCTTCTTTATCATTGAGAAGGCAAGAAATTTGATACAGGTTATACATGTGCAATCATGCAAAATGAGTTTCCGCATTAGTTATGTACAGTGATAACAATATTGAAAAGATAAACAACTTTGAAAGATTAAAGCTCTCAGATCAGTGACCAACCACAATTTCAGGGGATTGATGATGAGAATACCACTCACCTCCAAATAGAGGGATTATCAACTCGGGATGTAGGATGCCACATATGTTTTTGGATGTGCCTAATATGGGAATTTGTTTTGCTTGATAATGAATATTTATTACAGAGGTTTTGTTTTTCTTTTTTTCAATTCTGAGTAGGAGGAGATATGAATGAGAGAAAAGCAATAGTAAAATTAAATATAATATAAGCAAATACAGTAGCAAAAGTAAAATTAATTTGAGAAAAAAAAGAAAAAGGAGAGATCAGAAATAACTTTGGAGAAAGAACTTTTAGTTGAGTGACAAGGTCAGAAGCCAAGTTGCAACAGATTGAAAAGTGTGTAAGAAGAGGAAGAAAAGGTATGAAATATAGCTTTTTTAAGATATGGTGACTTGAAGGCAGTTAATAGACATTTATAAATCACCTATGGCATTCATTGTTTCAAAGGATATTTATTGAGTCCACTTGCACGTGCAAATTGCATGCATACCTCCAGATTAACAGATGAACTCAGAAATTTTGAGGCCATATAGAGATATGGAGCAGGGGCTAGATCTGCTTTTGCTCAGTTTGTAGGAGCCATCTAAAATGGGAAAAACTTTCTAAGTAGGCTTTTGTGCAATGAAAACATGTTTAAAGACAAGTCTGAATGTTGAATTTACTGAAGTTCTGATGCTGTATTTTATCTGTTATATTTCTTCCCACTATTTAATGATATTGGCTATAGCTAAATAAAGCAAACTCCTCTCTATCAGGACAACCTCATTTTTTAAAAAACAAATATAACCTGCAGTACCACTATGGAGGCCAAAGGGGGTCTCTGCTGTCCTTATTTCACTAACTTGACTTAGGCCAACACACCTTCTTTATCCCATAGTTCTTGCTCTGGAGCAAACCTAGAACTATGGGATATTAATAAGGGCCCTCATCATCTAAAGAAGGTATGTACATATAGTAAATTGAGGACATTGCCAGGTTCTAGAAGAAATTCCTGAAAGTTTAGTCCTTCACACTCAAAGTAAAATCCTTCAAAATTATCAGAGAAAGTTGACTTTCATGAAAAACACAAACAAGCAAAAATTTTTTTGAAGATTTGTTGAGGTTCCATTTTTAGTGCAAGTGGGAAGAGAAGGGAACCTTTAGCAAAAAGACCTGGGTTCAAATCCTAATTTTGTTTAACTTCCTTACCTTGGATGATTCACCCCTCCCAACCCTGTGCTCCCCACCTCCAGTTTCTTGCACTGTGCTTTGCACATATACAGTGGGGGCCTAGTAAATATTTAATGGACTTCCTTATGTGGAAAAATGAGACAGGACTTGAGAGCAAACATAGACTTTAGCACTGAAATGATTATAGGTTAAAGTTGAATGGAACATTAGCAGTCTTCTAGTTCAATCCCCTTATTTTATAGAAGAGACTGAAATCCAAAAAGGGTAAATGATTTTCCTGAAGTCACTAGATGAGTCCAGGGATTCCTTTCATTTTTTTTTGGAGAAGGGCTATCAAAGAGGGAGGGAGAGGCAAAGTTCAGTGACTTGGTCAGGGTCGTACAGCTAATGTCAAGTGTCTGAGGTTGGATTGGAACTCAGATCCTCCTGACTCCAGGGTTGGTACTCTATTCGTTGTGCTACCTAGCTGCTCTGACTCTTTTTACCTTAAAAATTTTTTTGGGAATGAATAATGCTGAAACAGACTCAAAAGATATATTAAAATATATCTCTGCAATATTTTACCTGTAAAAAAAAAGAGGAGGTAGTGATTCCTAAGCCACCTTTTGTTTTAAAAAGTTGACATTCTTTAAAGCAAGGAATCTTTTTTGAATCAAAACTGGAACTTAGAAGAGAAGTATTTTATCTAAATCTCTAAAAAACTTCATGCAATTTTAAAGGACTGTGAGAATAATTCCCCTAAATGTATGTATTGATGCTATAAATGCCTAACACTCTCCCTTTTTGGCTACCTTTTTTGTTATCTATGATTTCATAGTTTGGGGGAACTTCCAGTGGAGAATGAAAATTATGTCCATGGCAATTTACTTGAAACTTAGAGTCTTAGAGAATCACCTATGGTATTGAAAGGCTGAGTGACTAGTTGAATTTCTCACAGTTAATGGCAGGTCAGCATCCCTACTTTCTCACTCCCAGGATGGCTCTCTTATCCAATCTGCCCAAATCCTCCTGCTTAGTCTACTTGTCTTCAGCATTAAAAAAGTCTATCCTTTTCCTAAACAGGCCAACACTGTAAGACCCCTGTAGTTTCAGGAAGATTCAAAGAGATACCGAGTTCAAATTCTACCTCAAATATTTGGTAATTGTATGGCTCTGGGCAAGCTGCTTAACCCCTCAGCCTACCAACAGTATTGCTTTGGTGAGCTTCTGCTGGTTCTCACAAAATACTGTCCATGATACATCTTCCTTCTGGGGTTGTAGAGTTCCTTAAAAGAATGCATTTTCTTGAAATGTAATGAGTTTACCACCCTTCTCTTCCCAACCTAATCTATTTCTTTAATATAAATTATATCTTTCCATATACCTTTTCTGATCATGAGTCACAATCCATCATGTTTCTGTGATACTTACAAATTCAATTTTACCTTCTTACATTAAGATCTCTAGCATACTTTATTTTCTACCTTTTTTATATAGACATTTCTACCCTTGATTCCTCCTATTTCTACTTCATGAACCAGTTCCTTCCTATTGGTAAAATTCAAGTCTAGAATAATATTTCCTCATTACTTCTTCTAAGAAAAGTTGAGAATTTGTCAGCAGCTTTGCTTTTAGGAGAAAGAATTCCAGAAGATGTCTGGAGAATGTAAGTGCCCTTTGACATATGCCTTCAAGCTGGTTCTTTTGCTGGTACTCATTCACTGTGTTTGTGTCCTCCTACCTATATAAAGGAGATAATAACTAGCACCTATCTCAAATGAGAGTGTTGTGCTCAAATGAGATAACATATGTAAAATGATTTGCAAAGCTTCAAGTGTTACATATACATACCACCTATTATTAACTCCCCATTGCTCTTAAGTCTGCAGTTCTTGTCTATGAAATATCATAAGTCTACCTAGTCAAGTTTTGGAAGGCATTTTTTGGAGACACTTTCCCTTGCTCTGGTACTCCTACCTTTTACTTCCACCTCCCTCTCTGTCTCATGCATTTGGGATTTCTTCCTGGGAAGAAGTGTTAGGTACCATACAGAAGTCTCCATTGGACACCAGAATGCTGTCTTACAGAAGTCTCCATCGTCAGCTGAAATGATGATTTCACACTCTGAAGAAGGGTCCCAGGAGGTGACAGGAAGAATATGGACCTTTGACCCACTCTGATTTTAATATTTGTATTTAGATAGCTGACTCCATAAGAATTACTATTAGCCTCTCCTTCTTGAATACTGTTTCTTGTCAATTACTTGGCCCCTCTATTAACATTTACCTTACTATATTATGCCTAATATGTACTGTAGTATCTGACTTAGTTAATGTTGGGGCAGTTTCTTCCCTGTCTCTCTCTTTTTTCATCTTAAAGCCTTCTTGATCAGATCTGTAAGTCTCTAGACCAATATATTCTTTCCAGCACTTGCAATATATCCCTGGTCGGGAACCTGTCACATCTTAAGCCCTGGCGCAGAATCAAAATATTTTTCTCATATACCATCTTGTTAACCAGCTGCTCATTTCCCAGTTTCTACTTTTCTCTTCTGAAATCCTTTTTTAAAAAAAAAATTATTTATTTAACTTTTAACATTCATTTTCACAAAATTTTGGATTCCAAATTTTCTCCCCATTTGTCTCCTCCCCCACCCCAAAACACCAAGCATTCTAATTGCCCCTATCACCAATCTGCCCTCTCTTCTATCATCCCTTCCTTCCCTTGTCCCTATCTTCTCTTTTGTCCTGTAGGGCCAGATAACTTTCTATACCCCATTGCCTGTATTTCTTATTTCCTAATAGCAAGAACAGTACTCAACAGTTGTTCCTCAAACTTTGAGTTCCAACTTCTCTTCATCCCTCCCTCCCCACCCATTCCCTTTGGGAGGCAAGCAATTCAATATAGGCCATATCTGTGTAGTTTTGCAAATGACTTCCATAATAGTCGTGTTGTGTAAGACTAACTACATTTCCCTCCATCCTATCCTGCCCCCTATTGATTCTATTCTCTCTTTTGATCCTGTCCCTCCCCAAGTGTTGACTTTGAATTGCTCCCTCCTCCCATTGCCCTCCCTTCCATCATCTCCCCCACCCTGCTTATCCCCTTCTCCCCCACTTTCCTGTATTGTAAGATAGGTTTTCATACCAAAATGAGTGTGCACTGTATTCCTTCCTTTAGTGGAATGTGATGAGAGTAAGCTTCATGTTTTTTCTCTCACCTCCCCCCTTTTTCCCTCCACTGAAAAGTCTTTTACTTGCCTCTTTTATGAGAGATAATTTGCCCCATTCCATTTCTTCCTTTCTCCTCCCAATATATTTCTCTCTCACCCCTTAATTTCATTTTTTTAAGATATGATCCCATCCTATTCAGCTCACTCTGTGCTCTGTGCATGTGTGTGTGCGCACGCACGTGTGTGTGTGTGTGTGTAATCCCACCAACTACCCAGATACTGAAAAGTTTCAAGAGTTACAAATATTGTCTTTCCATGTAGGAATGTAAACAGTTCAACTTTAGTAAGTCCCTTATGACTTCTTTTTGCTGTTTACCTTTTCATGCTTCTCTTCATTCTTATGTTTGAAGGTCAAATTTTCTTTTCAGCTCTGGTCTTTTCATCAAGAATGCTTGAAAGTCCTCTATTTCATTGAAAGACAATCTTTTCCCCTGAAGTATTGTACTCAGTTTTGCTGGGTAGGTGATTCTTGGTTTTAGTCCTAGTTCCTTTGACTTCTGGAATATCCTATTCCATGCCCTTCAATCCCTTAATATAGAAGCTGCTAGATCTTGTGTTATCCTGATTGTATTTCCACAATACTTGAATTGTTTCTTTCTAGCTGCTTTTGCAATATTTTCTCCTTGACCTGGGAACTCTGGAATTTGGCCACAATGTTCCTAGGAGTTTCTCTTTTTGGATCTCTTTCTGGTGGTGATCGGTGGATTCTTTCAATATTTATTTTGCCCTCTGGTTCTAGAATCTCAGGGCAGTTTTCCTTGATAATTTCATGCAAGATGATGTCTAGACTCTTTTTTTGATCATGGCTTTCAGGTAGTCCCATAATTTTTAAATTGTCTCTCCTGGATCTATTTTCCAGGTCAGTTGTTTTTCCAATGAGATATTTCACATAATCTTCCATTTTTTCATTCTTTTGGTTTTGTTTTGTGATTTCTTGGTTTCTCATAAAGTCATTATCCTCCATCTGTTCCATTCTAATTTTGAAAGAACTGTTTTCTTCAGTGAGCTTTTGAACCTCTTTTTCCATTTGGCTAATTCTGCTTTTTAAAACATTCTTCTCCTCATTGGCTTTTTGAAGCTCTTTTTCCAATTGAATTAGCCTATTTTTCAAGGTGTTATTTTCTTTAGCATTTTTTTGGATCTCCTTTAGCAAGGTGTTGACCTGCTTTTCACGCTTTTTTTGCATCTCTCTCATTTCTCTTCCCAGTTTTTCCTCCACCTCTCTTACTTGATTTTCAAAATCCTTTTTGAGCTCTTCCATGGCCTGAGCCCATGGAATATTTATTCTGGATATTTGGGATACAGAAGCCTTGACTTCTGTGTCTTTCCCTGATGGTAAGCCTTGTTATTCCTCATCTGAAAGGAAGGGAGGAGATATCTGTTCACCAAGAAAGTAACTTTCTATGGTCTTATTTTTTTCCCCTTTTCTGGGCATTTTCCCAGCCAGTGACTTGACTTCTGAGTGTCCTCTCCACTCCCACCTTGCCTCCAGATCCACCCAGCCAGGGTTTGGGGCCTGAGGTTCAAATGCTGCTTCCCAGCCTCAGGGCCTTGGGTGGGGGCAGGGCCACCACATGGGGCTCAGTTCCCTCAGGGGGTTTATGTAGAGACCTTCAACAATGGATCCAGGCTCCAACCTGCTTTGGGAGCCCTTGTCCACTGCTGCCTCCACTGCTGCCTCCTGAGGGGGCCTGAGTCATGGAGACACCCAGCTCCCCTCCCAGCGAGCCAAAGAGACTCTCTCACTCACCCCCAGCGCCTGTGGGTGGAAGGACCTACGTGGCCACTGGAGATTCCATCCCTGAAGCCTGCTCGGATCTGCTCCTCTCAGTGCCACAGGGCCAAGGCAGGCAGGGCTGGGCTCCGCTCTGGGTCTAGTGTCGATGGACCTTTGGTGTCTGTTTTCAGGGCTCTCTGGAACAGAAATCTCATCTGCTCCGTTGTTCTGTGGCTTCTGCTGCTCCAGAATTTGTTGGGAGTTCTTCTTTACAGATATTTTATGGACTGTGGGTTCAGAGCTAGCATATGTGTATCTTTCTACTCTGCCATCTTGGCTCCTCCCCCCTGAAATTCTTACCTTCAATAAGCAACAGTGAAGAAAAAGTCAACTGTGACCTCTGAGAAATTCAATCCCCTTCCACTCAACTCTTCCATCCCCAATGCTTTGTAATCCCAAGAGCTGTGTTAACAAGAACCATGAAAATCCAGTTTGACTTTTCAGGTGTTAATCTTTTTCTATTTCCTGAATTGCTGGATTACCATCAATTTTTTTTGACTTGTACTTGTCCTACATCCTGTCCATTGCTTTAGAGTGGGGTTCTGCTTCATCATCATGAGGGATCACTAAATATACTTAAAAATATTTATTTCCAAAGTCTAACAAAAAGGGGGTTAAAGATTCCTTCTAGGTAGCTAGGTGGATTTTAACAATTGCCTTCTGGAGACAATCTTTATTGTCAAATGATGAAAAATTTCTACTCAATTTGGTTTTTCTTATCTATGTCTCTTTTCATCTATCACATGTTAATTTTCAAAAGAATTTACTGATTTGGGGGTGTATGTATGTTGAGGGAGAGACTTTTGCTGATTGAATATTGAACCAAATTTTTAGTAAAAATAAAACATCAACAACAACAACAACAAAGCACAACACTTTACAACTTCTGGTCCTTTTAATTGCAATCATACATAGCTATAAGCAAATACATATATGTATATATATATGTATATACACACACTTCATTTTGAGTTCTTTCATTTTGTATGATTTTACATAGACTTCTCCCTATTCTTTATATACTTCATGTTTGTACTTCTTAACACCAACACGATGCTCAATTTCATTAATATACTCTAGCCTACCCTCTTCCTCCCAAATTTTAGATATCTAGGCAATTTTTTTTTTGCTAGTGTAAATGCAGTATACTAAGACATCTCTGTACAAACAAGTTGTTTTGTATTTTGAATAGTTTTCCTGGAATACATTCCTATTAATGGATAAGATCAAATGATAAGATCAGACTGTTTACTTTTATTGTGACTTGACTGATAGTTCTCCAAAATGATTGCCCTTATGTGCGTTTGCACCAGTGGTATTTGAGAGTACCTGCTTCCTCACACTGTCAATAATGGACTTTATATGCTCCCTCTCTCTCTCTTTCTCTCTCTCTCTCCCCCTCCCTCCCTCTCCCCCTTTCCTCATTCACTCTTTCTTTTCTCTTTTTATTAATTTAGTGTGAAAATAGAAAGGACAAAACATTATTGATCTTTCTTATTTTAATTTGAATTCATTTTAACATTTGATCATTTTGTTATTTATGTTTCCCCCTTTGGTGAATTGTATTTTTAAATCCTTTGACTATTTTTGCCCATTGGAGACTTGGTGCTACCCTCATAGGCTTATATCGTATTACTTATAAAATGTGGAAGCAAACATTTATCCATCATATTTATCATGGATATTATCTTTTTATCTTAGTTTTGTTATTTCCTGTGGTTTGAAAGATTTTGGTTTTTATATAATTAAACTATAATTAACCTCATCTCTCCTCATTTCTGATGCTTTAATTGTTCAGATTTTATCTCCATTTCACAGTGGGGAAAAAAGTATATCACTCCATTTCTTTTAAACTTTAATAAAAACACTTTTTCAATTCCCTTGAAATTTATTATAGTGTTGAAAGAGGAGTAACCAGATCAAACTATTACCACTATGAAAATTTCCTAATTGAAGAAAGAGTAGTAGCACTGGTTATAAATTTACACATGACTTAAACCCGGAGAGTCAGAAGTTGAACAGAGCCAAGTCCAATGGATTGAGTCCTGAAAAGGACAGATGCCATTTGGGGTTGACCATAAGAAAATGTGGATACACATAGTAGACTTCAGGCCAGATATTAGGGCATTTCTAATGCCATGAAACATCAGGTTGGACCGACATATCTAGGGAAACCAAATAGAGCAAGAAATCTTTTTTGGAGAGCAACTGAGTAATTAACAGTGAAATGTGAGAGACTGTCCCTGGAAAGGTAATTTTGTTAGTACCTACCATATGTTGTACCCTTATATAACTTTACCCTTACATTCTAAATAAAATATCCATTTAAATCAGTTAGTTTGGAGTTTAGTTCACAAATGAGAACTAGATTGAGATTGGAACAGGAAACTAAGGATGGAATTCAGGGATTGAAGCCAAAATAGTGAAGGCAGTGAGAGAAGGGTCAAACTGTTCTAGTTATGAAACTGGCAGGGACCTGGGGTGTGTTCTCAAGCTTTGCAAGGCTTTGGCTGAGCCTTTGATGTAATGCATCAGGAAGTCCCCCAAAAGATAATCCCTAGATATTTTTGTCATTGCTGGGCAAATCTAAAAGGAAGTCGTGTTTGCAATTGTTATGTAACTGATTTTGGCTCACTATACCTTGGGGGAACTAAAGTACATACTGAAGCATATGCTGGAATCTGATGCTTTGGGAGGAGCAAGATGTTAGAGTGGAAAGAACATGGGAGTTGTTGTCATATGCCCTGATTTTGTAAGTCTTAGCACAGACACTTATTAGCTGTGGATTTCTGGAAAGCTTCTTAACCTTTGTGAGGCTTCATTTTACCTTTTTTAAAAGTATGTAGCAATAATAAAGCTTTGTGCTACCTGACTCACAGAGTTGTTGTGAAGTGATTGCTTTTTGTAAACCATGAAGTTACATATCTCTATTTCTATCTCTATTCTGTCTCTATATCTCTATTTCAATAATCTATCTCTCTATATTTCTCTATCTCTATCTCTGAGCTACTGCTCTGATACCTCAGTATAGTGTAGAGGCGATAATGAGCTTCCCAAGGCAATGCTGGCATAGTATAAATTCTGGCAGATTCTACCAGGCTAGAAAGATGGTCTTGGAGACAATATGTATCTACACTCTGAAGTTTAGCTCAGCTAATTATGGAGAGGCTCATTTTAATGATGTTAGTCAGAAGACAATGCATTCTTTGACCATAAGTATCCATGAACCAGATAAAAATATCCTAAATACCATTGTTGTTGTTGATAGAAACTCTGATTAGTAAGCTCTATAGCAAAGAATCTGCTTCAGCCAATCTTGGTAACTCACTATATCCTTTCATGTGGAACATTGCCCTCTCAAGGAATGCACTTGGGATAATTCTCTGACTCATTTGTAATCCAGACTTGGGTTATTGGTTACATTGGATTTATAAGCAATAATTCCATTTTTTATATTTATATTTTACAATAATATTATATATGAGAGAATCATAAATTGAAAGCTACCTTCTTTCTCTGTTACTACTAGTATTTTAAATTAAATCTAACGTAGTTTTTTGAACTTAGAGACCTAAAAGTAGTTTTTCTATACCCAATTTTCCCATAAGTGTTGATTAAATAATCAGTCTATGAGTATATCTTTACTTAGTTTTTTTTGCAGTTTAGGACCCCATTGAAATACTGTTATTCTTAAGATACACGATTTAAAACTATCATTCTATGAGTCTGTTTTCCCAGATTCATAATGGACAATGAATTTTGTAGACCCTTCTTCATCTTGGTTCCCTTTCTTTAAAATCAGTTTAAAAATTCTCTTCTTTTCCTGCTTACATGCCAAATAGTATCCTGGGTACAAAAAAGATTCAAATTGCATCTTGTCATTATGGCCTGGGATTCTCTCTTGATAGAATAAAATATCCTGATCTTTGCCATCAATTTTGTCTGAGGCAGTGCCTTCCTATGGAGAAAGAAAAAAGAAAAGAAAAGAAAACATTCCAGATGTTATTATGATGGGCTATAAAGAGCCTACGTAAGGATAGTCTTTGCATAGATCCCACACTGGGCCAGAGACTTCTGCTAAAATATGGGGAGGAAAGTCTCCATCAACATGAGTTACCTCCATGATGTCATGTAACTCCATCCTCTGTGTATTTGTTCCCTTTATTACACTTCTGGGACATTCGTTGTCTCTCCTCTCCCACTTAGAGGAAACTTCATCTGCTGCCAAGCAGACAGCACTCCAGGAAGGCAGTAGTTCCTTCAGATTGCTCCTCCATCAGTAGGGGCTGGAGGATAATCCAAGTAGCCCCTACTGCTTCCTAGCCCCTACCCAGGCACAGATTTTATGGCCTAGATGCTCATGATCAAGTCACTTCTGGTTATGTACCACCATGTTAGTAATTGGCTAGGTGAGAGAAAATTTATATCACTCCTAAACACTTTGGGAGATTCTATATCATTTCTTAATGTTTAACAAATTAATATGGTCTTGACCTTGGAGGCAACAATTTGTCTAAGCAAGCCACTCACTTTTTCGATTCCATGACTCTTATGCTGAGCACTTCAGGCTTAGCACTGAACCTTAGGAAACCTTATTTACAAATGTACATGTGTGCTTTTGTGTGGATGGACACCCCCACACACAAATATACCACACATCACACACAGACATGCCACACCACACAAACACTTGTAAGGGCAAGAAAAGTAGGAACTTTTGCTGTTTTTGTTTTACTAAAAGTGCCTCTGAATAATGTGATTAAGGAGGATCTTTCCCTCCCATTGTTGAGCCTGGGAAGATTTGTAGGAAGATTCATGCCTTTTGTAAATGAGGCACTGGTGCTCAAAGAATATGATACCCTCTGGCTCTAAAAAGTGTATGAAGTTTCTGAGTTGCGAGTTTTATTTGTGGCTTATTGATTGGAAGTGTTTGTTTGGCCAGATGAGGACTCTGGGAAGCTGCTAAGGAGCCCCCTGGGTTGGAAAACCCAGAAGTCGGTGCTTTCTTCTCTGGTAACTGGTCAGACAGTTGGACCCGTCTTTGATGGCCAAGTAGAGGAAGCCATGTATGTTGATCTTTGATTTCTCTGTATTTTCTTTGAAGTTCAGGGTGTTGACTCCCATGAACTAGGTGAATGATATATGTGCTTGGTTAAAAGAATGATACATATGCTTGATTAAAATGATTGTTAACCCCTCAAAAGTTGCCTTTCCTTTTATGAATGCAGATCTAAGAACCTGTGATAGGAGGTTCTCCTGTGTATGTTGGGGTGCTTCCTGATACAACAGCCCTCTCCACTTAATAGTAATTTCTTCCTTTTCCTCTCCCCCAACTCAAATCTGTCAGTTCCAGGAAAAATTCTATACCAGATCATTAAACAGGTAGATGGTGAGCATCTAGAAAGGAAAGCAGTAATAGCAAACAGCCAACCTGGCTCTACCCCTAAGCTGGAAGTCTTTACCTGGGATTCACTATAAGGTAAAAACAAATGAATTTTTGCCTGACTTGTTGATATCAGTTTCCTTACTTTGTAGTACCATGCACACATACAATCAACATATGGATCTCTCCATCAGTACAAAGGCATTTCTCCTTCTTCTTCCAAGCACCTCCTTTAAGTTGTTCTTCTGTGAAATGCAATGGGATGAGCAGAAGCTAGACTGAACTGGGATTGAGGGGAGCCCATAAGCAGCCAGGTGGCACAGTCAAAAGAATTCAGGCCCTGGAGTCATGAAGAATTGTGAGTTCAAATGCAGCCTCAGACACTTAATAGCTGTGTGACCCAGGGCAAGTCACTTACCCCCGTTTGCCTCAGTTTCCTCATCTGTAAAATGAGCTGGAGAAGGAAATGACAAACCATTCCAGTATCTTTGCAAGGGAAACCCACAATGGAGTCATGAAGAGTCAGACATGACTGAAAAAACTCAACAAGAAAGAACAAGGTCTAGTCTCCCATTTCACATCTATGTGACCTTAGGGGAATCATTAAACCCCTTGGCTTTATCTTCTTCATCTGCAAAATGAGGAGTTAGACTAGTTGAGTTCTAAGGTCCATTCTAGCTCTAAAAAGTCAGATTCTGTGTTTTCTTGCATTTCCTACCTCACAGAACTTTCCAGAGGACCAAGGGAGATAAAATACTTTGTAAGCTATAAGGTCTACACAAAGTCAGCTATTGCTTTTCTTTCTGCTTTGGTATTCACTTAGGCTAATTTGTTCTGGATCAAAATATTGAATGGGGAAAGAAAATCACACGCAGCTTCATTTGCCATATAGAATATTTGAACTGGAAGAAACCATCAGCTAAGCTCATTCCAAATGGATTTCATAACCTAAAACAGGGGCCATTGAAAAAAACAAAACAAAACAAAAAAATTTTCTATTTGACTCTGAGACACTTTAAGTGATTTTCCCTCCTTGGGCAGAGTTGCTTTAACTATCTTTAACTGAGGGCAATATCTATGTCTTTGCTCTGATATTTGGGATATATCCCATGCATGGAATGCACTTCCCCACTTTCTCTTCACCTCCCTCAAACCTTTTCTTAGAATCTCTAGTTTCTTTTATGTCTCAGCTCAACCTTTACTTATTCCCTCAGTCCCAAGTACACTTCTCCCAATCCTACACTTTGTATCTATTTTTGTATACTTATACTGGACATATATAATGTATAAAATATAGGCTAAACAATATTTTACTTTTGTTTTTGTATCTCCACTGACTATCATTGTGTCTAGTACATAGTTAGTGCTTAATAAATGCTCCTAGGTTGATTGATATTTGGAGCACACAATGGATGGAGAAAAGGTTGCATGGATATTCATTCTGGAAAGTGTCATAGTCTATGTTTATGAGTTTCCTGAGTGAGAAAGGCATATGTCTCCTTTATGGATGTGGGTACTATCTACCAACTATGTGAGGCAAATGTTTGAGGTCTATCTGGGAATGACACATTGCTGAGGGCTTTGTGAACTGATCAGCCCTGGCAGTGGTGTAATGACAAAAACTCTAGATGTGGAATTGGAAGAACTGGGTTCCAATTCTATTGTCTACCTTGGCAAAGTCATTTCACTCCACTCTGGGTTTCAGTTTTTTTCTGTAAAATAAACTGGGGGTTTGGGATGCTAGATGAGATGACCTCTAGGGTCCCAGCCAGCTCTTAGACATCCTATTTCATGATATGTATGTTGGCTAATTATCTGGATGGTGTAGATTTTGCAACAAGTGCTGGGCCCAGACCTGTGCTGTGATCTGATGCTGCTCATTGATTTAGGCAGCTGTAGATGACCCTCTGCTCTTATAGTTCTCTCCCTTTATTCTTCCTCCTCTGGAGATTGGATTCAGACTTTGAAACAAGTTATTATTCCTAAAGTTTTCCTAGAAGTGAAACTGAAAACAAGCAGCTCATTCTTACCTTAAAATGAAGTTTTTTATCCTTGCAGCACAGTGTATAAGTTTTTTTCTCAGTCTTCACAGAGATGGCTACAGCTAACCCTTTCGGCATGGTCTCTTTATAATGCTGTATTATAAACTGAGTCCGAGGTGCATTGGCTGAGGACAGACATTTGTAAATTAGAGTTCTATTCAGAAGAATCTTTCACAGCTTTTTAGTTTTTAAGAATTGTCTTTAAGGGATAGTCACAGAAGGGACGATCAAAATGTTGATTTTTGTGTGGCTTGTTGAAATCAATAAGCTCTCTTTGAGATTTGGATAAAGTCACATCCTGGAAACAACAATTTAGAAAGCTTAGCATCTATCCCCAACAAAATCGTCTAATGAGTTGGAAGACTTTTTCAACCCAGTGCTATCTAGGAACTAGAGATTCATTTAGAAGTCATTCCCAATTATATTGATTTTTTTTCCTGAAGTTACATTGTTTATTCTTCACAACAGGTAAGGACTGATTTATATGTGCCAGCTCTGAATTCTCAAATAAACTCCCTTACGGTGTGCTCAACATTCAAAACCTACATCAACAACCAGAGAATAGATGCCCCTTGCCCCTTGTAGTCTGTTATTAGTGGAGATGAGCTAAACCTACTCCTTTCCCTTCCTTTTTAGGTTTGAGGCTAGCAAGGGCTGGGAAGGTAAATGACAGCATGGAACAGAGAGTTAAGGGCAGCAGTGATATGATGCAGAGATCACTTATCCAACAGTCAGGATAGATAGCTAGGTTTTAAGATCCACTTAACATGTTCTTTGACTTTGGGTAATCACTTACTCTTTTTGACTCTCGTGACTGTTTTTCAAGGAAGGTTTTTCCTCCAGAAAATGAGAAAAACCATCTCTAAGGTCTTTTCCAGTTCTATAATTCTCATATTTCTATAATGGTGGTTCAAAAAACAACCAACCAACCAACCAAACAAAAAAATCCAAAACATACCTACAATCTCCGAATCAGACATCTCCTCAAACACAGCCATTTTCCCGTCTTTGACTATTACAAGAACTCTGCCCTTCACGTTTCGTAAGATGGCACAACGCTTCCAAAGTTTGCTGAATTCTGGTTTGACTGTGTTAAACAAACATACATTAAGTACATACTTAGAAGTGGGAGATTTTCATATCTACTAGCAAACCTCTCTTAGATTTTAGTTCTCCAGAGTGTAAGTTCCTAAAATAAATAGCAGGTGCTATTTTAAATTTAGTCTTTTGCACTGAGTATTTATTAAAGGCTTGTTGAATTAAATTGAGAGTGTAAGTTGCTAATCAGGGAAATTTCTTGATCAACATAATGAGCTTACTGAGAGGTGTCCCTTTATTTGGGGCTTTGATTCCTCTTTCTATGAAAGGCATAGATTCACTCCTAACTCATAAATTATTAGTGATCAATACTTAGGGATGAATTGGTCACTTCAGACTATTGTGGGTTATAGCCATTTCTTATTGCAGAGTTTGACTTTTGGATATTTTTCCTTTTTGGAGAGGTCCAGAGAGAATTGAGTGCATTAGAGATTTGAGAACCAACTTTGGTCCCAGTGGGAGCACTTGCATTCTAGTAAATCTTCTCAGGGGTTTATTTCTTGAACCCCTCTCCCCAGCTTCAGAGACAACAGCCTCTTGGCTTAATAATTATAGGAAATGACAGCAGGCAGGGAAATGCTGATCTAGTAACAGTTCTTGAACACAAAACTAGAGAGACAATGGAAGAGAACATCATACTTGCACATATTTTCAACAAGGTAGCCCCAGGATACTACTTGGCCAAATGGAGTGTATTACTAAACCATAGCCTTGCAGAGAGAGAAGAGAGAGTTCCTAGGCAGCACTAGCCTTGTTAGAAGATAGGGATTGTTCCGATAGCCCTTTACCTAGAAAGGCCTGAGCTACGGAACTGAAACATGATATGGGAGAGCAAATGATTGTTTTCAGTTACTATGAATTATTAGGACAGTGCAGGTCCGGTGGAAAGAGGACTATCTAGAAATTCCAAGTTTGTTTTACAACTGGGGGAAATCCAGGCTTTATTTTGTTGTAAACTTGGAGGACTACATTTATCACTGAAGTAGAAAGTGAGACTCACTGGAATATTGGGGAGTTGTCTCTCTAACAACTTCAGGTTTATTTTTCTTTCAAAAAATGTCTAAGGTACAGGCAGTACTATGAATCTGGGAGACTCCACATCCCCGAGAGAATGTGGGTCTCATTGGAGAAGGAAGGAGCCATTGTATGTGGGCTATCATGAATCCTTTATATATACACATATATATTATTTTTGCATTTTCTGGTGTGAAATAAAAGTTGTCCTATGCCTGATATGTGTTACTACTTTTAATGCTTATATGGGAACTAGAGACCTTTTAATCTAGATCTTTAAAAATTAGACACGAAGTATTTTCTGAGTTTTATTTTGAGGTTTTAGAGGAACCTTTGAGTAAAGGCAAAACAAACTAAAGGGAGAATGATTTGAGGGCTGTTTGTGTAAGTAAACAAATTTTGGGACTTTGATCATGAGTTATATTGTGGAAAAAATACTTAAGAAAGCTGAGAAACGATTGACATTTAATAGCATTAAGGGACTAGGGGAGAAAACAGGGCTTCATTCCCTCCTTCCAAAAGGGCTATCTGCTATGTATTTGCCTCTCTTACAGGAATTTACTGGTTAAAGAGCCAAGCAGAAATAAGGTTTCACTTCTCTAAATCATTTTCCCGGAAAATTTAGGGACAGTCTGTTCTTCTCTCTTTAGGTATTTCTCTTTGTTAACCCTGTGTTGGCTCCAAAGACCTATCTCTAAATCCTCCACTTCATTTTCCTGTGTACTCCTGAGAACCATGACTTTCTGCCTGGATGAAGCTCAACCTAAAAGTATGCCTTCACCTCACATGAGGTAGATTCTGGGAGCCAGAGTGTTTCCAGAGCAATGGTGAACACTTTGCTACATTCTTCTCTCTCCATCCTTGCTCTGCCTCCTGACTCCCCTTTCCCTTTCAAGTCTCTTCTAAATGACCACTTTCTACCAGAAGCATTTCCTAGTCTCCCTTAATGTTAAGGTCTTCCCTCTGTAAATATCTCCAGTTTATCGGATATACATATGTGTATATATATATATATATATATATATATGTGTGTGTGTGTGTGTGTGTGTGTGTGTGTGTGTGTGTGTGTGTGTGTGTGTGTGCGTGTGTGTGTGCGTGTGTGTGTAATCTTGTTTATACATAATTATTTGCATGTTTTCTGCTGATTAGATTGTGAGTTCCTTAAGGATGGACACTGTTTTTTTCTTCTTAGTTTGTATGTATCCTTGGTGCTTAGCACAGTACCTGGCACATGTTTGTTGACCACTTCTTATCTTTTGCATCAGTGGTCCCAAAGGGAGTGACACTGAATGCATGTGGTCCACACCCTTTTCGGGGAAGGAATCCAGCTTCCCAAACCAGATCTGCTCCAAGTACAGACAATATGTTTCAGCTCTAAGTATTTGGCAAAGGCATGTGACTCTATGCTGCCAAGCAACTCCCCCAGTTTAGATAGAATAGTAGAAAAATAATCATCCTTTACCTGCCTCTTCAGCTAAAGGGAAAAGAAAGAGAAAACATTCCATTAAATTCTTGCAACAAAAGAAGCACATTTTCATTTCTTAGCTCTTTCTTTCTTTCACCTTACCCCTCTCCCTTTCCCCCCATCATTTCCCATAGCTTCTATAGCTAGATACTCTCATTTAGGAAACCTTTTCTAGAGAACTAAAAGGATCCCACTTAGGTCCGACATCTTAGAAAACTGGAATGTGAAATTTTAATCCAAGTTTTGTAAATTCCAGCTTTCAGGTTTTCCTCAGGTCAGAGGAACTGTCTTTAGATATTTAACTGATTTTACTCCTTAAATGGAGATACTTCCATGGTGGAGGGAGGGAGGGAATGATGGGGAATGAAAACCTGTCCATAGAAACTTATATGGAAGCTGATTCTCAGAGTCTGGGGTAATACAAAATGATACCTTTTAAATTGCCAAAGTGTTTTATAAACAGGTAGCCTTCATTTAACAGAAAGTCACTTATGAGAATTCTAGGCCAAAAACTTCAGAGTATGTCACCAGTTTCCCAAGAAATAGTGCCTCTCACAATTTTTGAAATGTGAATATTGTATAATAATGTTGGTCTACCAGTTTGTCATTTATTGCTGTGAATCAGGATCAATTCCTGGGTCTTATGATAAATATTTTACTTAGCTTCTAGGCCTAGATTTTTTCAAGTAGAATATATCTTCTATAATCCAATGAGAATCACTGGTAAAATAAGAATACTCTACATGAGATGATGATAGGATAGGTACTGGACCTGTAATTTCATTGGTATTGGGAGCTCCCAGGTAAATAAATACCATTCATCAGTGAAGGTCAGGACCCTTTCTACAAATTATTTCCTAGAACGCTGATAAAATGTATGTGCCAGAGTTGAACTGAGGTCTTCACGACTCAAAAGCCAGATCTCTATCAACTATACATCATGCTGCCTTTAAGATGACAATGAGGATGATGATGATGATGATTATGGATGATGATGAATCACTTCCCATAGCTCTGAAGGTTTATAAATCACTTTTTTTCACAGCAAGCCTGCAAGATGAGTAGTACAAGATCATGTGGTAAAGTGGAGGAAGCGTTGGCGTTAGGAAGATCTGGGTTCAGATTCCATCTCAGTCACTTTCTAGCTATGTGACATCAGGTAAATCAATTAATCTTTATGAACTTCAATTTCCTAATCTGTAAAATGAGGAAGTTGGACTTGATAACCTCTTAGGTGCCAAACTGACAAGCCCAAGATCTTGAATATTAAAGATACTTACAACAAGCATTCTTATTTATCTAAATTATTTACTGATAGCTGTGGGTCTGTCCTGCTATTTAGATTTGTACAGATGTGTAGGAATGCTTACTTATTAAATAAAGGGTGTCATCTCTTAGATCTAGGTCCACAATGCTGATAGAATTAAGATCAAGATCAAAGTCCATTTCTGCAGCACAAGATGCTACTGGGTGGTTAGCTGAAGTCGCCATCTTAATACCTAATGGAAGCAGAGATAAAATGTTAAAGAACAAATAAGGTTCCTTTGAAAGCTTGTACTGTCTCCTAATTCTCTCCCTCCTTATATTTATTAGAATACTTTATTGAGACTTCCCCCTTCCCTCCCATCACATTCCACCTTTAATCATCTGTAGATGTCTCATTTCCCCTTTTCCCTCAGAAAGTAGTAAGTTCCTTGAAGACAGAGATTATATAATTTTTCCTTTCTTCTCTTTTTTAAAATTTTATTTATTTTTTTACTTAGTCACAGAGTGTTTGTAGCAGCGATAGCCCAAGTCAAAGGTTGTGCTGGGGCTTGATGTTATTATTCTCATTGAGTTGTTTCAGACTCTCTGTGACCCCATTTGGGGTTTTCTTGTCAAAGATACTGGAGTGGTTTGCCGTTTCTTTCTCTAGCTCATTTTACAGATGAGGAAAATGAGGTAAACTTAAAAGTGACTTTACAAAACATAAAATGTCCATATTTGCAAAAAGAAAAATACACTATTTAAATCATCGAAAATCAGAAAAAGAAATGGAACAAGCCATAAAGGAACTATCAAAAAATAAAATTTCATATCCAGATGGATTTATAAATGAATTCTATTAAACACTCAAAGAGTGGCAAAGTGTGTTGCCCAGGGTCACATAGCTATTAAGCATCTGAGGCCAGGTTTGAACTCAGGAAGATGAGTCTTCCTGACTCCAGGCTCAGTGCTCTATCCATAGCACTGCCTAGCTGCCCTTGTTTTTGCGTATTGTATTCCTAATCTGTTTCATGGATTGACCTTTTTTTCAAACCATTATCAAATAATTTTAATTATTACTGCTTCGTAGTATAATTGCAAATCTGGTCCTAAGAGACTCTCTTCCTTCCCACTTAATTTTTTTCATTATTAGCTTTGAGATTCTTTTGTTCTCCAACATGAATTTTTTCTTAACTCTACAAAATAGCAGTTTGATACTATGATTGTGATGGCACTGAATAAGAAAATTAATTAAGGTAACATTGTCATTTTCATTAAAATTGTTCAAACTGCTCATAATAATATTTCTCCAGTTATGTAGATCTGTTATTTCCACAAAGAATGATTTGTAGTTGCATTCATATAATTAGTTCCTGCATGTCTCTTGGTAAAAACAATTATAATAGCTAACATTTATGTAGCACTTACTATGCACTGGACATTGTGCTAAGTGCTTTATAATTATTATCTCATCTGATCATCACAACAGTTCTGGGAGGTAGTGTTTCTGTTATCCCCATTTTAAAGATGAGAAAACTGAATTAGTGGTTAAGTGACTTGCCTAGGATCCTACAACCAGTAAGCGTCTAAGGTCAGATTTGAATCAAGACTTCTTGATTTCAGGTCTATCCGCTGTACTACCTAGCTGGTAAACTTAAATATTTTATGCTTTTTGTAGTTATTTGGAATTAAATTTCTCTTTCTAGGTCATCTTAGCATTTTGTTGGTAATATATACAAATACTGATGATTTATATGGATTTATTTTATATTCTGTAACTCTGCTGAATTTATTAATTGTTTTAATAATGTTTTGGTTGACTTCGTAGGGTTTTCTAAGTAAACTATCATATTATACACAAAAATTTTTTTCTTCTGTCCCTATACTTATTTGGTTAATTTGTCTTTCTTGACTTATTATAACCAACACTTCTGTTTCTGTGGGCAATTAGGTGGCACAGTAGATAGAATAGTAGCCCTAGAGTCAGGAAGATCTGAGTTCAAATCCTGTCTCAAACTCTTATTAATACCTGACCCTACATAAGTTATTTAACTACTACCTGCCTCAGCTTCCCCATATGTAAAATAGGGATAACAGTAGTGCCTTTCTCGTAGTGTTATGGTGAAGATAAAATGAGTATTCATTAAGTGCTTTGCAAACTTTAAAGTGTTATATAAATATTATCTATTAATTATTTCTAGGATTATGTTAAATAATATTGGGGATGACTAATATCCTCACTTTACTCTTGTTCTTGTTACATGTATTAATTTGTTCGCGATTTTAAGTAGATAACATTTACCATATTAAAGAAAGGACCATTTATTCCTATGTTTTCTAGCATTTCAACAGAAATGGGTACTAACTGTATTTCATCAAAATATTTTTCAGTATTGATGGAGAAAATCATGTGGTTTCTATTATTTATATTATTAACATGATTTATGATATTTATAATCTTCCCTATATCAAACTATCTCAATATTCCTGGTATAAATCCAATCTAGTCATAGTATATAATATTTCTAATATATTATTGCAGCTATCTTACTCATATTTTAGTTAAAATTTTTGTATCAATGTTTCTTTATATAGGTTTCTTTATCTATTTTGTCTTTTCCTGTTTTTGGTATCAAGACCATATTTGTATCATAGAAAGAGATTGCAAGCATTTTATATACTGTTAGAATTGATTGTTTAATAGAATTCATTTATAAATCCATCTGGACATGAAGTTTTATTCTTTGGTTGTTCCTTTATGGCTTGCTCCATTTCTTTTCTGATTTCAGATTAATTAAATAGTGTATTTTTCTTTTGGCAAATATGGGCATTTTATGTTTTGTAAATATTCATTCATTTCCTGTAAGCTATTAGTTTTGTTTGTTTGTAAATTAGTTCGTTAGCAAGCAATTTCCAATAGTCTCCTTTATTTTTTCTTCAATTGTGAATTCTCCTTTTTCATTTTTGATATGAACAATTTGGTGTTCCTCTCTCTGCTTGAAAATCAGTTTATCTATTTACTAAAAAACTCACTACCTCCTACTTTTGTTTATCAATTCAGTGTTTTTATTTCAATTTTATTAATCTCTTCTTGAAATTTCATAATTTCTACTTTCTTGCAAGTTTTTTTAGTTGTATAAGCAATTCATTGATTTTAAGTTTTTTTCTTTTGTTGATGAGAATGATATGAATTTTCCTCTAAGAACTGATTTAGCTGCATCCTATAAGTTTTGTTGTATTGATTCATTATTGTCATTTTTTGAGATGAAATTGTCTGTTGTTTCTACAATTTGTATTTTGACCACCACATCTAGTTCCTTAGAATTATGTTATTTAGACCCCTATCACTTTAAAATTTGTTCTTCAAGGGCTCTTTATTTAATATAATTTTTATCAATTTTGATAAATATGTTAAGCGTTTCTATTTTTCTACATATTTTAGTGAAGTCTTTATGCCCTAATACAAGGTCAGTTTTTGAAAAGGTGTCACACACAACAGACAGGCATGTAAATTACTTTCAGTTCCCTGTCAGTAATCACCAGAAGTTTATCATCTCTTTTTTTCCCCTAGAGTTCTATTCAGGTGCTTAACATCTTTCTTTTTTACTTTTTGATTAGATTTATCTATGTTTGAAAGGGAGCACATTGAAATCTTCACTATTATAATTTTACTATTTCTTCTTCCAATTTGATTAATTTTCTTTAAATATAAGAATTTTGCTCCAGCCCTTCATTTGGACTCTGTTAATCTTATATTTCAAGTATATTTCCTATTAACAACAGATGGTTGGATTCTATTTTCTAATCCATTTTGCTGTTCACTTCCACTTTATAGGTGAGTTTATCTCATTCACTGTTACAATTGATTGCTAATTTCCTTCTGTTCTGTTTTCTTATGCCTTTCCCCCTCTTTATAATCTCTTTTAATTACCCCTTTATGTTTCTTCAAGATTTGACTTCTTTTGCTTATTATCTTACCTATCCTGTCCTCTGTCTTAAATCCCTTTTTAATACTTCCTTTTCTCTGTCCCATTCTATTTCCATTATGAATCTAATGTATTAACCAAGATAGCTGTATGTATGTTTGTGTATGTATCTGTATGGATGTTTGAAACTGTGTTCAATCTTCTTTTTTCTGATTCAGATGATGAGATTTATGGGCTACTTGTTTTACCACCTTCCTCCATGTTTAAATATACTTTATCTTTTTTATCTCTATTATGCAATAGTGATCTCCCACACAGTCCTTCACCTTTCTTCCCTGTTATAGTCCCATATCCTTCCCAGTTTTGATTTCTCCTGATGTCATCAAAGCATAATGAAGCCACCCAGGAAACCACTCTGTTATATTTACCCTTTTCTAAGACCCTTAAAGATATTAAGGTTCTGAGCAAATGTTTGTTTCTTAGCTATTAGCACAAAGACAAATAATCCCAATGTTTACCCTTCCAATGAAATTAATGTTTGTACCTTTATATATTTCTTTAGGTTCCTGTGCTTCCATTTCAAAATGTCTACTCAATTCTGGCCTTTCCATCAGGAATACTTGGAAATCTATTTTATTAAAGGTCCATTTTCTCCCTATAGGATTTTAATTAGTTTTGCTGGATAGATTATTCTTGATTGTCAGCTTTTTGAATGATCATATTCCAAGTTCTTTTCTTCTTTTTATTGGTTGTTGCCATGTCTTGTATGGACCTTACTCTGGCCCCTTGGTATGCTTTATTTTTGAATTCTTATATTTCTTCCATTGACCTAGAAGATCTGGGTTTTAGCTATGCCATTAGCAGAAATGTTAATTTTGGGGTTTCTTTCAGTAGGTGACCATTACATTCTTTCTATTTTTACTTTGCCTCCTGGTTCTAGGAGCTTGAGATGGTTTTATTTTAAAATGACTTTAAATATAGTATCAAGCTTTTTTTTTTTTTTACACGATTTTCAGATAATCTGATAATTCTTAGATTATCTCTCTTTGACCTGTTTTCCAGGTCAGTTGTTTTTGATATTATATTTCTTCTATATTTTTCCATTTAAATTAAGAAAAGTTGTGTTAGCATCTCTTATTGTCTCATTAAACCATCGTTTTCTCTTTGGCCCGTTCTAGTTTTCAGGACATTCATTTCTTATGTGAAGATTTCCACCATCTGTACTCTTATATTCCTTTTGGCTAGGATATATTTTTTTCTCCAAAGTTTTATTTGAAATTTTTGTAGGGTCTTTCTCTTCCTTTGATTTACCTCATGGGCATTTCTCAATCCAAAGTATTTTCTTATAGTATTTAGCATTGCCTTTAGTTTATTCATCTCAGAATGTGCATTGTTTAGTTTGGAGGTGGTGGTGATAAAGCTCCACACCCACACTTCTGAATGATGTGGTCACGAAATGACTGATCTTGAGATTCCAGGGCAGCTTCAGCTCTTGACTTTGCCTAGGCCCTCTCTTGCCTATAATGTACAGAGCTTCTGCCCTATAATTGGGCTTTAGGGATGCTTCCTCACTTTTCTTCCTCCTTCTCTTCCACCTCCCCTCATACCAAGTGGCTTCCACCACAAGAATAACCGGGTATGTGCAATACCAATATGGTTTCATCCTCCAATAACTGGGTGGAGTAATTTTTACTGTACTTATTAAACCACAGGGATGAATTACTAATAATTAGGTTCATTATCAATGAGGCATGAAGAAAGCAATTTGGAAGCATTAAGTCTACAACCCAGTTGGGTAGATGATACAAAGGAAAGTGATGGAAGGAACATAGAGAAGGTTAGAAAAACCAACAGTACTGAGGCCAAAGTTGTTACCTCAGGGAGCTGCTGTCTCTTGTCTGCTTTTATCCATATCAACTCATGTTGTCAGGTACCATGGTATCTGACTCTGCACTGACAAAGCTTTTGACCAAGGCTGGGTAAAGCCTGGTCATAATTACTAGCAATGGTAACAACATGTTAAAAGGGGAAGAAGAAGCAAAGGGAAATGGTCATGGCTGATCTATAGACATGGATGTAATAGGGAGCCTGCCTATAGTTGGACCCCTGATGATGCTGTTTATATCCTGTTATGCCTCTATGTTTACCTTATTTTGGATGAAGTAAAAGTTGTGAAGTTCCCAAGCCTTTCTTTTTTTCAGATCTTTCCCCATCTGCGTTAATGGTTTTTTTTTCATTTATTAATTAATTTTTAGTTTTCAACATTCACTTCCACACGATTTTGAATTCCAAATTTTCTCCCCATCTCTCCCCTCCTCCACCCCAAAATGACACATGCATTCTGATTACCCCTTCTCCCAATCTACCCTTCCTTCTATAATACCTCCCCTCTTATCCCCTTCCCTTCTATTTTCCTGTAGGGCAAGTTAAATTTCTATACCCCATTGTCTATATATCTTATTTCCCAGTTGTATGTGAAAACAATTTTTAGCATTCATTTTTAAAACTATGAATTTCACATTCTCTCCCTTCCTCTCTCCCCAGCCATCCTCATTGAGAAGTTAAGCAATTTGATATAGGTTATACATGCGTCTCCATAACTGTCATGTTGTGGAAGACTAACTGTATTTCCCCCCATCCTATCCTGCCCCCCCCATTTATTCTATTCTCTTCTTTGACCCTGTCCCTCCTCTAAAGTGTTTGCTTCTGATAACCCCCTCCTCCCATTTACCCTCCCTCCTATCATCCCTCCTTATCTCCTTCCCCCCTACTTTCATGTAGCATTTTCAAAAAAAAAAGCTAATGAGCTTTTGAGACTGCTATTGATGACAGCAAAGTGTCTCCTACTCATTACTATGCCATATTCTTTAAGTTATACTTTTCCCAATCTACTATATAATTCTACTTCTTTAGGTTCTTGTGAAGTAGAAAAATCTTCTCCTGTACCTTGCATTCTATGTTTCTACCAACCCATGTTGGGTTCTGGACAAGAGACTGACAAATGCTCTGCCCTCTTTCCAAAGGAAATATACAGCTGATGACTCCTGGTTAATTCCCAGAAGAGAAAATCTTTTTAGTGTTCTCTTATTATCATATTAACATGGCTTTGTTTATCTAATTATGGGCTGAGGATCCTCTTTTGTTATGTAACCCAGGGGAGTAACTTTCCTGGCATGAATTGCTGGTTGGAAAGGAGGGGAGGGTGGTACCATGGCTTAATGGTGGGGGAGCTATTTTTTTTAATAGGCAGGACCTTGTGTTAATGGGTGTATCAAACACTATGCTACTGTGTTTGTTTGCTTCTGCATGCTGTTGTTCAGTTGTGTCCAACTCTTTGTGACCCTGCTTGGGGTTTTCTCTGCAAAGATACTGGAGTGATTTGCCATTTCCTTCTCCATCTCATTTTACAGATGAGGAACCAAGGCAAACAGGGTTAAGTGACTTACCCAGAGCCATATAACTAGTAAGTGTCTGAGGTTGGATTTGAGTTCAGGGAGCGGGTGTCTTCAGGCTTACTGCTCTATCCACTGTACCACCTAGCTGCCTCAGTCAGTGACTTGTAGTGGGAAGCCAAAATCAGACTGTGTAGGTATTTCTTAAGCTTCATAGCTTCTTACATCTAGTGCTGGCCCTGGTAGGAAAAGAAAGGAAGGAAAGGAAAGGAAAGGAAACTAGCCAGTAAAACCCAAGTCAACTGGGCATCTTCTGGCCATCCAAATTTACCTTCCTTTGGAGAGGAGAAGGAAAGAGAGGGGGAGACAGACAGGAGAGGAAGAACTCAGTTACCCAGCTAGCTGGGTCCCCATTCAGTCAGCTGCATCTGTTCACAGGATTGTGTTTGTCCTTCGTTGCCGAAGACCATGACATCAGAGAAATGGTGACATGACTTACACCTGCATAGACCTTGGCCTAAAGGGACCAATGTCTCCCAGTGCATTCTGGGTTATTTCCAGTCATCCTGATGAATATCTGATCACTGAATTCAGATGGCTCTGGAGGAGAAGTGAGGCTGGTGACCTTGCACAGCCCTCCCCCACTCAAAACAAAGTCAAGTGCGAGTCATGTCATCATTTCTCTGATGGCACGATTTTGTTCATCAACAAAGGACGAACACAATGTCTGTGAGTAGTGCCTCAATGGGGACCCAGCTAGCTGGGTAACTCAGCTCTTCCTCTCCTGTCTGTCTCTCCCTCTCTTTCCTTCTCCTCTCCAAAGGAGGGTAAATTTGAATGGCCAGAAGATGCCCAGTTGACTTGGGTTTTACTGGCTAGATTCCTCTCCTCTCCTCTCCTCTCCTCTCCTCTCCTCTCCTCTCCTCTCCTCTCCCTTTCCTTCCTTTCTTTTCTCAAAACCTTTAACCTACTGCACTCTGAAGTTCATACATTGGATTGGAGGACACTGGGTCCCTGCCTAAGGGCTCTTCTGGGCCTTCCTAGTTTAAGAGTGATTATCAATAGTCACTGTTTCTGTTTCCCTCCCAGCCTGACATCTTTTTATCTATGCTTCACTAAAGGGGTCATCCTCTGGCTACTTCTTAAAGAGGCCTATTCACTGAATGGGCATTACCTCACCCTAAGTGAGTTTCTGAATAGACCTTGGCCTAAAGGGGCCAAGGTCTCCTATTCCATCCTGGGTCATCTCCAGTCATCCTGATGAATATCTGGTCACTGGATTCAGATGGCTCTGGAGGAGAAGTGAGGCTGGTGACCTGCACAGCCCTTCCTCACTCCAAACAAAGTCAAGTGCAAGTCATGTCATCATTTCTCTGATGGCATGGCCTTCTTTGACAATGAAGGATGAACACAACAACAGCTAGCCCTGGTCAAAGTGTGAACTTGTGCATAAACATACAAGTACACATTTCAATTAGTGTTTTTTTTTAAGAGAATTTCGGATGGGAAGAGACCCATCTAGTCTAACCTATGACTGAACATGAATGTCCTTTGTAGTAGTATTCCTGACAAATAATCACCCAACTGTTGTTTGAAGATCTCTTGTGAGTGGAGAAACAATTTCCTTCCATCTACTTTTGCATAATTCTAATTGTTATGAAAAGCTTTTCTTTACATCAAACCTTCACATCTGTCTCCCTGCAACCTTTCTTCTTTCTTAGTTCTATCCTTTGGGATTAAACAGAATAAGCCTAATTCTGCTTCTGCTTATAACCTTCAAATATTTGAAAGTAGCTTCCATGTTCACCCTAAGTCTTCCCTTATTTGGGTTAAACATTCTTAATTTCTTCGGCTGATGTAAGACTGTACATTAGGCACTTGAAATGTTCCCCAGGACAGTCAAGGCCATCTAGATCTTTCAGAAACAGGTGCTTCCTCATCCCCATACCCATAGTCTTTAATACACATTGAACTGATCAAGATATTCTCTGATCATCTAGGCATTTAGGTGGTTGAGTAGGCATATGCTGAATTTAAGAGTCAAGAAGACCTGAAGGTCTTTAACACCTTTTGTCTTTTTATCCACAGAGGAGACCCATGTGATTAGTTGGGGAGACATCTTGACACACATTTCACAGATGAGCAGTTGTCCTAATTCCCCAGCCCCACCTACCAGATGGTCTCAAGCTTTGGAGAAGTTTGAAATTTGGCTGGTCAGAAGAGACACATAGATTTAAAAAAATAGCTCAGAGAATTATGAGAGTCAGTATATAATCAATCAAGTACAGAATCATATAGTATAGACTAAAGGAATTCAGAGTAGGGGAGGGATCACCATGGGCTAAGATAGTTGGTGAAGACTTTATGTGGAAGAGAAGGACCCTTGGGCTGGATTAGAAGGATGGGGAGAATTTAAATAGATGGAGAAGGTTGAGTATTTTAGACAGGGGGACTAGCATGAGCCAAGGCATAAAGTGAGACTCAATAAGTTTGAGGGGTAAAAGGAGAGCAGGAAGGAGACAAACTTGGCTGGTTCAGAGCTGTGGATGATAAAGTAAGGTAGAGTCAGATTTTGGAGGGATTTCAAGGTCAAGGTGAGGAATTTGGACTTAAAAGGTAATAGGGAGATGCTTCTGGTCCTTGATGGGGGGAGAAATCTTATAGAAGTAATTTTTAAAGAAGATTCTTTTGGTAACAGCTGACAGATTGGTTGAAAGGGGGGAGAATGAAATCAGCAAAACAATTAGTCACTTTCAATAATTTAGGTGAAGGAAATGAGAATGGAACACAGGCATGGAAAGAGAGGGACAAATATGAGATATTTTGGAAGAAGGAATGACAGAAATTGGGGAGTGATGAGTGTCTAGAAAGAGAGAGATTAGGCAAAGATGATACCTAAGTGTTGAGACCCAACGAAAGAAAAGAATTTGAAAAAGTGAGAAGAGCTTGAGGCGGTCATAGTATGATTCTCAGTAAGTGACCAGTGATTTGTTTGTTTTGATAATTGCTTTTTCCCTGACACACTATATTAAAATGAAAATTTTTGAGGGAAGACAAATAGTTGAATCTCTAAATTAAAGACCCCAATAACTTAGTATGAATTAATTTAATAACTGTTTTCCTTGGGAAAGACCATGGCAGCACAAAAGAACTGGGTAACTGGGGAAGAAGGATTCATGGGAATTCATGAAAGGAAATGAGATATCAGAGAAAGAGGAGGCGAGAGTTATCAGGACTAATGCTGCTTACTTTACAAATTTAACCAGGGTTGGATGAAGATGATTCTGGATCTTTTGAGTTTGAAGTGTCAAAAGTCCATTTCTAAAGCATCACTGAAGTTCAAGTAGACCCCAGTGAGCACAGGGGATCTGCTTTGGGTCAGTACATCCTGCTCTAGGAATCAGAATGTATGTGTTCAATCTGGGGCTTTGGGGCTGAGAAGAAACTAATTATCTGTTACTCAATATCTAAATGAGATTTAAAGATCAGGGTCCTACTGTGCATTTTTTTGGGTGCTGATTGGTAGTGCTTATCTGATCTGGGGCTTTGTTGCTGAGAAGAAACTAATATCTTATTGAGTTATAATCAAATTACTCAGTATCTAAATGAGAAATAAAGATCAGAGTCCTATTGTACATTTTTTTTGGTGCTGATTGCTGAATGTGGCTCTCCTTATCCTGAAGGACTCCAAAACTCCTGTTATATTTCTGTAAAATAGTACGCTATTTTGGTACAGAGAGGTTGTATGTCATAAGTAGAAACAAAAACAACATCAACCACTGAAATAAATTGAAGAGTTTAGAATGGGAAGTGCAGGTCTGTCATCTATTGGGAAAAGTCTGGAGACAATTAAGTCAAGAGAGAATCCTGCCTCAGTTGCGTTTGTTTGGACTCTTACATCTGCTCCCTTAGGGTCATCTTTAATAATCTCCCAACATCAAACAGTGGATCCCAAATATGGGCCAAATATGTTTTGTCTCTTCTGTGGCATGGCCTAATTAGAACTGCAGTGATGGAACTTTACCATTTGGAAACAAGATGGCACTCACAAGTATATAAAATAGTAGCCACCTCTTCCCACGTTGATTGCTCCTGGGCTGGGCAAAAGCTTCTGCTGTTGAAATGGGAATTCTGGGGGGTGTCAGGAGACATAGACTTAAGGATTTAATGTTAGAGCTATCCTAGGATTTTCCTGTGAGGTCATGAAGACTTGGGCTGCTTTGGAAGAGTTTGGTTGGATGTAAGAATGAGGAAGTACTTGATTCCAACAAATCTAGAGAGCCTTGACTTTCCTGGGGAACATTTCAAGACCTTAACCTGCTTCTTTCTTTGCAATAGTTCAAATTTCTTCCTTTACTCCCAAGGGATTATGGTACAAGGCATACTGGTCAATTAGTCAAGAAAGATGAATTCTTCTCCAGGTTTTGCCACTAACTAGCTTTGTTACCCTCATAAAATTTACCTCTCTGGACCTCAGTTTCCTTTTCTGTAAAATGAGGGGGCTGGGCTAGATAATCTTAATCTCTAGTGTCCCAGCTTTAAATCCTCTGATTTTATGGTCTCTCTGACCTTGTTGATTCATCTATGAAATTAGACTATGCCTAAGGTCCTTTCCACCTTTAACATTCTATGAATCCAGGACCCTCATTGCTATCCTAGTGCTTCTAGAAGAGAGGAGGAAAAATAGTATTTCCTAGGTACACCCAGGAGTTTGGCAGGACAGTGAGTAGGACAAGAATCTCAAAGAAACAGACAGCAAACAGCAAGTGCAGGGGAGTACATAGGTGACTGAGTCCTCTGTGTCTATACATACAATTCATGGACTTTTGTGACCCTGGTACCTCTAACTCAATGTGCTGCCACATATACCCTCCCAGTGAGACCCACTAAGTATTGAGTGGTTGTTCCCTACCTTCTGCCAAATGTCTTCTAGTTGCCAGGTGTGCCTTCAAGGGCTCTTACCTTCTTTTCAGCTTCTGCACAAGTAATGGACTAACTTCTCTGGAGAGTCTAAGTGTATCTAGTGAAGTGGGAGGAAGATAGTATTATGAGAAGGACATAATTAGGCAAATGGCTGATCAACCTTCCTTCCAGGAAGAGTTTCTAGCCCAACCCTTCCACCTCTTCAAGGAGAGAGAACTAAAGGAAAACCAACTCCAAGAGAAAGAGAAATATCTTTTTTTTAAAAAAAATTATTTATATATTTTTAATTTTCAACAATCACTTTTATAAGATTGTGAGTTCTAAATTTTTCCCCCTCCCTCTCTCCAAGACAGCATGCAATCTGATATAGGTCATACATGTATAATCATATTAAACATATTTCCAAGTTAGTCATATTATGAAAGAAAAATCAGAACAAAAGTGAAAAACCATGAAAAAGGAAAAAGAGAAAATAGTATGCTTTGATTTTCATGCAGACTTCATAGTTCTTTCTCTGGATATGAATAGCATTTTCCATCATGAGTCTTTTGGAATTGTCTAAGATCATTACATTACTGAGAAGAGCTAAGTCTATCAAAGTTGGTCATCACACAATGTTGCTGTTGCTGTGTACAGTGTTCTCCTATTCTACTCACTTCACTCAGCATCAGTTCATGTAAGTCCAGGTTTTTCTGAAATCCACCTTTTCCTCAGTTCTTATGGAACAACAGAATTCCACTACATTCATATACTACAACTTGTTCAGTCATTCCCCAACTGATGGATATCCTTTCAATTTCTAGTTCTTTGACACCACAAAAAGAGCTGCTATAATATTTTTGTACATGTGGGTTCATTCCCCCTTTTAATGATCTCTTTGGGATGCATATCTAGTAGTGGTATTTCTGGTTCAAAGGGTATGCACAGTTTTTTAGCCCGTTGGGCATGATTTCAAATTGTTCTCCAGAATGGTTGGATCAGCTCAAAACTCCACCAACAATGCATCAGTGCTCCTGTTTTCCCACATCTTCTCTAACATTTATCATTTTCCTGTTTTGTCATGTTAGCCAATCAGATAGGTGTGAAGTGGCACCTCAGAGTTGTTTTAATTTACATTTTTCTAATCAATAGTGATTTAGAGCATTTCTTATATGCCTAGAGATAATTTTAATTTCTTCATCTGAAAACTGCTTCTTCACATCCTTTGGCCATTTATCAATTAAGGAATGACTTGTATTCTTATAAATTTGATTCAATTCTCCATATATTTTAGAAATGAGGCTTTTATGAGGCACTGGTTGGAAAAATTATTTCCCAGCTTTCTGCATCCCTTCTAATTTTGGTTGCAAGGGCTTTGTTTGTGCAAAACCCTTTTAATTTAATGTAATCAAAAGGATCCATTTTGCATTTCGCAATGTTCTCTATCTCTTGTTTGGTCATACATTCTCCATAGATCTGACAGGTAAACTATTTCTTGCTCTCCTAATTTGCTTATAATCTCATCCTTTATTTCTGAATCATGTAATCATTTTGATCTTATCTTGGTATATGATGTTGGTCTATGCCTAATTTCTGCCATACCATTTTGTAGTTTTCTCAATAGTTTTTGTCAAATAATGAGTTCTTTCCCTCCAAAATAGAGTCTTTGGGTTTACCAAACAGTAGATTACTATAGAAATTGCATTTCTTTTCATTAATTCCCTTGATATTCTGGATCTTTTGTTCTTCCAGATGAACTTTATTATTATTTTTATTACTATAGCACTGAATAAATAAATTAATTTACATAGCATTGTCATTTTTATTATGGTAGCTTGGTCTATCCATGAGCAACTGATATTTTTCCAATTATTTAGATTTGACTTTATTTGCGTGAAAAGTGCTTTGTAACTGTGTTCATATAATTCATGGGTTTGTCTTGGCAGGTAGACTCCCAAATGTTTTATATTGTGTACAGTTACTACAGATGGAATTTCTCTTTCTATCTCTTGCTGCTGGGCTTTGTTAGTAATATATAGTAATGCTGGTGATTTATGTGGATTTATTTTATATCCTACAACTTTGCTAGTTTTTAATTATTTCAAGTAGTTTTTTAGTTGATTCTCTAGATTCTCTACGTGTGCCATCATATCATCTGCAAAGAGTGATAGCTTTGTTTCTTCATTTCCTATTCTAATTCCTTCAATTTCTTTGAGAAAAAGAAATATCTTAAAGGATCTGGGGTATTTCCAGTTTTGCAAAATCATAATTGTGCTGACATAGAATTAAAGTCTTCCAGTTACAAGCACAAATAAGAACTCATTAGTTTTGAAGGCAGTCCATTCCATTTTTGCTAGCTCTAATTGTCATGAGGATTGTTTTATCTTGAATGAAAATATGTCTTCTTATTACTTCTATCAATAGTTCCCAAGACTTCATTTTGACAAAAGAAATTACATCCCTCCACAGTCTTTGCCAGCAGAGAGGAAGAGAGAAAGAGATGCAGGATCAAGTGTATGTGTAGAGGGATTGTACTTGTTGATAAGAAAGGTTTTGTGTTCCTCATTGTTTGGAGAAGGAAGAGAGAGTGGTGAATGATATCAAGTTCTGAGAGGTGGAATAGGAGAGAAAAGGGAACTCAAGGCAGATAAGCCTCTATTTTCTCAGTGAGGTATAGGGTGAAGGTATCTATTGAATAGGAAGAGAAAGGAATGATTTTGGAGGCTTGAGGAAAGAAGGTTTGGAACAGCTAGTGTGGGGAATGAGAAAGTTAGGGAAAAGAAAAAAGAATTATCTTGCAAGGAATGTCCAGCTGAGATTAAAAAACATGAATCTGTAGTTGAACCAGAGAGCAAGGTTGTATGACTTGCAGCATTGTTCAGCAGCAGATGAATAGGCATGGAGGAGGATGAAGATAATGCAGGTTTGAGGTTTAACAAGTCATGAGTGATGACTAGGGAGCAAGGGATTTTAAAGTAGAAAAATAGTGTAAAGTTGAATTTGTTGCCTATGAGGGTCAAGATTGGGAAGGAAGGAAAATGAAGCCAGAATGGGGTTGATGACTGGGGACAACACTGAATGAGATAGTGACTGGAAGTAAAGAGGGAATAAAGAATAAACTCAAGAGAGAGGGAATTACAGTAAGAGATAGAATGGTGAATGGCTATGGCTGGATCAAAGAATTTCAACATTTTTGATCTTGGAAATGGAATACTTGTGACTGATGGAAAATTGATCTCTGTGTGATTGAGGTGAAATAAAGTGTTAGGTTATGGGAGCTGAGAAACCTGATGAACTGGGAAGCTAGGATTTTCTGAAGGACAATTCTATACATGCCATGATCCCTAGTATAAAGGCAGTGATCAAGACAGAGAAGACTGTAAGGTTCTGAACTTAGGAAATGATGGAGAATGACCTAGTGGGAGGTAGATAATTAACAATGAAATCTGAACTGGATGGCATATCTGATTTGAGCAAACTTCAAAGGAGGAGAGACTGCAGAAGGATGGTTACAGAGGGAATGTCTGAAAGTGGCAGTCTGGTACAAGGATTATGTTTCCTCCCCTACATGGTCTAGTGTGTTGGGGGATATGAAGACTATCTGAATTCTTCTTTTCTCCAGTTCCTTGAATTGATTCTTGTATGACACAGTCCCTTTATTATTCCTCTCTATTTAACTGTCCCCAGCCATGTTTCCCTTTACATCCCAGTCATGTTCTTGGGCATCTAGGTGGTGCAGCAGATAGTGTGCCAGACCTGGAGCCAAGATGATTTGTCCTCCTGAGTTCAAATCCCAGCCTCAGACACTTACTAGCTGTGTGACCCAGGGCAAGTCACTTAACCCTATTTGCCTCTTCATCTGTAAAAGGAACTGGAGAAGGAAATGGCAAAAACCCCAAAATGGATCATGAAGCATTGGACATGACTAAAAAATGACTACACAATATGTTCTTACCATCTTCCCTGCTGGAGAATCTTCAGGAGCAAAGACAATGTCCTGGAGGACTTAACCCTTTCAGCTCTGGAACATTTTCCCTTCTTCAACTCTGGAACCAGAATTGAATCAATATGGCCATTGCTCCTGGAAAGAGCATGTTGACCAATTTCCTCATGCCTCTACCACCATCCCTGTAACTTTCTAAACCAAAACACTCCTCCCTGGCATCACTCAAGCTATAAGTATTATCTCCCCCACTGGAATGTAAGCTCGCTGAGGACAGGGACTGTCTCACTTTTGTATTTGTATCAGCATTTACCACAATGCTTGGCACATCATAACCACCTAAATGCTTTCATTCATTCATTCATCTTGCTTGCCTCCTTCTGATTGCATTGATGTTTGTTAGTATCTTTCCTAAGATGTGATGCTAAGAAAATATAATTCCATGAATGGGACCTAAAGTGGTCAGAGTACAGAAAGGCTATCACTTTCCTCATTCTGGATACTGTGCTTCTGTAAAGGCAGTCTACAATGGCATTAGTCTTTTTGTATTCTATGTCACAGTACTATCTCTTATTGAGTTTGTAATCCACTCAGATCCCCAGATCTTTTTCTAATGACAAGTTATCTAGCTATTTCTGTCCCACTCTATACTTTCAAAGTTGATTTTTTGAACTCAGGTAGAAGACCTTGTCTCTATCTTTGTTAAATTTCATTTTTATTTGATTCAATCTGACATTTTAGCATGTTGAGATATCTTTCCCAGATTTATGACCTCATGCCAGTTTTGCAGATTAATTTATAAAAATGATGATTAGAACAGGGGTAGATCTGTAGGGCACATGTCTAGAAACCACCCTCCATACTGACTGTTCACTATTTGGATTCAGTCATTCAACTAGTTCTAAATATATCTAACTTCACTGACACCAAGACTTCATCTCTATAATTTATCCAAAAGGATATCATTTGCCAAATGACTCACTGAATTCCAAGCAATTATGTCCATGGAATTTCCCTGATCTAGTAATTTGATGGGGAAACAAATAAAAGCATGGTCTAGCCTCATCTATGCTTTGCCAACCAGACTGACTCTTCATGTTCCCATTATCCTTTTGTAAATTCCTTACTCAGGTTCGCAGAGCTAGTAAGCATGTAAGGTGGGAGTTGAATTTAGATTCTCTTGATTCCAAGTCTAATGCCCACTGACTCAGTCACCAATCTACTGGGCTAGGTCCAAGGGCAAGAACTCAACAGATGAATGGATTAGCTTCCTTAGAGCATAGATTCTGGAAGGGTGTGGGAGGAAGAGGATAATAAAGGCAAAATCAAATATGTATGAGGGGATGTAGAATGCAGTGATGACCTAGGAGATGCTGAGAAAAATGTGGATTAACTCTACACTGTGTCGCATAGGATCAAGCCTCAAGCTGATGTGTTTCTCACCAGAGAGCAAAGAGATAAAAGTGAGAAGGAAATCTTATAAGAATTATGAGACGATGTGACAAGCCAGATAATACAATTTTCTGGGCTTTTTTTTTTAAAGAAAGACTTTTGATAGGTCAAACTAATAAAATAAACATGACAATTCTGTCTTATTTATTCAATGTCATTCCAATCAAACTACCAAAAACTTATTTTATAGAACTAGAAAAAAACAATAACAAAATTCATCTGGAAGAGCAAATGGTCAAGAATATCAAGGGAATTAATGAAAAGAATGTGAAGGAAGATGGCTTAGAAGTACCAGATCTTAAACTGTATTAAAAATGATACTCATCAAAACAATATAGTACTGGCTGAGATACAGAGTGGTAGATCAGTAGAATGGACTAGGTACACAAAACACAGTAGTAAATGGCCATAGTAATCTAGTGTTTGATAATCTCAAAGATCCAAACTTTTGAGACAAGAACTCACCATCTTACAAGACTTCTGGGAAACTAAAAATCAATCTGACAGAAACTAAATAGAGACCAATATCTCACACCATATACCAAGATAAGGTCAAAATGGGTACATGTTTAGACATAAAAAGTGATAACATAAGCAAAATATGGGAGTAAGGAATAGTTTATCTGTCAGACCTATGGAGAAGGGAAGAATTCATGATCAAACAAGACATAGAGAGCACTATGAGATGTAAAATGGTTAGTTTTGATTATATTAAATTTGAAAGTTTTTGTACAAACAAAACCAATATAGCCAAGATTAGAAAGAAAGCAGAAAACTGGGAAATAATTTTTACAGCAAGTATCTCTAGGCCTCAGTTCTCAAATATATAGAGAACTGAGTCAAATTTATAAGAATACAAGTCATTCTCCAGTGGATAAATAGTCAGAGGATATGAAAAGCAATTTTCAGAAATAAGAATTCAAAGCTATCCATAGATATTTGAAAAGATGCTATAAATCACTACTGATTAGAGAAATGCATATTAAAATAACTCTGAGGTATCATCTCACACATGTCAGATTGGCTAATATGACAGAAAAGGAAAACAATAAATGTTAGAGGTGATGTAGGAAAATTGGAACAATAATACACTGTTAGTGGAGTTGTTAACTGATCCAATCATTCTGCAGAGTAACTTGGAACTATGCCCAAAGGCTATAAAAACTGTACATACCCTTTGACCCAGCAATGCGGTCTGTATCCCAAAAAGATTTTTTTTTTAAAAGAAAAAGGATCTATTTGTAGAAAAAACATTTATAGTGGATCTTTTTGTGGTGGAAAATAGTTGAAAATTGAGGGGATGTCCATCAGTTGAAGAATGGCTGAAAAAGTTATAGCATATGATTGAGATGGAATATTATTGTGCTATAAGAAATGACAAGGAGGATACTTTCAGAAAAACCTGGAAAGACTTACATGAACTGATGCAAAGTGAAATGAGCAGAATCAGGAGAATATTGTACACAGTAATAGCCATATTGTACAATGATCAACAATGAACAATTTAGTTATTCTTAGCAATACAAAGATCCAAGATAATTCTAAAGGACTTATGATGAAAAATGCCATCCACCTCTAGAGAAAGAACTGTTAGAGTCTGAATGTAGAGTGAAGCCTACTATTTTTCATTTTTATTTTTCATTTTTTATAACATGATTGATATGGATATATGTTTTGTATGATTGCACATGTATAACCTATATCAAATTGTTTACCATCAATTGGAGGTGGGGGCAGGGAGAAAATTTGGAAATCAAAAATTTAAAAATGAATGTTAAAAATTGCTTTAACTTGCAATTGGGAAAATTAAAATGTTATAAAAAAAAGACCTTCCCTCTCTTGGTCCTTATCCCTTCCAGTCTTCTGTCTTTCTCCTTTTCTGTCTTTCCACTCTTCCTCTTCCTCTTCCCCACACATGGACATTATATTTCTTCCTAGTAAGAAGTCTCAGTTGATAACTGGATTGACTTCATACTCTGAACAGCGACTTTGATGTGGCAGGAAGAACATTCATCTTTCATGCTTTTGCTAATGGCATGAGACATGAATTTAAATCTTGACCTCTGAGAAAATGAAAGAAATGAAAATGTGTGATCTGAGGTCATATGTAACTCACATACATACCATAGAGAAGAGGTCCTACATGGCTCACTTAGATACCAGTAGCAACACCAAAATGCCTTCTGTTTCTGGTTTTGGCAAGGGCTGTGTTTACTTTGGAAGAATGCTTGTTATTGCAAATATTATAATGTAGAGATTATAATCTTATAAAACAAACTTTGATAGCATAGTTTGGTTTGGGAGTTGAGCAAGTGACAATTTTTTTTTAAAGCTCTACTAGGGAAAAAGGAACATTAAAGAAAGAATAGGACCCTAGTTTAGGGTGAAAGGGATAATAATGAAGAAAGGGCATAGCTTCTGTCAATCCCTGGGAAATTCTGGGACCCCTACCCTGTTCTGATTAGCAATTTCCAATCATCTTCTACCTCCAAGGGAAACTCCTGGGAATCTTTGCTGTGGCCAGCAGTTTCCAACTGCTGCTGTTCCTGCACACAGATAGCTCCAAGGATGCTTCTGCAACCTCTCCCTTCCTACAGTTCTGCTATTCTAATAACCCTGCGGCTGACTCTGGCTAGGGGCATGGTCAGTGTCCTGCTTCTTTGGTTTTGGGGTGGCTTAAACTGATCCTGTGATTTTTCCAGGAAAGTGCTATCACCCTGCAATAAATAACTCATACCATCTGTCTGCATAGCTGCCTCCTCTCCTTTCCCCTGCCTGCACCTCTCTCTCCTCCCTTTTCTGGTGTATATAATCTCTGTTTGAAATTCCCCTCACTGAACTTCCCCATCCAAGACAGTACATTGTTCTGAATTGCAACTGATGACCCCAAATAAATGGTCTAGTTTATTTATTGATCTTCTTGTTGATTTGAGTTTTTGTACAGGATTAACACTTCTTATTTCTCTTCTGTTTTCTCTGCCACAGAGAAAGATCTTTGAACTGGAAAGGACAGAACAAGAATGTCTAAGGGGGAGGTTATACCCAAGTCACACAGGGCAGCAGTGAGAAGGCTCTCAGCTGCCCTTGATGAATTCAAGTCACCTGAATTACATCTCAGGGTACTGAAAGAGTTGGCAGAACCATTATGGAGACCACAAAGAACAGAAATCATACCACAGGAACAGCAAAGGGCAAATGACACATTTTCAAGAAAGGATAAAAGATTGACTCTGTAAACTCTAGGCCAGAAACCATGATTTAGATTCCTGGCCAAATTCTAGAGTGTATTATTAAAGGAATGGGTAGTGAACCTCTAGAAAAGGAAGCCACAATTATAAAGAGTTAGCAGTTTCATTAAGAACAGGTCTTGTGACTATCGTGTGGTTTTGTTTAGCTTATCTGTTTTTATTTATCACAAGGTGTTTTTTTTTTTAATTTGAGGGATTGGACTTGGGAAGGAAGTGATATAGCAATGATAGTTGTGACAAAAACAAATAAAAGTGGGTCATTGTAGCATTAAAAAATGAATAGAAGAGAACAGAAAGTCACAGACAAGCAGGATAACTTTGGAACTAACGTGTTACTTATGATATAATATTGAAAAGAAATGCAAGATGGACATAATGGAGATGAAGGCTTTCATATACAATCCTCTTTTTTCTGTTCTCTTTGTGTACAGAAAAGCTCATGTTTGTCAGTTTCCTAAGTTAAGAATAACAAAAATAGATTTAAAAATTTTATTTATGAAGAATGGATATGTAGAGCTTGTAGCGGATTGTATGCCATTTTGGGAAGAGGGGAGGAGAGGGAGGCAGAGAAAATTTAAAACTTAGGAAAGTGAATACTGAAAATTAAAAATAAATAAATTTATTTATAAAAAAATTAAGGGAAAAATTAGGTCATGTCAGATTCACCTAGTTTCCTTTTCTGGCAGCATTACTTGACTGGTCAGGCCAATGCTACATCCATAGTTTATTTTTATAGATTTTAGCAATCATATGCAATCCCTGTGGGTGCAATGGCTACAACTGGATGAATTAAAAACTAGTTGAATGGATTTGAGTTACAGACACACCAAAAGAGTAATCATTTACTGTCTGGTGTCAACTTGAAATAAGGTTTCTAGTAGAGTGTCCCAAAATACAAGAATCTATGTTTGGACCTATCCTAGTTAATATTTTTATTAAAGACCTGAAAAAAAGTTGAAATGTCATGTAATAACAGCTAACATTTGTATAGTGCTTTCAAGTTTTCAAAGCACTTGCATTTTCTCATTTGATCATGACAGGAACCCTGTGAGGCTGTTGTTCATTCTTAGTTTTCCAAAGAGGACCAGAGACATCACAGGGGATGATGTCTTGACTTGACTGTGAATTGGATTTAAGAAAGGCAGAGTTGCCCAGAGTTGTCAGTCTCAGTCTCTCTTTCTGAGTCACCAAAGTCCAGTGGCAAGACAAAAGTCAAGATGAGAGGTGATGTTCTGGGATGCAATAGAAAATCTCAGTTTCTGACCACGCTCCACAGCACCCGCTTCAGTTATTTTCATGGTTGTTGGAACAAATTGTTCTCATCTGCCCATTCCTCCGGGGGAAGTTTCACACGCTTGGGTGATGGGTTTGAGGCAGTTGCTGTTGCCATCCCTATCTTAATAATAATGATGATTTAATATTTTTGTTAATAGTTCATTATAACTGATATTTAATAATAAACTAAATTAATAATAAAATACAAGAATAAACCAAAACTGAGAGAGGTTAAAGTGATTTGCTGAAAGTCACCTAGCTAGACTTTAAACCCATGACCCTATAATCCCAAGTGTCTGAGGCAGGATCCAAACTCACTTCTTCCTGATGCAAGTCTAATCTTCGGATCTAGGGAGGCAGTACTCCTGCTGTATTCTGCCCTGCTCAGTCCACATCTGGAGTATTGTTTTCAGTCCTAAGTAGCACATTTTAGGGATATTTTTCTCCAGCTGAAAAGTATTTAGAGGAAGCCTCTTAGGCTGAATTCAAGATTTATGAGATCATTTGAAGAAAATAGGCACGTTAGACCTAAAGAAAAAATGTTGGAAAAACTTCAGAGCAATGAACACCACCCAAAGATACAGTGGGCTGTCTCAGGGGTTGCGGGTTTCCGTTCACCAAAGGTCTTCAGACAAATGCTAGATGATCTTTGCTGGGCATGTTGTAGCAGGGAATTCCTTCTCTGGTGTGGGTTATACTGGATGGCTTAAGAGGTTCCTTCCAACTGTGAGATTGTGTGATTCTGTGTTTCATTCTCTTGAAACTGGGAGCTGCTCCAAAGGCAGTCTGTGAATAAGTCTGTGATGGTCTGGCTGCATCTTCTCCCATGCCTTTGGTTATTTACTGATCTCTTCTACTAGATATCGGTAGCCCTGAAATAGATCATTGTTAAACATACTGATAAAGTATAATTTATATCTTTCTATCTCTAAGACAGACAATATGCTGTGGTAGCAGGAGTAATCTAACATGAAAAATCCATTCATATTTCCATGTTTAGTCTAGCTTGTAGGGAAGAATGCCTTCTTGCCCTGCAACAATGACTTAGACATTTCCAACAGAGTTTTAAAGTCAAGGGGTTTCTTTGGTCCTAATGGATTTAGTGAGAATCAAAAGACAAAAATTTTTATGTTTTCTTAAATTCAATCCAGCTAAATAGGAAAAAATTCAGTGACTTGCAATTGCAAAAAATAACTTCCCTGAGAAGCAAAAATTGAAGTAATTTTCTTAACCTTTTACTCTCTGGTTAAGTGCTATTTGCATGGTGTTCATTGTCCTTAAAAATGAATACAGTAGCTTGCATTGCTTATTAGTAATAAGGCTGACACTGAGCACTTTGACATTGCAGGGTGCTTTACATACATTTTGACATTCGATACTGAGACAGATCGTTTTTGGACCAGCCCTGTGATTTGGATGGCATTAGCAACTCCTTGTGAAGAACTGCCTCCCTCATTACAGATTGGTGCCAGTGGGAGGAGGAGATTGGAGCTGGGTAAGGAGGCCACAGATTTGATGGATACTCCAGGGTGAGGAGGGGCCAGGCACAGAGGCAAGTTGTCAGGTGAGACTGTAGCTGAGGTGTGGCGTGGATATGCATTATCTGCCAGCGCTACGCTAAATAGTGCAACTGTAAAGTCCAGTGAAGGCATCGAGAGGTTTGGTGACATGCCCAGGGTCACATCACCAGTATGTGTCAAAGGTAGGACTTAAACCCAGGGATTCTGAACTCGATGGGCAACTTGCTTTCTTTTTTTAACTAGATTTTCATATACATTTTTTTGACATCATCTGTCATCCTGATCTATATCTTGCTACCAGACCCAGATGGCTTCAGAGGAGAAAGTGAGGCTGGTGACTTTGCACAGCCCTGCCTCACTTAAATCCAATTCACTTGCAAGTCATGGTATCTCCTTCCTGATGTCATGGTCCTCTTCAAGAATGGAGGACAAAAAAACAACAACAGCTTCCTCTCCCAGCCCCTCAATACTTTGGGGTCTCTACAACATCATTGCCTTCTCCTCCCTCTGCTCCCACCTGTCACCGCTGCCCAGTTCTGGTCCTGGACCCACAGTCCTCGGTTTCTTTCTGGGTTCTTTTCTTCTGTCCCCTTAGGCTTCTCTATCTTGTTTCAGCTGAAATCCTCTTACAAAAACTCTGAACACTGAGATAATTAGAGCTGCAGACTCAGCTCCATCCTAGCTTCTACCTTCTCTCTTGTTAGTGTTACATTGGGGTCTTTTCCTTGAGTTCTGTTTATGATAGCAAACACATTGTGTTACACTCAGGGGGTTATTCATATCAAAACAAAGGCTGCAGAAAGAATACGCACATATACCTGTGACTTAGCCTCCTTGGGTCCTCGCTTTTGGTCCTGATTCCAGAACTATAGCTAGGAATTTTTGAACTTGAAGCAAGCGATAATAATACTGGGAGTGAAGTAGACAGAGCTCTTGAACACCAGGAAAAAGAGAAGGAGCTCCCCCTTGTGGAGTATCTGGTAACTTCTAATCCAGTCCAAGAAGCAATTGTTTAGTGTTTACGGCATGCCAGGCATTGGGGAGTCAATGATGATATAGCCCCTTCTGGAGGAAGCTCATTTTCTTCTGAGGTATTCTAACATGTAAACACACTATCAGGTGGCACGTAAGCATTCCAGGCACAGGTGATAGCCTCTTGTTCAGTCATTCCATTTGAGGTTTCTTTGGCAAAGATGCTGGAGTGGTTTGCCATCTTCCCTTCTCCAGGTCATTTTGCAGATGAGGAAACTGAGGCAAACAGGGTTCAGTGACTTGCCCGGGGTCCCATGGTTAGTAAGTGTCTGAGGCTGGTTTTGAATTCAGGAAGGTGAGTCTTCCTGACTCCAGGATCAGTGCTCTATCCACTGTGCCAACTAGCTACTCAGAACAGTAGATTGGATGCCACATTCAGGGAATAACAAATTGGAAAATATGGCTAGAACATACAGTAGGATGTCTTACTCATAAAGACTTAGGACTACTAAACTGCACATAAAGCCCCTAAGTTGACTTAGAAAACCACATATTCTGTGTTTTGCTATTTTTAAAATTTATTTTGTTAAATATTTCCCTATACATTGTATTCTGGTTTCATTATGGAGGGAAAAATCTGGAAAGAGTTTCCCCCATCTTACTCCCTAAAACAAGGTGTTTTCACTCCCAAGTCTGATAACTTGATATCTTAGGACTTCTGATTTCTGAAAAAGCTCTCATTAGAAGAGCTTTAAAACTGGATTAATGGGGCAATGGAAAAGCCTCCTCTTCCTTTGGGGAAGGGATAGAAAACCTTGATAGGGACTCTATGAAGAGCCAAAACTGAGGGTAGAAAGGAACTCTACAACTGCATTTACAATGCTTGTACTGACAGAAAATTTCAGGCCACCCCAGGACCACAGAAGCGTAATGAGCAGCACCCACACAATACCAGAAGGGAGAAACACCTGGAGGAGGCTGTGTGTTCAGCAGAGACCAAGCATTGGGAAGGCAATAAATATTTATTAAATGCCTGGTTTGTGCCAGGCACTGTCCTAAACACTTTATAAATACGATCTCATCCTGTGAGATAGAGTGTTATTATTTATCTCATTTTATAGCTGAAGAAACTGAGGCAGATAGAGATTAAGTGACTTGCCCAGAGATACATAACTAGTAAGCTTCTGAAGATGGATTTGAACTCAGGTCTTCCTGACTCCAGGCCCAGCACTTTATCCACTGCACCACCTAGCTGCCTCTGAATGACACATGTGACCAGTGGGGAGCAAACCTGGTAGAAGCTGTCTGATGAAATCATGAGAAGGCAGTGGTGTCTTTGTATGTGATGAAGGATTCTGCCTGCAAGGTTCCGTGTGTCCCTCTGCAAATGATCCCTGGTTATATGAGCTCTCTACATGTATGCCATTCCCCATGTGTTCCCACTCCAAAAATGTTCCTTATCTACATCTTTCCACGTGTATGCCTAGATATACACGTTTCCTTCATGAGTATTTCTACACATTTATGGTCTGCTTATGTCTTCTATTCTCATTAAATGATACGTGTACTTGTGGGAGAACATGTCACAAGTTTATAAGAGAATTGCTTGATTATAACTCCTTTTCTTTGAACTAATGATATCTTTTAGTTGACTAGGAAAGGGAAATACAATGGAGGGGGGTGCTCACCAACTACAGTTTTGAAGGGTTACAGACTCAGTCTTGTTTTGGGGATCCACATGCAAGTTAGGAAGTGCCCCAAGGTGCTAAATCTCTAAATTCATGAAATCAAGCTGTAATCTGGTGTCATTTTCTATGGACATTTCCTTTTTAGGCGCCTTGGTGGTGCAGTGGATTACTGTTGCTGCTCAGTCCTTTGAGTTGTGTCTGACTTTTGGGGACCCTTTTTGGGATTTTCTTGGCAAAGATATTGGAGTGGTTTGCCATGTCCTTCTCCAGATCATTTTAGTGATAAGAAAATCGGCAAACCAGTGAAATGACTTGCCTAGGGTCTCACAGCTAGTATGTTCCTGAGGCTAAATTTGAACTCAGGAAGATAACTTCTAGGTCTGGCACTCTATCTACTGGTGACCTAGCTGATCCAGAACAATGAACAGGGCACCAGATCTGGATTCAAGGAACACCTAGATGACACAGTAGATACAGAACTTTTTGTTTGGCCAAGAAAACCCCATGTCCAATTCATGAGGAATGGACATGATTGAAATGACTGAACAACAAGGAGTTCTACTTTTGCCTCAGACGCTAAGTAGCTGTTTGATCCTGGGCCAATCACTTAACCTTTGTTATTCTATTTTCTCATCTGTAAAATGGGGATAAGAATAGAAACTAAGTTCCAGGGCTGCTCTGAGGACAAAATGATACAATATTTGTGAAGTGCTTAGAAGACTTTAAAGCTCTGTGTAAATGTTGGTGATTATTTATCTTAGTTTTACTGTTTGTGAGAGGCACACAAAAGTTTAAAATGCACCCATATTTGAATAAATTTTCATGGCCTCTGATAATTTCTTCTTTTTTTTCAATAGTAATGAATTTATCTTCCTGCTATAGTTAAAATAAGTGTAGTGTTGCATTTCTTCTAGCTTTCATATGATTAAATATTTAGTTCACTCCATTTGGAATTTTTATAGTCTATGGGGAGGTGTGCCATGGCCGAGCTGTTGCTTTTAACTTGCCCTTCTAACTGGCTAACGGGGATAGAACTGATTGTTAATCTACCCCTCGTCTGAAATGGGAAACCTAAAGCTGTTAAGGAGCCAAGTCCAGGGGCAAGGGTCCTAGGAAGGATAGATGTCATTCTGGGGTGAACAAAACAGTGTGAAAATAAAGGAGGCAGGCTTGAGGTATGAGATTAGAACATATAATTAATTAGAACAGGGAATATTTATGAGATGAGGGAGTTGTACAGTGATGCAGTCAGTTTGTATTTGTAGTAATAAGTACTATGGGTCAATAGGATCCCTGTGCTTTAGCCATACTTTTTTAATGAAGTGTTTCAGGAAATCACCAAAAGATAAGTATTTAAAAAATTTTTTTTTTATATTTTCACCTTAGTCACGTTGAATAGAAGAATTAAAATGAATGGGAGAAACCATAAAATAAAATAAAACACAACAAAATACAAAAGAAAATGGTCTACTTTGTTCTGTGATCCAGTTCCATGGTTCTTTCCCTGGATGCGGAAGGCATTTTGCCTCAAAAGTCTATTGGGAATTTTTTAGGTCCTTGCATTGCTGTGAAGGACTAAGTCTACCAAAAAAATTCCTCACACACTGTGGTTGTTGCTGTGTACAAAGTTCTCTTGGTTCGGCTCCTTTCTCTCAGCATCAGTTCATATAAGTCTTTCCAGGTCTCTCTGAAGTCTTCCTGTTCATCATTTCTTATAGCACAGTAGTATTCTATTACATTCATATACCACAACTTGTTCAGTCATTCCCCAATTCATTGGCATCCCCTCGATTTCCAGTTCTTAGCCACCACAAAGAGAGTTGCTATAAATATTTTTGTACATGTGGGAACCTTTCCCATTTTTATGATCTCTTTGGATACAGTCCTAGAAGTGGTATTGCTGGATCAGCTGGTATGCACATTTTTGTAAACCTTTGGGCATAGTTCCAAATTGCTCTCCAGAATGGTTGGGTGCATTCACAGCTCCACCAACAATGAATTAGTGTTCCAACTCTCCTCTCCAGCATTTATCATTTTCTTGTTCTGTCATGTTTGCCAATCTTATAGGTGTGATGTGGTATCCCAGAGTTATTTTGCTTTGCATCTCTCTAATCAATAGTGATTTAGAGCATTTTTTCATATGACTATAGATAGCTTTAATTTCTTCCTCTGAGAACTCCCTGCTCATATCCCCAAAGGAAAAGTATTTGATGCTATTGTCAGTACTAAGCAAGTAATTTGTATAATTGTTATATAATGAGTTTGGACTCATTCTCTGTTGTGGTTGAAGTAAATACTAGAACACATTTATGTATCCTGATGCTTTGGGAAAGGGAGGAAGGTTATTATAATGGAAAGACCATTGGATTTTTAGCTGAAAGACCAGGATTAAAGACTTAACTGTGATTCTGACTAGTTCTGTGGCTATGGGCAAATTTCATGCTTTTCTAAAGCCTTAGTTTCCCAACTTGTAAAATAGACATAATAATATGTATGTGTGTATATATATGCATCTGTATATCTTATATATACAGCTACCTCTCTTATAGGATTGTTTTGTCAAAAGTACCTTGTAAACCATAAAGTTGTATGTACATATATATATGCATACTCACATATATACAGACTCTTATAATTTAGTTATATTTTTAAAAGAGTGACTAAGCCTCATTGAAATGTCATCTTCGTTGTTAGAATGTAAGGTCCATATTCAGAAAAACCTGGAAAGACTTATATGAATTGATGCTGAGTGAGGGGAGCAGAACCAGGAGAACATTGTACACAGTAACAGTCACCTTGTAAGATGACTAACTTTGATAGACTTGGCTCTTCTCAGTAATGCAAGGTTCTAAGACAACTCCAAAAGACTTATGATGGAAAATGCTGTTCACATCCAGAGAAAGAACTACAGAGTCTGAATGCAGATCAAAGCATACTCTTTGCTCTCTCTCTTTTTTGTTTTGTTTCTTCTTTCTCATAATTCATTCCATTGGTTCTAATTCTTCTTTGCAACATGATTAATATGAAATTATATGTAGAATTATGTATTATATGTAGAATATATATGTAGAGCCCATGTTTGATTGCATGCCATCTTGGAGAGGGGGAATAGGGGAGGAGAGGGAGAGAGAGAAAATTTGGAACTCAAAAGCTTGTGGAACTAAGCATTGTAAACTAAAAACAAATTCATTAAAAAATTTTTAAAAAGTAAAAAAAAAGAATGTAAGGTCCTTAAGGGCAGGGACCATTTCACTTTTGACTTTATATGTTTAGAACTTATCATGGTGTCTGGTATATGTTGTTCAGTGATATCCAACTCTTTGTGATCCCATTTGGGGTTTTCTTCACAAAGATACTGGAGTGGTCTGTAATTTCCTTCTCCAGCTCATTTTTACAGATGAGGAAACTGAGACAAACAGGGTGAAATGATTTGCCCAGGGTCACATAGCTAGAAAGTACCTGAGTCCAGATTTGAGCTCAGGAAGATGAGTCTTCCTGACTCTACCTGGTACTCTATCCACTGTGCCACCTAGCTGTCCTTGTCTGATATATAGTAGGTACTTAATAAATGCTTATTGATTCATCAATCAATTATGATGTAGAGAGGTAATCCTGAATTCTCAAGGACTATATCCATACAATATAAGCTTTAGTAGGTTCTACCAAGATATAAAGCCTTTGAGTATAATCTTATAGATAGACTTTCTAGTGTCTGAGACTGTCCTTGCTAAGTATGGAGCTACTCATCATGAGCAGGTTCATCTGAAGGTGATAAATACTTTGACCATAAAGACCATGAAACAGGTAAAATGATGTTGTAGGCTCTGTCATTCTCCTAAGCTTGATGTTGAATAGCATCTTTTTAGCCATCTTGTTGGGTACCTTTCATGTTGCACATTATTGAAGAGTGGAAGCATCTTGAAGGTACGGAGTGTTTTGTTTTTGTCTTTGTACCCCCTGCATTTAGCACAGTACATACAGTGAGCATTTAATAAATGCTCATTGAATTGAACTAAATCCTTAATATACCATCATTCCTCCAGGTAATTTATTCAAGTCATTTCTCAGACCTCTTCTGGAATTCAAATATTTCTGCTAGGATGTATTAAGTTTATATTTTAAAATTCTCCCATTAGATATTTATGGTTCATAATATCACTATTACATATCAGAAGAAAAATTCAATGCTACCATCACAGTTGCTACTTTAATTATAATTTAATGCAACTTATTTTTTTACTTATAGATCTTAATATACTTTATATTGTTACCCACTTCCCTGGGAAGTTTTCAATTGAATAATTGAATAATAACAGCATTTAGCTGTTAAGAACCACAATGTGATGCTATTTTTTTTAAGGTCCTATACAGCTCTAAAGTTCTATGATGATTAAAAAATTCCAAGAGAAATAATTTCTGGGTAATTTAATCATTCTGCCAATAAGGCCAGCACATTTTTTAATAAAAGGGTGGTCATTTGCTGTCTCCCTTAGACCAAAGACTCCACATGATGGTGGGCTCACGGTTTATATGCCCTGAAGAGTACGTGTTCCTGAGGGGTACCAATCAACTCTGATTGGTTAACACAATGGGAGGTGGACCATATTACATTGAGGGTTTCAGGGATGTGACTTGGGTCACCCAAATCTTGATCAAAGGGACTTATTCATTTCCATATCACCTGCCTGACAAAAGGAAGAATCAACATTTTTCCAGAACTGTCTGAGTAAGCAGCAATGAGCAGGAATGTATCCATTACCCTAAAATCAGAATTTCTTTTACTGTCTGATTAGATCTTGGTCTGCATAAATCTTTAAGAGAGATTTTCCATACTGGATGGTTTCTGGATGAAGAAGTAGAAAAGGGTAAAAACCTTGGTCCTGATTCAGTAATTAGTTATTAAATACAAGAGAGGGCAGCTACTCATTTCTCATAGTTCTAACAGTTTTCTTTTCTCTTACAAGTCATGTAAGTGAACGTTGTGGATGCTTCCTCACTGTCCAACTCTTCCTTTAAAACCAGTTTGTTTTCTTCACATGCCAGGTAATGTTCTGGGTATAAGAATGACTTGAATTCTAACTTTTTTCTGCCTACAACAATGTTTAGCCAGAACAAGATATTGTTGTCTCCATCTTCAATCTTGTCTGGAAAATCACTGTCCTATAGGAAAGAAGAAAGAAAAACATCCCAGATGTTATAATATTGGATCATAGCCTAAATGGGAAGAATTACATGTATATACATTATATAGAACATTATTGAGGTTTAGGGGGACCCCCAAATGTTGAGGTGCATGGTATATGTGTGGCGAGCTTGTTCCCAAAGAATTTGTTCAGGCTGAGTTCAAATCAAGTAAAGGTGTTTATTTCAGGTAACGCAACAGACCAAATAGACTCCTCTGCCCCTTAAGACAGATGTAGCTTAAGGGAGTCCCCAGTTTAAAAGTGGGGCCAGCCCCTCAAGGGAGACAGCCAGTTCAAGGAAATGGCTCCTTAAGGGAGATGCCCACTAGTCAGGAGAAGATAGGCATTCTTGTAGAGGAAAACCTGCTGTGGATGGGGAGGTGAAGTGAGGTATTCAGGCGCAGAAAGGTGAGGTAATCAGAGACATATAGGCAAGGGGGCAGGATTAATTCTGAGTTTTGCTTATATCTAGGCACCTTGGTACTATGTGAACCTGGTCAAGTCATTTAATCCTATTTGTCTCAGTTTTGTCACCTGTGAAATGAGCTGGAGAAGGAAATGGCAAACTACACCAGTATCTTTACCAAGAAAACCCAAATGGGGTCACAAAATCGTACATAACTGAAACCACTGCTACCTGAGCTACTTTATGGCATTTTTTCCTTTGGCACATTTACCTTGCTAATTATCTTTTATTTGGGTTGTTATTTAAATGAGTTCACTAAGAATTAACTTAAAAGCAGGATTCATTACTGAAAACAGCAAGTGATGCTTTCATTCTTTCTTCAGACTAATAGGGCAACTCACTTTATAGGTTGTAATCCATGATGGGTGTGCCAGTTAATTGTCATGATGACCTGGGTTTTGATATTGGTACTAGACCCACCCCACAAGCAAGAGGTAAGTGTCATTCACTGACTTGGCAAATGTAGGTGGTCCTCCAGTATTATAATTCTTTGTCTCTTGCTCTTAATTCTCTGGACATTGGTTTTAGACTGAGGAACTGGGAGTTATTTCTAATGTTTTCCTAGAAATGAAAGTAAGAACTCAAGAGATTTAATCTTACCTTAAACTGAAGTTCTTTATCACTTTTACATGTTAGAAGATAACTCTTGTTTTCACCCCTCACCGAGATGGCTACTAAGGGTGTTGAGCCATCGCAACCATAATACTGCAGCATAAATTTAGTCCAGGGTGCATTGTCTGAGATTTAATGTTTATGAATTAGAATTATTTTGAGTAGAAAGACTTCTCCCCCTTCAGATTTGAACATTTAGTGATAATTATCAAGTCCTTCTAATAGACCTTTCTTCTTGATCTTACATTGTGTCTTTATAGTTGAGGTGGACCAGAATATATTTATCTTGCCATGGCTACTTCATACTTCTTAATATATCATGAAGAATGCATGCAAACAATCCTAGAGTCTGTTCCAGGTGCTTTCTAACCTTAAAAACCCAATCTGGGCCTTTGCCTCACTTCAGAATTCAGAACTCTTATGTGACACTTGTGTTTCTTAGTCTTTCTTGTTGAAACACAATTTGATATACATAAGAACAGTCAAAGTATCATTCTCTTTGTGAATCAGATTCGGTTGAGTAGAAAGTTCAGGAAATTGACTTTTTTTGGGGAGATATTTTAAGGATATAGCTGAAGACAAAAACCATCTAACATAATTGTGGGCTTCTCTTTGGTTTTGCTTAGAAATTTTTCTAGAAAATTCTGTATCAGCAGCCATACTGCTGGGGACTCAAAAGGAATGAAGGCCTGGTTGGAAGCCATAGGTAAGATCTTGGCATGGTGAATTTTGTCTTATATCTTCCCTAAAAAGGAGAATGTTCTTCAGACTAGAAGTAATAGATCAATTAAAAGCTGTAAAGAAAACATAGATCCCCTAAAAAAACTCTCAAAAAAATGAAACATTTTAAAAAATTTGCTTCAGTCTATATTCAGATGCCATCAGTTGTTTCTCTGGGATGGATTCTTCATCATAAGTTCTCCAGAGTTGTCTTGGATCATAGTATTGCTGAGAAGAGCTAAGTCATTCACAGCTCATAATCTCATAGAATTGCTGTTAATGTGTACAATATTCTGGTTCTACTCATTTCACTCTGCATCAGTTCATATATATCTCTCCAGTTTTTTTTCTGAGAACATCTAGCTCATCACTTCTTAGAGCACAATAGTATTCCATCACAATCACATACCACAACTTAATGTGAATTATTACAATAGCTTCCTAATTAGTATCCCTGCTTTAATTTATCCTTCACACAGTTGCTGAAGTAACCTTCCTAAAGCTCATGTCTGATCATAATTATTAGTATAACAGTACATATATGTTATTAAAAAATAAATGTATATGGGGTATGCAAATTTTTTTAAAATTTGGAAACCACGGGTATAGATTAATGTAGATAATACTATTATGTTCTGCTGGTCAGACTATACATAGAGTACAGTGTTTAATTCTTGGCAAAGCATTTAAATTTCTTATTGTAATAATATTAGAAGAGTAAACCAACATACTAACATTTCCATGTAGTATCAAGGAAATATATAATCTTTACTTCAAGGTTCTTTGATTTGATTTGGTCTGGGTATTCCCTCCATGAAGGTAGATTCCTCATTAGGTGGTCTTTCTTAGTTGCTGTGGCTGGAAAAACTCCTTTATCAAGTAACCAACTTTCTGGTGATTGAATTTCTCCAGACTTAGCAAGTCTGGTACTTAATGTCAAGTTCCCATGACTGCTAAATACCAGGGTCCTTTGACATCTGAACTGGGGATGGGCAAAGTATTTTAAGAAGAACTTTTTAAAACAAGAATGCATCTAGAGGACTGATGAGCAGCATGGAAAGGGGTCTGGAGACCGGGTCATCTGAGGAATGGTTGAACAAATCAGGAATGTGTAACCTTAGGAAGAGATGACTAAGCAGGGGTGGTGGGAATAGGGGAAATAGATGGAGATGATAATGGTCTTTAAACATCTGAATGGTTGTGATATGTAAGAAAAATTTACCTCATTTGCTTGGGGAGAATGAGAAGGAATGGGTAGAAGATACATGGATATAGATTTTAGATAGAAGTTTCTCAGAAAAATACTGAGTTTTAGTGAATTGAAACCTTGATATGCTTCATCAACATGATGTGGCAGTCAACAACCCAAATGTAATCATAGGTTGAATCAAGAGAGGCAAAGATTCTAGATAAAAAGAATCAATATTCCCTCTGTACTTTGCCTTGATTAGACCATATTTGGAATATTATGTTCAGTTCTGGGCACCAGAGTAAGAATGCTGATAATAGCTGTGTAACCCTGGGCAAGTCACTTAACCCCAATTGCTTTAAAAACAATAACATTGATAAGATGATGAGTACTCAGACGAGAGCAACTAGGATAGCTAAGGATCTTGAGTCATATGAGGACTGAAGAAATTGGGAATATTTAACTCAGAGGAGAATATTCAAGGTGGGCATACTTGCTATGTTCAAATATTTGAAGGGTTGTCACCTGGAAGAGCAATCAGATTTTCTGTGCTTGACCCCAATGAATAGGGCGAGGAGCAATGGATTTGCAGAATTCCAAAAGAAATAAGTTTAGACTTGATCTCAGGAACTGGAATGGGCTGCCCCAGGAGATGGCAGGTTCTTTGGAGGTTTTCAAGCAAAGAATGGATGTGACCACCTTTTGGGTATACAATGATTCCTTTCAGGTATGGGTTGGAGTAAGTGGTTGTTGTGGTCTCTTCTGACTAAAAATTCTGCAAGTCTCTAACTGGAGTTATTTGAAAATGTAGAGGGTTGCCTTATGAAGCAGTGAGTTCCTTGTCACTGGATATATTCAAATAGAAGTTTGGATAATCATTAGTAAGGAATGTTAATAGAAGGGCTTCCTTTATTAGATAGGAGGGTGGGGCAGGGTTAGCTAAATAAACAATTGTGACACTTCCAATTGGAAGATTCTTTGATTATAAAAGCATAATTATTACAGATTGCTGTGTAAAATAAATTGAGACTCATAGCTTTGTTGATTGGGTCATGCTTGCTGCATGTACTTTACACAGGGAAGAATAGCGATGTGTAAGAGCTTCGGATTCTCAAATGAAGCCCCCAGGAGTATGTTCAATAATCAAATCCTCCAAGGACAAATGGACATCCAAATGGAGTTTGGTGTGACTATCATTAAATCAGACCGATTCCTGTATCTTTCACTTAAGGTTTGGGTCTAGCAGGGCTTTGGGACTTAAGTGACAAAATACAGTTTGAAGAACAAAGATCTTGGGGGATAAGGTGATGAAACACAGCAAGATCCCTAAGCTGGAGGTCAGGACAATTGGGTTGTTAATGCCAGTTCTGCTCCTAACTGGTCATTTGATCTTTGGCAAGTAACTTAGCTTCTTTAAGACTTATAACTTTATATCTGAATACAGATTGAAGAATACTTTTAAAAAAAACTTTATTTTTCTTGAGATCTTTTTTGGTCTGTGTTTTCTTTTACAACATGACTATTATGGATATGTTTTGCATGACTACACATATATAACCTATATTGAACTGCTTGCCTTTGCAATGAAGTGGAGTGGGGAGGGAGGAAAGGAGAGAATTTGGAAGTCAAAGTTTTAAAAATGAATGTTAATTGTTTTTACATGCAACTGCGGAAAAATGAAATAGTAAATAACTTTCTAAAAAGACATGAAACCTTACATTTCTTCTAGGAAAGTTATTTTAGCATTTGTAAAATGACAGTTTGGATTAATTTTCTCTAAGACCTTTCCAATGTTAGGATTTTCTTGATTTCTACAAAATGAAAACCATACCTTCAATCTCGCCATCAGACATCTCCTCAAATATGGCCATTTCTTTCTTTTTACTGAAGAAGAGAACTTTTTGTTCTGAATTTTTTAACATGATGCAAATGGGCAATCCAGCTCTTTTGAGTAGTGCTTCACCTATTTTAAATACACAACATAAGAAATGGGAATTTTTCACATCTACCATTGGACCTTAGGCTTAATTTTTGTCTAGTTACAGAAGAATGGATCACAAAATTTCTTATTTCTTTGAACTCTTGCACAAGATAATCATAGGTATGGAAAAAAGTGAATTCTTTGAGGAATCTGAGTGACTGCTTCCACAATACCAGAGAGAACAGAGGATGCTCTTTACCATTTTGAAGGCAGAAACCATTTTTTATTTTTGCCTTTATGCTGTCAGTGCTTTGCACAGTCTCTTGTGCTTTGCAGGCTCTTCATAAATGACTGTTGAACTGAAGGACTGCTACTTTAAGAAAAAGGCACCTAAATAATTGGAGAAACTACCCATACTCAAGAGCCTACAGGAACTCAAGGAGGCACAAAGTTTGAGCAGTGGAGAGAGAATCCTCTCCCTTTCTTATAAAGATTTATTGGCTCCCACAATGCCTTCCCTCTGAGATTATCTGCTATTTAACCTATATATTTCTAGGGCCCATAGGAGCAATTAGGCAGCATCATGAAAAGAGTGCTGGGCCTGGAGTCAGGAATTCTAGAATTCAAATCTGGCCTCAGATACTTCCCAGCTATGTGATCCTAGACTAGTCACCTCTATTTGTCTCTGTTTTTCATCTATAAAAGAGGGATAAAAATAGCCCCTATCTCCCAGGGTTGTTATAAGGATCAAATGAGATAATAATAATAAAGTTTGCCCCATTATAACGTGAGCTCCTTGAGAGGAGGGAATGTCTTATGCCTATCCTGACATCCCAGAGCTTAGGACAATGTCTGGCACAGAGTTGTTCAGTTGTTTCAGTTGTGTCCAACTCTTCACGACCCCATTTTGGTTTTTCTTGACAAAGATATTGGAGTGATTTGCTATTTCCTTCTCCAGTTCATTTTTACAGATGAGGAAACTGAGGCAGAGGTAAATGACTTGCTTGTGGTCATATAACTAGTATCTGAGGCTGCATTTGAACTCAGGTCTTCCTGACTCCAGACCCAGTGCTCTGTCCACTTTGCCTGGTAGGCACTTGATAAATGCTTTTGGACTGACTAACGAATCAAAACACAGCAATGGATACCTCTTATTCTATGGGGGTATATTCCTGAGTACAGTACTGGTAAAGGTGAAATCTGAAAAAAGTATGGAAGGTCAGGTTCCCTCTGTGGACATATTCCTTTCTGTGTTGATGCCCTGACCCCAAAGTCAAATATCATGTACCTGGATAGTTTTTCTGGACATTCCAAAGAACCCATGATTTTTCACTTGGATCAAGCACTGATTAGCAGCACATAGTCAAAGTAAAAAGGATGAATTTTGAGAGTTGGAGAATTTCCACAGTAACAAAGAGCACTTGGCCATAATCTCCTCTCTTCTTGCCCCCTGCAATACCCTCATTTTCATACAGTGGGAGTTACACTGAGCCATATGACCCACATCCCTTTCTTGGAAGGAATCCAGCCTCTCCAACCAGATCTGTGCCACGGGGAACCAATTTTTCTCAAGGCTGAGCAAACTGACAAGTCTAGAACCAATATTTAGAGAAATAAAGTCATACTTTTTTTTTAGCTTCAGGGGAAAAAGTTAAATCCTGAATGAAAAGAAATATATTTTCATTTCCCCTCACCCTCCTCTTGTGTTCCCTTACTGTTTTGTTTCCCCAACTGGCCCAGTTTCCTATAACTTCTGTAGTTATGTACAATTTCTTTTAGGGAAATTTGTCCAGAGAACCAAATGAGTCCCAACAAATGAGACACTAAGGTCTGCCATCTTGAGAAACAGAGATATGATATTTAAAATTAAAGTTTTGTAAATTATAATTTTCAGATTTCTTATAGGTAAATGGAAATGTCTATGAAATAATGGCTTTGCTCTTTCAATGACTCAATATAGGGGTAGAAGTGGGTGGGGAATGAAAAGCTTTCTATACAGTCTTTAATGGCAGTGGTTCTCTGCTGCAATGAGAAGACTCCATTTGTACTGGCTAACACTTCCAAATATAGGTATCCTTCAGTTTCGTAGAAGTTTATTTAAGAGAATTCTAAACCAAAATTCTAAACCATGCATGGTATGTCATCCATTTGCTAAGGAACAGCACATCTCCATCTGTAATTAGATGCTGCTGTCACCAGGAATTCCTAGATCCTCCCTCTATCGTGTGTGTATGTGTGTGTATGTGTGTGTATGTGTGTGTATGTGAGTCTCTAGGGGCCAAAACTTTTTCAAGTGCACCAATTCTCCTATGTCATAGTAGAACTTGATGGGGAAAACTGAGATTCACTTAAGAGAATAATTATAATGGTTCACTTAATATTACATATTTTATAATGTACTATCATGTAATATAGTACAATATACAGTGTGCTACCTCATAATATAGTATCATATACAATGCACTACTTTATAAAGAACACTGTGTAGAATACTTGGTATGGAGTCAGGAAGACCTAAGTTCAAATGTCTGAAGTCAGACATTTACCAGCTGTGTGATCCTTGGCAAGTCAATTAATTTTGTTTGCCTCAGTTTCCTCAAATGGGAAAATAATAGGTCCAACCTCCCAGGCTTATTGTGAGGATCAAATGAGATAATATTTGTAGAGAATTTAGAATCTGGCACATAAGTGCTTCCTTCCTATTTTATACCACACTACAGTTTATAAAACATTTTCCTCATGATGGCCCTGTTAGATAGGCAGCACAATTACAAAGACTAACTACAATAAACCACTTAAAAAAATGGTGCGGCTAGATTCCAGATAATTCTTTTGTTTAGATTTAAAACAAATGTAAGGGGCTACTTAATTTAATTTTGTTGTTGTTATTCTGAAGTTGAAAAATAATTAATATGAACATTTTCATATACACAGAAAAGAAAAAAGATTTTACATGAAAGCACAAATTTCTATGATGTATAACTTACATTTAAAAATGTATGTGTATGTATACACATATATACCTGTGTATACACGCACATATATGTATATATAATATACATGTATATTATATATGTATGTAGATATACATATATAATATACATGTATATAATGTACACACATATATATAATATTTATCATTTTGGTTTCAGATCTGCTCTGTTTATAGGGTTCCTCAGTTCTCTCCCGTGTATTAAGAAAATACTCTCTGTGCCCAGCCTTTCCTCCTTCCTCCTGATTCATCGTTATTGCCACTCCTAAATTTCTCTCTCCCCTCCCCACACCTTAAATAACAAAACCAAAACAACCCTTAGAACAAATGAGGCAGTCCAATCAAATCCACAAGATGATCATGTCCAAAAGTATCTATGGCTACTTACCACTGAGGCAGCTTGCATCCTCTCTAAGTTTTGACTCCATAACGTGGGCAAAATCCAGATCAAAGTCTGCTTCTGGGGCACAGGCCACTTCTGGACAGTCATCTACAGCTGCCATCTTTATACCTAAAGAAAGTGGAGACCATGCTGCTGAAAGATAACCAAAGTTCTTTTGACATATTATCTCCCAACTGTTTTTCCAACTCCTATTTCTTAGAGCATTTTTTTGGTTATCATTTTGTCTTCTTTCCTGTTATAGCACTCTATTATTTAGGAATATTTCTTATTCTCTGAGTTATATTGTAAATTTCTTGAGGGCAGGATTATCTTGTTTTTTCTTTGTGTATTCCCAGCACTCAGTACTGTGCCTTGCACATGGAATGTAGGTAGTTAATTGATATATTTTTAAAATTTAAGTCATTACTTCACTTAAAAGCCTGGATATTTAATATACATTTGTTGAATACAAATATACATTTATTTATATTATTTATTTTAATATACATTTATTTAATTTCTTGGTTATGTAATGGGTTTCTCCTAATAATGCAAACACTCTTGCCACATTCTTAAAAGTGAAATTCCTCATGTCCGAGATAAGTACAGGCTTCTGGCATCCCTCACAGTAGCTTATAAATTCTTTTAAGGCAGAACAAGATCATGTGTCTCATTCATATTTTGAATGCTTGACTTTCAGGCTTTAGCACTGTACTTTGCACATACCATTCATTTGATAAATATCTGTTAAATGAACAAATGAATGAATCAAAAACAATTGTATGAATGCATTTCTATCAAAGTGGAAATATCACATTTTTTCCTGTTTTGTTAGGGCAAAGAAGTCAGTAAAACAGAAAGTACTGGGTATCTGAAGAGAGTGGATCAGATTCCAGAACAAAGGTGAGATCTGAGGCACCAATCACAAACTTCAAGAATTTCACAATTATTAGACAAAGTCCAAGTTGGAAGGGACTTCAGGCCCAATCTGTACCTAAATAAGTATAGACAGGAGTACTGTATGTGTGGTTCACATATGTACAAGAATGGGCATCTCTGAGAAAAATTTTAATTCCTACCAGGAGGGGGCCTGAGGCTGCACACTCTGCTATCTCAGAGAGACAGAGGGTACTGGATAGAATTATATGTATCTGTTCCCTTAAATATCATTAATCTGGGAGAGGTAACTTTAGGGTTCAAGCTCAATTCTTGCTCTCAATTAATTTATGGGGAAAGCCACCGCAGTCCCAAGCTTGGTACCCAAGGCTTGATGCCCTTCCCACCAGATACCAGTTCTGCAATGAATATACATAACAAATAGCAAAATTTATGCAAGTTGATAGCAAAACAAAAATTAGAGAAAAATATATGAAATATATAGCAGACAATATAGATTGAAAGAGTTCTCCCATTGAAAGCGGGATATTTCAATTCAACCAAGGGAGTCGTAGATTTCACTCAGCTGGAAAATTCCCTGAAGTCTCTAGAATAGTAAGCTGGGAATAAAGATGTGTTAGAGATTGCCAGCTCCTTTTATGTGGTCAGCATCTATCTCTCCCTTCCATGACCTGGAGAGAAGTTGGAGTGGTCATCTTTTCCCTTAAAACTGGAAGCCAGAAGAGCCCACTAGAAGTCCTCCCAGCCAGGATCTCTCTTCTTTCTTGCTCTTGCCAACTCTGCTGTGCCCTTCATGTTGGTGCAGGGCATTGATTTCCACAAATGGAGAGAGTCCCACATCAATGGATTTGAGGGCTGACAGAAGAATTCATGCTGCCACATCTCAGACAAATGGCTATCCAGCCTCTGCTTGAATGCCTCTACATGATGAAGAGTGTACTTCTTTCCAAGGCAGCCCTTCCCCCTCTGGGATAGCTCTAATTCTTAGAAAGTTCATTTTAAAATTAAATCAAAGTCTGCCTTTCTACAACTTCTCCTCTAGTTCTTTCTAGTTCTAACCTCTCAGGAAAAGCAGAAGAAATCTATAATAGTTTCCCTTTGGTATAATAGTCCTTAAGACAGTTCATATGTTTCTGCAAATCAGCCCTGTTACCTTCAGCTGATTCTCATATGGCATAATTTTCAGTCCCTTTGCCATTCTAGTGATCACCCTTTGAATGTTGTCCATGCTTGTCAAAGTCCTTATGAAATGTGGTGCCCATGACTAGACACAAAAGTCCAGATGTGGTCTAACCAGCACTCTGATTTCCCTCCTTCTGGACACCGTGCTTGTTTTGATGTAACTTAAGATGTGAATGGATTTTTTTTTTGACTTTCATGTCTCAAGGCTGAATCCTGTTGAAGCTACAATCCACCAAAACCTGTAGGTCTTTTTCTTATGAACCATTATCCACAGGCTATCCCTACGTGTGCAGATAAATAGAAACTATGGTCAAAGGTCCTTCATATCCTTCATGGTTGGGAAACTTCCCTTGTGGCAGAACATCTTGACCTGCCCTCTCCTATCTTCCCTGCTATGCTTGCTGCATTTATAGCAAGTTCAATAAAAAGGTTTTTAAAAATCAGGACAAACATCAAATAAAGTAGGAATTTCTTTATACAACATAGAATTGAAAAAGATGATTGAAAATGAAAAAATAGGAGATATATATGAATACACACACACAAACATAAGTATACACACACAAATACGCATACACACTTGCTTTATATATAATAAGCATTTGATAAGGTCAACCTGGAGTTTTCAATGTTTATTTGTGCTTCTTCCTAGCCTCCTTTTGTCTCTTCTTTAAAGGAGATGCCTCAATAACCTTTTTTTCTTTTTCTTTTGCTATTCCTTTTTTTTCATCTTATGCCCTCTATAACTCTCCCCCATGAAAAAAGAATCAAGAAAAACAAAGCCCTTAGATCAAAAATGAATAGTCAAACCCCATACTGTCTGAGTCTAAAAACATAGGTCTTATTCTTCATCTTGAGTCCGTTACCTCTCTGTCAAGAGAGATAGGTAGCAAGCTTCATCTGTCTTCCAGAATCTCAGCTGGATATTGGTTAAAATTCTCAAAGTTTTTTTTCCCTCTGTAATCTTGTTATTTTATAAATTATTCTTCCAGGACTACTTTCACTCTATATCAGTTCATTCAGGTTTCCCAAGATTCTCTGGGATTATTTCTTTCATCATTTCTTAGGGCAAAATGGTATTCTATTACATTCTTATGCCAAAAATTGTGCAACTATATTTTTATACCTATGTAAATCAAAAGAATCTCACAGGTGGAAATGGAATTTAGAAGCTACTCCATCCACTCCACCCCTGAAGATGACCTTTTATAGTATCTCTTCCAGGTGGTCATCTGCTTGATCAAACTGCAGATGAAGATCACCTTCAGTGATGGCCATTGAAAATTACTTGAAGATCACTCTATTTTGAGGAAACTAATTCCTCTTGTGGGTGTCTCTAATTATTAGGAAGGGTTTCTTTCCAATGAAACTGAACACCAGCCTCCACCCATTGCTCCTAGTTCTGCCCTCTGGGGCCAGGCAGAACATGTCTAATCCTTCTTTTAATTCACACACCTTCCTATATTTCCTTATCTAGGCTAAAATCCCACATTTGCTTCAAGTGATTCTGGCACAGTGTATAGTCTTCTGTCCCCTTACCATCTGGTTCTTCTTTGTATTAGTCCAGGTTTGTTGACAGTCTTCCTAAATTGTAACCCCATAACCAGGGTGCTTCAAATGTGATTTGATCAAGGTAGTGGAATACCTGCATAATTCTGGTCATGATAAATATATTAGCATGGCCCAAAATGGCATTAGCTTTTTTGATTATTAAATTTCATTGTTGCTTCATTGAGTCTGCAGTCCACTAAACCTCCCAGACTTTTCTCACACAATCTACTGTCTGGTCATGGCTACTCCATTCTATATTTGTTTTGATGATTTTATCTTGATTTATTTTCATCTAATTAGAACCAGCTCATCATCCTAACTTGCTGAGACCATTCTTGATCCTAACTCTATTGTCCATGTTGATTGTGTCGCCTGAGTTTTTGATAAATAAGTCATCTGTGTTCTCATCCAAGTCATTAGTAAAATGCTCATCAATCCAGAACCAAGAGGAGATAGTTGAGGATCTTTAACAGTGACTTCCCTCCAGTTTGGCAATAGTCATTAATTCCTGTTCTTTGGGGTCAGACATTCAACCAGTACAAATTTACCAAACTGCCTAGAGAGCAGAGTTTCGACGAGAATGGTATGAAATAATCAAATATTAGTTTGATCGCTGTGCTTATGGAGATTTGAAGCTCCTAATGGCACTCAGAAGATTGAGGACCCTCCCAAAGGATAGCTCCCATAGTTCTCCTTCATTTCTCAAAACTCAGCTTAATCACTATTCTCCCTCCTTACCCTTTAGTCTCAGAAGATAAGGAATCCCTACTATTTCCTTAGGCTAATTTTTCAGCCTGTGTCTTTGAATCTAGCTTCTCCTCCAGGACATTCCTCCAGCAATCATCTCTCTCTCTCTCTCTCTCTTGCATCTTCAGTCTCTCCTTCTCTACTGACTATTTCTCCTCTTCTTACAAACATGCCCAGGTTTCCACTATCTTAAAAAAAAACCAAACTTTTCCTTAACTATACCCAGTTGCCACATCTCTCCTGAGTACTGAGTTCTTTAAGACTGAATTACCTATTATATGCTCAATAGTCTGTTAAGAGTCAGGAGGGATACAAAAGGTGAATCACACATGAAGATAATCCAGCTTTTGGATTAGCATTGGATAGTGGCCTGGGTCTGAATTCTGTCTCAGACACTAGCTGTGTGCCTCTGGACAAGTCCCAACCTTCATGGGTCCCAGGGAAGGGATAGGTTTGATGACTTATTAAGTCCCTTCCAACTCTAAATCTATGATCCCCGTGATATTATGACCTCTTTATCCTTACAAGAGAGCTGGATAGCAAGTAGGATAGGTATAATTATCCACATTTTAAAGATTAGGAAAATGAAATGGAGGAAATTGTTTCTTGCCTAAGAACAAATAGCTAGTTAATTGTAGAGCCAGGTGTAGTAGATGCATTTGTTCTACGTTCCTGACTCCTCCCACCGTGTGGTGTCAAGATCTATTCCTAGAGAAGCCTAACATCTAGTGGAGAAGAAAATATAGATGATTTTTTAAAATTTTGTGCAACAGATTGAAGTTCAACAAAGATTGAGAGTGAGGGGAGAGATCAATGTGAGTTAAAATTTTAAGGGAAGCCTTTGTGTGGTAAAGATGGGACCTGAGCTGGGACTGGAAGAATGAGAAGAATTTCAGTAGGAAAAGTCATAGTAATGGCATCTTCTAGACTGAGTAATGGCATCAGCAAAGGCACTGGAGAGAGATAGATCAATGTCTAAATGATGCAAGAGGGTCATCAGAAGGCAACAAGTCTTACTGGAATGGAGTGTTCTCGCTGGGGAACAGATGAAGATAAAATACGAGTGAGGGGGGCTGTGATTTAAGTTGACCTCCGATGCCAGGGTGAGGAGTTTGGACTTAAGTTGATAGACAATAGGGAGGCATCATAGGTTCTTGAGGAGGGGAAGGGCATTATGTAGATGATGGATAAGGAAGGTTAGTATGGGAGCAGTAGGCACAGTGACTGGAGAAGGGAGAGGATAGAATCAGGAGAGTAGCTAAGAAGCTGTTGCAGCAACTCAGGCAAGTTGATGAGATGTAAGAATAGAAGGGGGAAGGGAAGAAGCATTTACATATTTGCCAGGGACTGGGCTCAACACTTTACAAATATTTTTTCATTTAATGTAATAAAAATAGCTAAGATTTAGATAGCACCTACTAGGTGCCAGGCACTGTGCTAAGTGCTTTACGATTATTATCTCATTTGATTCTCACAACAACCATGGGGCAGCTAGGTGGTGCAGTGGATAGAGCACCAGTGCAGGAGTCAGGAGGACCTGAGTTCAAATCTCACCTCAGACACTTGACACTCACTAGCTGTGTGACCTTGGGCAAGTCCCTTAACCCCAATTGTCTCATCCTGCGTCATCTCCAGTCATCCTGATGAATATCTGGTCACTGGATTCAGATGACTCTGGAGAAGTGAGGCTGGTGACCTGCACAGCCCTCCCTCTCTCAAACAAAGTCAAGTGTGAGTCACATCATTATTTCTCTGATGGAATGATCTTCTTCGGCAATGAAGGATGAACGTACACAACAACCATAAGAAGTTGTTATTGTGCTGTTTTGTCCTCATTTTACAGAGGAGGAAACTGAGGCACACAACTACTAAGCATTGCTAAGAGGCATGGCAAGGTGGGTTACATTTCCAAATAACCAGCACAGCCTTAACTATCCTCATTGAAACAACAAATGCACTTCTTCCTTCTCAAGAGTTCACATTTCTGTCTTTCCTGATAATGGCTTTTCTTGATGGCTATGATTGAAGGCACGATGGATCTAGGAAAAATGGATTCTACTCCTGGTTCTTTCTCTAATTAGCTGTGCTACTTTAGGCAAAGATACTTCACCTCCTGGGTCTCAGTGTCCTCATCTGTAAAAGGAAGGAGTAGGATTGGATGATCACTAATATCCCTTCTAGCTCTCTAAGTTACATAATTTATAGCCTTTCTGACCCTATGTGGCCATCAATAAAATCAGAGGTTTGTACTAGACTATATCTAGGGTCCTCTTCACCTCATTCTATTAATCCAGGTTCTCTTTCCTCTGTCAATATTTCTGGAAAAGGAAATAGCTAGTTGGCACTTCTTATGTAAGTCTAAGAATCTGGTAAAAACAGACAGAGAAGGACAAGGATATTTAAGGAACTCTCAATCATCCTGTACCCATTTGTGAATTAAGTAAGGGATATAGATGACTGTTCCCTCTGTATCTATCTGCCTTCACAGTTCATGGACTCCTATGACCCAAGATCTATAGCATAGAATTCTAACACCTGTACTTTCCCACTGAGACCCACTGAGTGCCTACCTTCTGCCAGGTTTCAGTCCAGTTTCCAGGTGCAGACTCAGTACTCCGATCTCTGTGGAAGAGTCTCCACAAACAATGAAATGACTTCTCTGGAGGGCCTTATAATAGCTGGTCCAGTGGGAGGAGACTAGAAAGGTAAAGTGGGTGGAGATTAATATTCACAAATGACATGAATCTGCCTTACTTCTAGCGCCATGAAGGAGAAGAGATCAGAAAAGAAAAAGAGTGCAGAAAATAGAGATAAATCTTTTTAATAAGTATTTTATTATATTATATATTATTTATATAAATTATGCAAATATATTTATATGTAAATCTGTGATTTTTTTTCATGTAAAATCATTATTGTATTGAAAAAGGCAGCATAGGATAGTGACCTGGATTTAACATGGAATCTTGTAGGTAGAGTTAAGACCTCAGAAGTCACCTAGTCCACTTCCACCTGAAGCATGTCAGGGAAATAAGTGCCTCTGAACACAGCCCATTTTGCTTTCAGTTTGGTTCCTTCCATTAAGGAAGTTTATCTTTAAAGTCAACAAAAATGTACCTCCATATTATCTCCCACTAGTTATTCTTGGTTCTTTCTTTTAGGGTTCAGTAGATCAAATTTAATTCCTATTCCACATGGCAGTCCTTTAGGCACTCGAAGACAGAGTTTTATTTCCTCTAAATCTTTTCTATTTCGGATTAAATATCCCTAGTTCTTTCAGTGTTGGTTTGGTATGATTGTGAGTTCCCTGACTCTCCCCCAGAATGCTTTTCAGCTTGTTCATTTCATTCAAGAATGTGGAGAGCAGAAGTGAAGAGTTATGTATATTTAATCTAGTGAAGATTGACTATTGCCCCACTCTTCCCTCTTGAGTTCTTGATACTATGCTTCTTTCAATTCAACCCAAATTTGCATTGGTTTTTATTTCTTTCTTTGGTTGCCATATTACATTTTTGACTTGCAGTTTAACTGCTTAGTAATCATATGTCCACCACCCTCTTCTTGTGAAGTTGATAGCTGGACTTCATTCATTCCAAAAACTGGAAATTTTTACCTAATGAGATGTGACCCATCATCTTTTATCCTAGAAAATGTCACCTAATTAGATTTTACTCATCGTATCAGCTTGAGGAGATCTTATTGGAGCCTGACTCTTTAATACAGTAGATTAATGAGATCTCTCAGCTGTGTGTCACCTATAGACATAATCAGCTTCATTCTAGATGCTTTCATTCATCTTTGCTTCTTTAATGTTATTGGTTAAAACGCTGAACAAAACAGGGCTGGTAAACTCTAGACTCCTCCCTTCAAACTGCTATCAATCCATCCTTGATTCCTTGTGGTGACGAGATCCCAACTCACCTAATGAACCATCACCTATCTATCTAGCCCACATTCCTCCATCTCCTCCCAGATTATTGTACTAGTCTTGTGATTCTACTAAAATAGTAAATGAGTTTAGCTTGCCTTGTCTTCCCATGCATCTCTATATTCATATACATTGTTTCTAAGTGTTTCTGCACTTCTCTTCCATTACATTCATATGTATTATCTTGTTTAGCTATTCCCTGTTGGATGGGCATTTACTTTTCTGTTTTTTTTAATATTACAAAAATTATTGTTCTATAGATATTTTGGTGTATATAGGATCTTTCTTACAATTGATCTTCTTGGGGTACATACTTCATAATGGAGTCTTTGGGGTAAAACATCACTTTTGTTAAAACATCAATCACTTTTGTTAATATCATTCTAAATTGGGTTCCAGAATGGTCTAGCCCAGGAGTGAGGAACCTGTGGCCTCAGAGCCACATGTTCCACTCACAAGCATGAATGACTTTCCACAGCCTTTCCAACACTGATGGTTTCCATCTTTTGTCACCTTTGCCAGTTTTGTTGGGTGTGAGGTGGAGCCTAATTTTTGCTTCTCTAATTATTAGTTATTTGGAGTAAATTTTCATGTGGTTGTGAATAATTTGCAACTCTTTTGAGAACTATTCTCAAATAATTTTTTGACCATTTGGAATAAATTTTGATCATCAATTCATTTTTAGTTCCCTCTGTGTCTTGGACATTAGACCCTTATCTGAGATACTTATTTCCTTTTTAATAATTTTTATTCTATCATCCCTGGCCCACAGATTCCCTTTTTTGGTAGAAAAAACAGACATACTGTAATAAAAGTGGTTGTGCCTTGTTTCCATTTCCTTCTTTCATCTTTCCATCCAGCCCAAGCAGTGGCCTTCTTGCCTCGCTGATCTCCCTCTTGCTCCTGTGATGGCTCCCAAAGCCTTCCTTGTTATCTTCAGCAATCATCTCCAGCCTCAGTTCATTTTGAAGAATTAGTGTATTATTAACCTCCCTGTGATGGTATTCTCATAATTTATTTCATTTTGGAGAAAAAATTTTTAAAATTTAAAAACATAACTGCCAACAAAGGACAATATGGATACTAGATCTGGGATTTCATGGTAGAAATGAGAAATGAATGAGGAAATGAATGAGGAATGAATGAGGAAAATTCTTTCTGTTACATTATGTTGGCACCTTCTCTTCAATTTATAGTCTAACAGAGTGGTCTAGACTGAGAGGTTAAGTTACTTGCCCAGGGTTACACAGAGAGTTTATTTCAGAGACAGGACTTGAACCCAGATCTTCCTGGCTCTGAGGATAACTTCTACCCCTCCCCTGAGGCAATTGGGGTTAACTCATTTGTCCAGGGTCACATAGCTAGCTACTAAGTGTATGAGGCTGGATTAGAAGTCAAGTCATCCTGACTTCAGGACCAGTGCTCTGTCCACTGTATCACTTAGCTACCCAGCTGAGGAGAGCTTTTTAAGGCAGCTAACTGACACAGTGGAGGATACAACTCAGGCCAGGAGTTAGAAAAGACCTGAGTTCAAGATCCGGCCTCGGAGACTTATTTTCTGTGTGACCCTGGTGGGCAAGTCACTGGACCTCTGTTTATTTCAGTTTCCTCATCTACAAAACGGGGATAATAATAGTACCTACCTCTCAGGGTTGTTGTGAATATCAAATGAGATTATAAAGGGCCTAGTACAATGCCTGGCACATAGTAAGTGCTATATAAATGTTACTTATTATTTATTATGCCATGGTGCCAGCAAAACACTGAAATAAACATGCAACAAAGCGAGGGATGACTTTTACCCAAATGTCTGACTTCAGCAGCTATTTCTTTCTTGTTATCAAAATCAATCAACAAAAGCAGTTCCCTTGGTAGCTTCCTCCACTTTTTGTATAATTGCACATCTGCATAAACAAATAGCATTGAGTTTTGTGTTAGGAAATGGTATTATTGGTTTTAAAAATCATTATTTTATATAGATAGGGGAATTGGACTTTGAACAAGTTCCCAGACAAGAAATCTCAAAATCTAATCAGAGAAAGTAAAAGGGAAATATTAGATGAACTGTAAAGAATTGGTCATACCCTATAATGCCTTTATGAAATGAGTTCCTTTATTGAACAAGAAAAGTATCCTGGATGTTGGCTGGGAAAAAGATTGGCCATGCCATTAGGTGGCTTTTAAAAGACAGTCAAAAGATCTGAGGGCCCATTGAATTTGGATGAGTCCAATATGGGAGTGATTTTGTAGAGTGTCACCCTAGTGTCCATGCCACAGGGCACTGGGGGGAGAGTAAGGGATTTCTTTCTCTTCATTCTCCATCAGCCATAGAACAATATTGGAACTTCTCATTTGGTAGGAATTGCATCCAGCAGTTCAAGAATTCATTTTTTTGGGAATAACACAAGCAAGAGCCAGAAAGATATGGATATAAGGAGGCAGTTACTCAAGGGAGGTAGTAGCTTTAAGAAACACAACCTCTGGCAACAGAAAAGAGGTCACCATTTATTAAAGAGAGAATTAGTTCTGGTAGGGAGACTAGAGTTATGAGAAAGGAATGGGCCCTGGGAGCTAAGAGGAATGACTCACACAAGGAACTACATAAAGGCATAAAAGACAGTAGGGAGCTGTCATACCAGAAGCATGATTTACTTTGACCAAATGTCAAATTCCGAATTCCAAATGTGTCTCACTCCCATTCTACTACAAATGCATTAATATTTTCACACATGCTATATATGTTTGTGGGGGCATATGACTCAGGTTTGGGGGTAGGGTCTCACCACTACTGTTCTTACTTTGATATTTTAGTAAATACATGCCTTTGCTTAAGCTAATTATATTGACTTAATCACTGTTAAGAGTAAATTCAACATATTATGAAATAACTTGGTGTATTTATGTAACAGTTATCAAAAGATTTGTTACTGTTTAAAAAAAATAAAGAGATTGGGAAGAAATGAACCTAGTTACTTGGTGTTTGATAAAACTGAAGACCCTAGATACTAGGGTAAAAATACACTAATTGACAAAAACTCAAAACAAAACAACAGACCAGCAGAAATTATGTTTAGACCAACTCATAGCATGTACCAAGCAAACCTCCAAATGGATACATGACTTACACTAAGAGTTCACATCATAAACAAATTAGAGGAATAGAAAAGAAATTTCCTTTCAGGTCTATGGATAACTAAACAATGGGTAGAGAAGCTCACAGAAGATAAAATAGATAACTTTATTACATAAAATTGAAAAGTTTTTGCACATATGAAACAAATGCAGCCAGTATCAGAGGGGAAAAAATTAATGGTGAGAAAAATCTTTACAACAAATTTCTCTGACATAGATCTCACTTCCAAGATGAAATTGATTCAAATTCATGAGGAGAAGTGTCCCACAAATGATAAACAGTCAAAGGATATGAACAGGTACTCTTCAAAAGAAGACATCCAAACTATTAACACTCATGTAAAAATGCTCCAGCTCAGGAATAGAGAAATTTAAAGTCAATTAAATTAAAACAACTCTGAATTTCTACTTCACAGGCATGATTGGAAAATGATAAACAAGGAAGATGACACATATTGGAGGGACTGTAGGAAACCAGGCACACTAATACTTTGTTGTTAGAATTGTGAATTGGTCCAGCCATTCTAGAAAACAATTTGGATCTATGCCCCCAAATATTCTTGATGCATTGATATCACTATTACGCTTATTATCAAAGAGATTAGAGAAATAGGAAAAAGAATCACAGATATACAAAAATATTTATAACAACTCTTTTTTGGTGGCAGTGACTGAAAACTAAGGGGCTCCTATCACTGGGGAATGGCTGAACAAATCATGGTGTATTTCTGTAACAGGACACATTGTTAGAATTATATTATCTTAAAGAAATAGTGAAAGGAATGATTTCAGAGAAACCTGGGAAGACTTTTACGAACAGGTGCAGAGTGAAGTAAGCAGAAGCAGGAGAACAATTTACACAGTAATGACATTGTAAAGACAAACATCTTTGAAATACTTAGAACTGTGATTAATTATACGACCAACCACAATTCCAGGGGACTGATGCTGTCCACCTTCTGACAGAGGGATGATTTATTCAGGGCATAGAATGAGACATACATATTTGGACACAAACAACAAAGGGATTTGTTTTCCATGATTATGAATTTGTTCCAAGGACTTGTTTTTCTTTTTTCTTCTTCCAGTGGAGGGAATGAGAAAAAAATAAGTGCTTAGTAATTTTTGGGAAAAACTAACCAGTAGGCTTTGGATTTAAGAGTATAGACCCATAGAAATAATCTTTGATTTTAGGAGTAGTAGTCACTCTCTAAATAGGTAACTCAGAGGGGATATAACATAAAATTGCCTTGAGTTTAAGATGCCTACTATAGAAATCATTGGACAAAATCTTCAGCAAAAAATAATTAATTGGCCTAATTTTCAACCATTAAAGTTTTTGTGCTCATTGTCATATTTGAGATTGGTAATGGGCAAACAATGAAGGTTAGATGGTTCAGTTTTAGCTCCAAAGAAGCAATTTGGCTAAATTAAAAAAAATTCTTAGGACCCCAAGTGAGATATACAAAATACTCCTTGTATGTTCATCCTTGAAATGCATGGCTAATTTCTTAATATTTTGTATTTGAAAATTTCAGATCTGTGTTTTAAGAAGAATTACTATATCAACAGAGTAGAGGATGGACTGAAGTGAGAGGGACTTGAGTCAGGAGATCAACCACCAGGTTTAAATAATATTTTTAAAGCACAGTACCTGGGACATGTAGGTGGTTAGTAAATATTTCTACCCATCTTTTCCTTCTCTTCCCTTCAAAGGAATTGAGATCAGGACAGCAAGTGGTTGTGGCAAACAAGTGAACCATAATGACTCCATCTTGTGACTCAATTATGGAACTGGCTCTATTCAATTATGGGTCCAGTTCAAATTCTATCTTGTAAGAAAACTTTACTCAATTGTGAAAACTGGAATAAAATGTCATTGTGTCATTTGATCCTAGCCCTGCAGGGAAGGGAACCTGGACCACCTCTATCTGCTTCTTAAAGACCCTTAACTAAGGACCTAAGTCATACTGGTCAGAAACCCAGTCATATCTGAAGATTGACGCAAAGAGTTTTCTCATAATTGTACATCTCAAGCAATCCCTATGTGTTTTCTGAAAACTGGCCTTATACAGTTATCATTTCCATGTTCTTTTGATTGTTTACAGACACTTTACACAAATTGTTTACAGATTGTTTACAGGGGAGTGGGACACCCTTCCTTTTCTGGCCAATAAAGGAGAGGCAGGTATAAGCTAAGATGCCACAAAAGGCCAGTTGACCCAGGACAAGATGTTAAATTAAGGAGCACCTGTGGGAGCTTAGGAATTAAGGTGGCAGATCTAAAAATAGTAATGATGGAATGGCATTTTTATCCTAGGAGATCAGCTCCTTGAGAGGACCTGTTAGGGAATTATGTCCCATGTATCACTGAGAAACTCCAGATAGAGAATCAGGGTGTTGATGGTTGGCCACATAACAAAAGAAAAGAAGGGAAAGGGAAAAGGAAAGCAAAGGAAAGGAACGGAAGGGAAAGGAAAGGTCTTCTTTGGCAATGAAGGACAAACACGAAAAGAGAAGAGGAAAAAACAAAAACTAGGATAGTATACTCAGTTCTTGTCTGGAATCTTGGGACAGCTGTTTCATGTGGGTGTTGGCTGCTTCTGGGTCCTTACCAGATGAACCTTGAGGTCTCTGGACAGTTCTGGCATTCACTCAGGAGCAGGGCCTTTCTTTAGATAATCCAGTTCACATCCACAAATCTGGCAGCTATGAGAATAGTCAGAAGGACCTAAAAGAGGCCTTAGAAACAATAACTGATTGATCAGTATGGTGCCACTTTTGAGATAAGACATATGTAGTGTTTGAGATGTAAAATTGTGAGAAAACTCCTTGCATCAATCTTTGATCTGAGTTTCTGGTCATCATAACATAGGTCTTTGGTTAAGAGTCTCCTAACAGCGCATAGAGATGGTCCAGTTTCCCAGCCATGCAGGGCTAGGTTCAAACAATGTAATAAAATTTTCTCCCAGTCCCCACAGTTGAATAAGGTTTCCTCACAAAATAGAAATTAGACTAAAGCTATAATTCAATAGGTACCAAGTTAATTCCAAGACTGAATCATAAGATGAAGTCAGTGTGGTTCACTCAATTTCTACTATTAGCCATTTGCTGTCTTAATCCTATATAAGCCAAAATGACTAGTGTAAGCCAAAACCATGTGATTTTACATAAATTTCTAATCATAATTATATTAAGTCAGTTTTCATTAACGTCAGGTTGCAGATCAAAGTACTTAGAGGGCTCACAATGGACAATTCTGAGAAGGGAGACTTACATGTCACTAAGATAATCAAGAAAACTTAAACATAAACCAGGATGTCAAGGTTGAAATCAGAAACCAGAGTCTCAGAATCTGAGGCCAGAGACAAAAGACCAAAGCAATGCAATGATTATCACCACCATTGACTTATATCACTTCTTTTGTGGCCCATTCTCAATGTTCATTTAACCAGCATGTTTGAATCTCAGATATCTCATGCAATCATCTTGTTCTTAAATATAACTAGGACAGTAGATTTTATTTCAAGGACAACTCTGAATGGAGCTTTGCTTTCCTGGTTCCAAACCTGGATAATTTCATTAGTTACAATACTTAATGCAATTTAACACAATTACTTACAATGGTTCTCCAATTTTGAAACTTCAGAAAATTTCAGTTTGTGTATCTTTTGCTGTTTCTAGCCTTACCTAAATCCTGTACCTGATATAAGAATGTTTTAAAAATTTATGAGGGTCCAACAGTAAAGTGTGTTCTTCTGCCTTATAAAATTATCAGACAGGTAGTTTTAAAAAATGGAAAAATAGTTTCACTTTCTTTACCATAATCAATACAATTTATGTGTAAAATCCTTAAACCAATTTTGAGAACTTATTATCCAAACATACTCAAAGCCTGAATTTTCATGGTAGATAAATTTGGAAGCCAATCTTATACTCATTTATATAGTTCTTGGAGAAAACATTTTAATCCTGTTGCTTTTCTCAAAATTTACTATTCCATTTGATTGGAAGGCTTTTATATTATATCTTCATCTTATTACTTTGCCTAATCATTTTCCCTATAGGGGGATATCATCCTTCTGTTATAATTTGAGCACAAGTATCTGTTAAAATTGTAACATGCCCATACTCACATTCTATTTTAGTAACTCAGAAATGTTTCAGTGTCAATCTATTATTTAATAGACAGTACTGTACTAACAAAATTTCTTAGTTGTAGAAATTTGCTATAAAAGGAAAAGGAGAGACATAGCTATTACAATGTCATATCGTAACAGGAGGAAAAACTCCTTTAGTTCTGTTTGATTCTACGCATGAGTCATATCTGACAGCCTGTCATAGTTACAGAGTGTTAAAACAAGGCTCAAGATTAATCAGATGGGGAATTTTCCTTTTCAGAAAGAAAATAGTACAATAGGGACATAAAGTTAGGAAGTAACTATCTTAGGCCATGCCAAGGTTGTCCCCAAAACTTTCCCCAGGCCTAGACATCCACATTTAGCAGTTCCCAGACTGCAGCACATGCCATTTTCTATTACTGGCTTCATTACAATTCAGACAACTATCCCTGTAATCAAAATTCTGTAAAAACTTTTTCTTGCCTCTCTTATGTGAGATAATATACCCCATTCTAACTCTCCCTTTCTCTTTCTCCCAGTATATTCCTCTTTCACCCCTTAATTTTATTTTTTTAGATATCATCCCTTCATATTCAACTCACCCTCTGCCCTCTGTCATTACATATTCCCTCCTATTACTCTAACACTGAGAAAGGTTTCATGAGTTACAAATGTTATCTTTCCTTGTAGGAATGTGAAAAGTTTAACTTTAACCAGTCCTTTATGATTTTTCTTTCCTGTTTACCTTTTCATGCTTCTCTTGAGTCTTGTGTTTGAAAGTCAATTTTTCTATTTAGCTCTGGTTTCTTAAGACTACATTCAATTCCTCCATGTCCTTGAATATCAAATTTCCCCCATTGATTACACTCAGGTTTTCTGGGTAGGTGATTCTTGGTTTTAATCCTAGCTCCTTTGATCTCCGGAATATCACATTCCAAGTCCTCCAGTCTCTTAATGTAGAAGTTGCCAAATCTTGTGTTATTCTGATTGTGTTTCCACAATACTTGAATTATTTCTTTCTGGCTACTTGCAATATTTTCTCCTTGATCTAGGAACTCTGGAATTTGGCTATAATATTCCTAGAAGTTTTGCTTTTTTTGGGATCTCTTTTAGGAGGTGATTGGTGAATTCTTTCACTTTCTACTTCACCCTCTGGTTCTAGAACATCAGGGGAGTTTTCATCGAAAATTTTTTTTTCATTTTGTGGCCCATCAACATAAATGGGTTTTTTATTTTAATTTTTTAATTAATTAATTTATTTTTAGTTTTCAACATTCATTTCCACAAGATTTTGAATTCCACATTTTCTCCCCATCTCTCCACTCCCTCCACTCAGATATGGCATGCATTATGATTGCCCCTTCCCCCTGTGTGCCCTCCCTTTTATCTCCTGCCCCTCCCATCCCTTTCCCTCTTACTTTCTTGTATGGCAAGATATATTTCTATAACCCATTGCCTATATATTTTATTTCCCAGTTGCACATAAAGACAATTTTAACATTTGTTTTTAAAACTTTTAGTTCCAAATTCTCTTCCTTCTTCCCTTCCTCCCTCCCTTCATTGAGAAGGCAAGCAGTTCAATATAGGTATGTATATATATATATGTATATATATATGTACATATATATATATATATATATATATATATATATATATATATATACATATGTAGTTATGCAAAACACTTCTATAATAGTCACATTGTGAAAGACTAACTTTATCTACCTTGATCCTATGCCCCCCACTAATTCTATTTCCAACTTTGACCCTGTCCTTTTCAGAAGTGTTTGCTTCTGACTATCCCCTTCCCCAGTCTATCCTCCCTTCTGTCATTCCCCCTCTCCCTTATCCTTTTCTCCCTTACTTTCCTATAGGGTAAGAAACTCAGTTGAGTGCAGATGTTATTCCCTTTTTAGGCTAAATCTGATAAGAGTAAGATTCACTCAATCCCTCTCATCTCACCCCTCTTCCCCTCCATTGTGAAACCTTTTTCTTGCCTTTTTTATGTGCGATAATTTATCCCATTGTATCTCTCCCTTTCTCCTTCCAATATATTCCTCTCTCACCTCTTAATTTTATTTTTTAGATATTATCCCTTCATATTCATCTCACCCTGTGCCCTCTATCTATTTATCTGTCTGTCAGTCTATCTATCTATCTATTTCCTACAAGTACCCTAATACTGAAAAAGGTCTCAGGAGTTACAAATATCATCTTTCTATGTAGGAATATAAAGAGTTCAACTTTAATAAGTCTCTTATGATTTCTCTTTCTTATTTATCTTTTTACGCTTCTCTTGATTGTTGTATTTAAAAGTCAAATTTTCTATTCTACTCTGATCTTTTTAGCAAAAATGGTTGAAAGTCCTCTATTTCATTGAATATTCACTTTTTCCCCCTGAAGGATTGAACTCAGTTTTTCTGGGTAGATGATTTTTGGTTTTAATTCTAGCTCCTCTGCCCTCTGGAATATCATATTCAATGAATGGGTAATTACCTCACCCTAAGTGAGTACCTGAAGGGAACCAAGGTCTCCCAGTGCATCCTGGGTCATCTCCAGTCATCCTGATGAATAGCTGGTCACTGAATTCAGATGGCTCTGGAGGAGAAGTGAGGCTGCACAGTACTCCCTCACTCAAAAAACAAAGTCAAGGGCAAATCATGTCATCATTTCTCTGATGGGTTGGTCTTCTCCGGCAATGAAGGATGTATACACACACACATGGAGAAAAGAAGGGATGACTGAATAGACTGAATATAGGAACTCCCTAGAGGGCAGGACCCATGTCTTATTTATATTTGGGTCTCCTTTAAAATGCCCATCATTTTACACATAGGGAAATTGAGACCCAGAGATAAAAGATCACACAGCTAGTAACTAACATAACTGGAATTTAACTAGCTTACCTAGTTAGATCACAATCCAGCTTTTTCTATTACATCATATGTTTATGTCTTCTCTGCTTGATATTACAAATATCTTGAAGGAAGGATCAGCTTCTGTATTATTCTTTGTATCTCCCAGAGCAGGCAGAAATGTGGGTCGCACAACACTCTTGAGTGCAGCTGAGTCAAATTAAAATGTAGTTTATGATTTTAATCTATTGATATAATAATATAGTGCTTACTACGTACCAGGCCTTGTGCTACTCTCATAAATAATGCTGCTCTGATCCTTCCCTTGCATACTCAAATAAAGTAGGTGTAGAATGACTTGTCTATAAAGTGACCTCTAAGGTCTCTGGTAGCTCTAGATCTTTTATCCTACATAAAATGACATTCAGATCTGAATGGAAGGAAAATGAGTCAGCTAAAGAAAACTGTAGAGGCACAAGGAGGAACATCTTTAACCTAGGACTCTAAGCTGACTCTTTCCAAGAATTGTGGTCAAGACAGAGCTGGAATAGATCTTAGAAATCATCTAGTACCCACCCTCCGCTCATTTTATAGTTGAGGAAACTGAGTCCCAAAGAGAAATGATTAGATCAAGATCATGAGGATTGTGTGCAGCAAGCTCTGATCACAAGATTTCCTCAGGCGCTGGCAAGCACCCAAGGTTTAATTTTCAATGTGTCTATTTACACCTCAGAAATCAGCAATCTCTACAAATCAAGGCTTGATTTATTGTTGGTTGATTTTCTAGACTTAAGAAAGATTAAATTTTGTAACAGTGTTTGCATACAGTACCCTCCATCTCCCCATTCCCCCAAACTTGACTTTTAAACATTTCCTGACCCACCCCAGTAGTGTTCTATAAACTTTGCTTAAGCTCAGCAGCTCATCAATCACCTAGTGACTATAGGCTAATACTAATGATAATGTTAATAATAATAAGCAGGTACATATTTAGCGCTTTGAGGTTTGCAAAATGCTTTACCTCCATTTTCTCATTTGAGCCTCAAAACCTCCCTGGTTTCAGGTACAATGTTACCTGGGGACCACCATTTTCTTTTCTCCAGTGACTCTAAAGTGGAGATAGCATATGTTTACTTAATAATCTGTGGCCCGTAAATATCTTGCTGATGACCCAAGTGTAAAATTCTCACTTAGTCAAACTACTATGTTCAACTCGCATACACTCAATGAATGAATTAAATTGAGTGGATCATGCGGGAACTGCTCCACAAACAGGTAGGACCTGTGCTAAACCTAGTAATTAGACATTTTAACACAAACATTTAATCAGCTAGCTCAGAAACAAACTATTGCAAACTTGCAGTTTTAAGCTTCATGCAAGTGTTTGTCTGATTGATTTGATTGATTTGAAGGTGCAGCTCTAACGGACGTTCAGCTCAGGGATTAAAGGCCACTCGACGCGCCGCCCCCAGGGCCGAGCCCGGAACCTCTGCCCTGGGAACAATTAGGACCTGACTTGAGGCTCCGCGGGGCCCAGTGTCAGCCGCCAAGGGTGCTGAGGCCCGGGATCTAGTTTCAGAATCCAAAGCAAAATGTTTCCCGAAATCTTCCCGGCTTTCGCAGGCGTGTCTGCCATCCTAGGGCGCTTTCTCACCTCTCTAACTAGCCGGATTCCAGGTAGGGGTTGCACCCCTTCATCCTGCCCTCTGGGGAGTCCCCCCCTTCCGCTCGCAGCTTTCCTCTAACTGCGGGTTGCAGGATTGGTGTCTTGGCTCGGATTCCAGTGACCCGCAAGCTTAGGGGTCACTGGATGGGGCTGGACGGGAGATTTCCGCAGAACCGGGGCGCTGGGGTGAGGGGCGGGGAGAAGGTGAGGGGAAGGAGAGGGTCAGAGGACCTGCTCAGACGGCCAAATACTCCATTTTTTCTTCCTGCGATAAACATCCTCAGCCAAGTGCGTTCTTAGTGTCATTCTTAACGGCCTGCAAAGTGGTTTTCTCCGGCTTCCAGTGGGGATAAAACTCCCTTGATAATGAGATCGCGGCAAGTTTTTATAATTTAAAAAAATAAACAGCACCAGTTTTTTAGGGCTAATGGATACTATTTGATTCCGCTGTATAAATAGCAAACACGGAAGCTGAGTTTCTGTTACCGTATCTTGTTGCCTTGTTACTGTATCAGTTTTGTTACAGCTGTTTATTCTGTATTGCCCCTGAGAAAGCTCGACAAATATTTATTAATTATCCATTCTCCATTACTAATTTGCCAGACACTACTAAACTCTGGGAATACGAAAGGAGGCATTATTAAGTACTTGCTCCGTGCTTATTAGGCACCTACCATATATCATTTAGCGGAGTGCCAAAAAAGAAATAAACCTGTCACCACAAACTTGTAATTACATGGCGGGGGTATGAGTTGGGAAGTGACAGTAGAGAATAAGAACTTTACACACGATAATTGTAAGGTTACGTTCAAGAGTAAAGGAGAGAGAAGTCCAGACTGAAATTGCTGGAGATACTACAGCAGAGGGATTTGGGGAAGGAAGGATCACTGGAAGGGAGCCCCTGAACTGGCCCTTGAAGGAAAGAGAGGGATTTCATAAAGGTGGACAAAGAAGAGAGGTGTGGGATCAATGTCCAGGAGATTAGATGAGACAGGACTGGGATTTAAGAGCAGTGAGAGGAAACAGAGGTCGGAAGCCAAATGGAGAGGGATCTTGAAGTCCAAGATAAGAAGTGTATATTTTATTCTGGAGGCACTGGGAAATCACTGAAGGTTTTTTAGTAGAGGAATGATAAGATAGGAAATGCCCATTGGGGAGCTAATTTTGACCACTCTTAAAAGGAAATATTATTGAGGCAGTGTGACTACTTAAAACTTTGATTTTAGTCTGTGGGAGAGAGGATGAAGACTTGTGAACAAAGGTGGTGGCAATATAAATTGGGGAAGGGGGGAGCTGGGTGTTAAACATATTTCAGAAAAAGCATTGACAGAATTTGGCAACTTATTTGGAGGGAGCTAGGTAAAGAAAAAGGAATAATAAAACATGACTGATTTTGAGCCTGGGTGGGCCTGACAGATGGTGAATCAATGGACAGAAATAGCTACATCACTGGAGGGAGCAGGATTGAAGGGAAATGATCAGGTCAGCTTTTTTACAAATTGAGTGGGAGGTGCCAATGGCAGCCAGGTGGAAATGTTCAGTAGGCAGTTAGCTAGAGCTAACAGGTATGGGAACTCTAGGGAGATATAAGGGTAGGGGGAGAACACATGAAGATTATGAAGAATTGTATAGGCTGAATTGAAGCCAGGAGAGTAGATGTGATTACTGGGGGAGAGAATATAGAGGGAAGAGAAAAGGGTCAAGGAAAGAGCCTAGGAGAACACACACAATAAGGGGAAGGAGGATTGATCAATAATAATATTAAGTACCTACTGAGTGCCAGTATAGAATCATCTAGAGTAGTTGGAGGACTGTGAAAGCATAGTGTTGCAGAAGCTAAGGGCAAACTTAGAACATTTAGAAATGATATGGATAAATGCTGCACAATGTTTTTAAAAACAATGTAATTAATGTTTTTGAGAGCTTACAGTGTGCAGGACATTGTGAGGGACGCAAGGCTGGGGAGGATGTGCTCCCTACCCTTAAGGGATCAGGAAATGCTCCAAAGACCAGATGGTATTTGATCTGAGATTTTAAGGACAAGTGGAATTTCTAGACAGGGAGATTAGGGGAAGATATTCAGGGAAGAAGGAATGTCATGAGTAAATGGGGAGGGGCACAAAGGTATAAAGCAGTTTCCTGGAATGATAGATGTGCCAATATGACTAGATTATAATTTATGTATTGGGAAGTTGTGGGGAAAAAAAAAAGACCAGAGAGAAGAGTAGAGGGTCCAGGACAAAGTACTAGGGTACACAGATACATAGGAGGGTAGAGAGGTTGGGACCAGATATGGGAAGGTCCTAAATGAAGTTAGCTTGTTCAGAGACCATGTGGAGTCTCTGAAGGTTTTTTGTTTTTTGTTTTTTGTTTTTTTGGTTTTTTAGCAGGGTGACTCAATCTCAGAATTGAAAGCAACCTTGCAAAGCAGGGGTGGGGTGCCTTAAGGGCACATGTGACCTTCTAAATCCTTAAGTGTGGTCTTTTGACTGAATCCAAATTTTCTGTAAAAGTGATGCTTGTGGGAAATATTGCGAGGTAGAAGCAATAAGACTGGATAGCTGATTAGATATGGAGGTGGGGTAGGGAGCAGTAAGTGAAGAATTGAGACTAACTCCTAGTTTGTAAACCCAGTGACTAGAAGGGTGGTGATACCTTTGCTAAAAATAGAGAACTAAGGAAGAGGGGTGGGTTTGAAGAGCAAGAGAATGAATTCTCTTTTGGAAATGTTGCGTGTTTAGGGGCCATCCAGGTGGAGATGTCCTGTAAGTAGGAGATGTGTAAGTAGAACTCGGGAGAGAGATGAGGGCTGGTTATGGAAAAGAATTGGGAGTTTTCAAATTCTATGTTAGAGAATTGGGAGTCATTTATGTAGGTATGACAGTTGAATCTGTGGAAGCTGATAAGATCACTGAGATTGAGTGTGGAGAGACACGATGGGGCTCAGGACACAACCCTGGTATATACCAATGCATGGGGGTGAGGAATCATGGATCATGATTCTACAAAGAAAAGGATCAGTCTGACAGGTAGAAGGAGAAACAAGAAAACAGTGTCACAAAAATCTAGGAAGGTCAGAGTATTTAGAACTGGGGTTCTTAACATTTTTTTTTGTGTGTGTGTGTCATGGCAAGTGAAGCCAATGAACTTCTCAGAATAATATTTTTAATATTTAATTTAAATAATAATATACATTATTATTTAATTTAATTAAATAATAATTTAAATTAAAATAATATTATTTTAAAAAATAATAACAGAAAGAAATGGTAAATTTCAGCTATTAGTTAGTGAAAATTAAGGTGTAAGTTTTCCCAGTCAAGTACACAAATTCCTTAAAGTCTTATGTCATCTATAGACTCTAGGTTAAGAACCCCTGATCTGGAGGGAGGGGATAATCAACAGTAGTGTCAAAAACTGCAGAGGAGCCAGGAAACCCATATAAGGATTGATTAAAGATGATTAGATTTAGCAATAAAGAGAACACTGGTAACCTTGGAGAGGATAGGTTTAATCCAGTGGTAGGATCAAAGCCAGATTGCAAGGGTCAAGAAATTATTGGGAGGTAAGAAAATGGAGCAACAAATGTAGTCAGCTTTTCTAGGAGTTTGAGAAAGAAAGGAAAGATATAGGGTGATAGCTTGAGGTGATGCTAAGGTTTTTGTTTTTTTTTCTTGAGGATAGGAAAGATCTGATTCCAGGTAAGAGGTGCTGAGGGCCTGAACTAGGATGGTGACTGTGTGAGTAGAGAGAAGGGAATGGAAGCAAGAGATGTTGTGGAAGTAGCAAGGACAAAATATGACAACTGATGGTATATGTAAAGTGAGTGAGAGGGAAGAGTTAGGATAACACTGATGAAACTGGGAAACAAGAAGGATGATGGTGTTTTTGACAGCAAGAGGGCTGGCTATGTAGATTTGGAAGTCCTCTGCATAGGGACAGTATGATAGACTAGATAATAAGATGGACACCAGGGTACCATAGTGCACAGAGTGCTGGACCTGGAGCCAGGAAGACTCATCTTCCCCAGTTCAAATCTTGCCTCAGACACTTACTAGCTGTGTGACCCTGGGCAAATCACTTAACCCTGTTTGCCTCAGTTTCCTCAGCTGGAGAAGGAAATGGCAAACCACTCCAGTATCTTTGCTAAAAAAATCCCAAATGGGGTCACCAAGAGTTGAATTGGAAAATGAGTAAACAACAACAAAAGATAATATGGCAGCTAATAGAATTATCCTGCGAGCTGATGAGACTAAAGAGAGAGGGTACAAAAATAAAAGAACCTTTTACTTCCTCCACCACAGAAAATGTATATTTGCAGTAGTAGTGGGTTTTTCCAGAAAGATAATAAGCTCTGTTTTGGACACATTGAATTTGACATGATGCAGGACTTAATAAATGCTTGTTGAATTAAACTGAATCTGGAGAGAAGAGGTAGAAGGTCATTGTAATAATCCAGGAAGTCCTGTTATGTGGGGTAATAATGAGAATGGAAAAGAAAGGATAGATTCACCAGCTATTAAATTGGAATTACATGGGACTAAGGCTTTTTGGATGCCACACATATAACCATCATAGTGTGATTAAGGCTAGCATCCTCCCATATAAGCTCATATAGATGAATTCATATGCCATTAAGATACAGGGTGTTCCAAAAGTCTTGGTACAGCTTTAAACTATTAATGCTTTAATCTATTTATTAAAAATGAAAACTATTAAAGTGTAAAACTGCACTAAGACTTTTGAGATACTCAATATTGTTGGATTAAATTTTTTTTTATGAATCGCTAAATTTAACGTAAACTTGAAGGAGGTCTCAGGGAAGAGGAATCCATTTATGCTGTGAGCTGAGCCATAGATAGATTTGTGGATTTTTACATATTGAATAAGTATGATTATTCTTATTAGGATAAAGTTCAAGTCAGTCAGTCAATAAATACTTGTTAAGTGTCGACTATGTGCTGGGCACTGGGAAAAGCATTAGGGATACAGAAAGAGGCAAAAGATAGCCCCTGCTCTCCAAATGCTCACAGTCTGATGGGGGAGACACGTAAACTCTTATTACTATGTACAAATTACTGATCACCTTCATGATATTGCTATAAACATGGCTGATACTTCATAGTATGTAAATTATCTATTTAGATCAAGGGTTCTTAGCTCTTTTTTGTGTTATGAGCTTTTAGTCTGGTGAAGCCTATGGATCTTTACTCAGAATCACACTTGTAAATACATAAAATGAGATACATGAGATGACAAAGAACATCGGTTATGTTGGAATTTGATTGTGTTTATGTGTGTATGTATGTTCACAGACTTCAGATTAAAAAGCTCTGATTCAGATAAACATAACTCTTGCTCATCCAATGGCAAATGATCATTAGTCATCCTCGGTAAAGCTCTGAATTGATTACTAGGCAATTAATTCTCCAAAGTCAAAAGATCCCCCATAGTTGGATTAGAGCCTTGCCATTAAGGAGAAAAGAAAAAAGAATTGTGTGGTCATTTGAAGCCCTTCAAAATCTTCTTCTAGCCTACCCTTAATATACCTTATATACCTTAATTTACCTTCTATACCTTCTCCCTGTTCTAGCCAAAGAGGCCTTTTCACTATTGTTCTCCAAATTTGACTTTCCATCTCCTGTTCAGCACCATAACTCTCCCCCTCCCCAAATGCGTTTGCACAGTCTATTCCTCAAGACTGGAACACTCTCCCTTCTTGCCTCTGCCCTATAGCTTCCCAAGAGGTTCATCTCCCATGGGAGTCACATCTCTTGTGGGCTTTCCTGAGACCCCTTGTTGTTAGTAGACTCTCTATCCTTTGTTTTTACTCATTTTTGTACTGTTACTTTCATCTCACCCAAGAAGAATGTAAGTGCCATGTGGGTGGAGACTGTTCCATGTTTTGTCTTTGTATGCTCAGGAATTGGCCCAATGCCTGATACAGAGTAAGCATTTGATAAATGTTTATTGTACTGGAATGTTTATGATATTAGAGTGAAGAGAAAGGGAGAAAGAGATAGAATTTAGAGGGGATATTTGACAGGGTTGAAGTCTGCATGTTTTCAGTTGTCTTATGTTATAACTAGGGTTGTTTTCTATGGAGAAGCTAATTTATAACTGGTTCATGAAGACTTTCTGTGCTTTCATTTTTTTCCCATAGTTCTGAAGAACTATCTGCCACAAACTCAACAGAAGCATGTGACCTTCAGTGACCGAAAGGGTCTGCAATGTATTGCCTCATTAGTAGCCACTGTGGAGGAGACCCCTCAGCCCATCCTTGCCAGGACCCGAGGTCATTTTCCCAACTGGCTCAACGGTTGTCTGATCCGGACAGGACCTGGAAAGTTTGAATTTGGAGAGGAAAAGTATGCCCTGATTGGAGAATGGAAAACCATTTGTATTGTTATTAGAGAATAGGCCCTTTCCTATTCTAAATCTCCAACCCTTATTTTTCCAGTCTGAAACTCTACATAACTCCTCCCCACCTTCCTCTCCTCCACCCCCCCCCCCCACTTTTCCCTGTCCTTGTAGGCTACAGTCAATTTGTTGGTGTTGTTGATAACTGTGATCTGCTCTGGTTGAAGGTACAGTCATTGGTTCGATGGCATGGCTCTGCTTCACCAGTTCAGGATGGAGATGGGCACTGTGACATACAAGAGCAAGTTTCTGCAGAGTGACACCTATAAAACCAACAGCGTTAACAACCGGATTATGGTCTCAGAATTTGGCACCCTGGCCCTGCCTGATCCATGCAAGAGTGTTTTGGGGCGCTTCATGTCAAAGTTTGAGTCCTCTCGTAAGGAAAATTCTACATTTAGAATTTTCGGGTGTTTGGTGTTAGTGAGTACTTTAACCATGATTCTTTACAATGATCAGTGCAGTTAAGACTCCAAAGGTGATTCTGGGGTCCCTGAAACTGTATTGGTGGCTTTTAAAACCCTTTCACTCAATATTTCAGACCTACCGCAAAAAGATGGGGCAGTTTTCTGTGTTAAGTGGTTCTTGGATTTATTTTCAGCCATGACAGACAACACCAATGTCAACTGTGTGAGGTACAAGGGTGATTACTACATCAGCACTGAGACCAACTATATGAATAAAATGGATCCTGAAACCCTGGAAAAAACAGAAAAGGTGACGTGTCAGTTCTGAGTGAGAAAAGAGGTTGTCATTTCCTTCCTTCAGAAAGAGCTTTGGAGGCAGCTCACAAGTGAATGAGAGGCTAGAGCATTAAACTTGACTGAACTTTGGTCCACCATGCCAAGCCTCCCCGAGCTGGTGGGCGTGAATATGCTCCAGGATGATAAGCACTTTATCAAGTCTGGAGGACATAAGAGTAACCTACTTCTTAGTGATGGGGAAGGAGTGGAAGAGAAAAGGTTATTTTGCTCCTGCCTGAAGCCCTGCCACCTCCCTCTCCCAAGCAGATGTTCTTATAGTTCTTGGGGCTGTGGTACCAAGGAGGCCTAGGAGCAAGGAGGTGAGGGTGGGAACGGCATGAGAACCAGTTTGTACAGGCTCTTGATTGTTAAATTTTCAGTGTGCACGTTTACACTTCAGAACTCCACAACTGCTACGCATTAGGGCTTGATCATCTAGATTTAAGAAAGTAATGGAGAAAATGAAAATAGTATAAATTCAACTTAAAAGTGTATCCTTTGTAACCTTTTCCACCCAAGAGCTGGTTGTTAAACATTTACCAGCACATCCCTGCCTGGAAAAATGCTCTTAGACAATTCAGTTTGTATATAGTATCTTGTTTCAGTAGAGGTTTATGTTGGTTAGTGTTTAAGCTTGAGTTATGGCTTTGAATTTTGGATTCTGCACCATTGGAGAAGTCTTAAACATATATATATATTTTGCCTTTAGTTTTCATCTTTCCAGTGACAAAAATAATTTCAACCTTTCTCTTAGAAAGTGGCATTTAAGTTTGTGTGTGAGAGTGAGAGATTTAAATTTATATATCCATTTACCCACTTGATCTGGATCTGTGATTTTACTGGTGTTAAGAACTTGACGCTCTCTCTTTACCAGTACAGAGAGCCAGTTCCTTCAGTTTATAATCTTAGAGAATTATGTGAGGCACTAAGAGGTGCCCAGGATCACACAGCTGAGGACGTATGTGTCAGATACAAAGCATAAACTGAAGTCTTCGTAATGCTAAATCCATCTTTCTATTCATTACCTCATTCTGATGTGTGTATGTGTGTGTGTGTGTGTGTGTGTGTGTGTGTGTGTATAGATATAGATGTAGATATATAGGTATACATGGTATCCCAATAGCTTGAAACTGAAATAAGACTTCTGGGATACCATTTATACTGTGCGTATGCATGGGCACGTGCATGTGCACACATACACATGCATACACACACATACACACACACATACACACCTTGCTGTTTGTGAGTCTCTACATAAATAAAGGCCTTTCTAAAGAATTTTTTGGCCAGTTTTTAGTAAATATTTTGCCAAAACATTAAAAACAAATCTCTAATTTTTTTACATTTGCAGGTGGATTGGAGCAAGTTTATTGCAGTGAATGGTGCAACTGCACATCCCCATTATGACCCTGATGGGACTACTTACAACATGGGGAACTCTTACGGGCCAAATGGTAAGTGGGAGTAGGACTCTTTCTGGAAATTATTGGAGCTAACTATTCCCCAGGCTTCCTTCCCTCTTCTGGATGGCATGTGTTAGTGAATTGCTTCACATTCAGGAAAGGAGACCATCATTTTCAATTGTACATCCCCCATGGGGGAGATTCTGAAAGGACTCTCCAAAGTCCTAGCCCTTTACTTAAATGATGTCACTTCTCGCAGAGGTGTTCATCAGAAACCAGTCTCTAGTTCCTTTGCTCATTCCTTACCATCAGCATATACATTTTCTTCCTCCCTTTCCTCTCTACTCCTTCCCTTCTTGAGAGAATCATCTGCTTGTGGCTCAGTTTTTTGCCCCTTTTCCTTTAGCTCTGATGACTCACACGTATGGAGGAGAGCTTTTCAGGACTTATGTCTTAGGCATGATCGTTTAGGGGGAAATAAAGTTTGAGATGACCTGAAACTATAAATTATAAAGAAAGCTATGATAAAAGTGACATCCTATGGGTTATTTGGCTAGCTGCTTTCTTGCTCCTGCACACATTTTCCTTTACTTGCTGTCTCATGAAATTAGTCAGTATTTACTAAGCAGCAGCCATTTGCTGGGCTCTCTGTTGGTATCTTTACTGCCCCTTTTCTGCAAACTATTCATCTACTTGCTTATCCTCTTTTTCATGAGCTAAGCATTCTGTGGCATGCAGGACTTGGTTCCAGAAGAATGCAGTTTGAATTCCATCTCAGACATGTATTAGCTGTGTGTCCCTGGGCTTGTTATCTAATTTTTCTGAGCCTTAGCTTTCTCATCCATAAAATGGAAAAATAGCGGCATCTACCTCACAGAGTTGTTGTGAGGATCAAATGAGATAATAGGAGGTGTGCCAAAAGGCTTAGTGTAGTTTTATGCTTATTGAAATTTTAAGCTGCACTAACACTTTTAGCACACTCTATATATTTGTGAATGTGTCCCTCACTGATGGCAGCTAGGTAGATATGCAGTGGATAGGGCGTTGGGCCTGGAACTCATCTTTGTGAGTTCAAATCTAGCCTCAGACACTTACTAGCTGTGTGACCTTGGGCAAGTCACTGTTTGCCTCAGTTTCCTCATCTGTAAAATGAGCTGGAGAAGGAAATAGCAAATAGCAAACCATTCCAGTATCTCTGCCAAGAAGATCCCAAATGAGGTCACAAAGAGTCAGACATGACTGAAAGATGACTGAACAACAACCCTCACCAACAGGTGCATTTATAACTTTCTGTGCATAGATGTTCAATTCAATAATCATTTATTAAATTCTTACAATGGATTCTAGGGATACAAAAATAAAATTATAATCCCATTACTCAAGGAGAGAGACATATAGCCTTGTGATCTGTATTTTGTGTTTCTGTAGGTCAGGAGTGTGTGTGTGTGTGTGTGTGTGTGTGTGTGTGTGTGTGTGTATGTGTGAGATGTGGAGTGTTGTATGTGTGTCATATATCTATGATAGATATTTTCTGTCTACCAATCAGTGCAAATCTGCATGTTGATTTATGCCTGTGGAGTGGGTTGTGAGTGTGAGTATATAAATGTGAGATTCAATGTTTGCAGTATGATTTTGTGTAGTATCCCTTAGTGGGTTTCAAAATGAGATCTGAGTGGCATCTTAAACCATTTTCCTGTCTCTAAACCCCAGCTATATTTAAGTTCTCTGGTATTACCTTCATATAATCCCTAAAATGAAAGGATCTTTTTTGTCATTTATAGTTTCTGGAAGTAGCGTTTTACTTAGACAAATATTACCCTCTGTTTTCCCTTGGCAAGTAACGTAGTCTCTCAGTTTCCTCTTTTGTAAAATGGGATAACAAATCCTGTACTTCCTAGGTTTGTTGTGGGCATCAAATGAAATAATGTATGTAGTGATTTTCTAACCTTAAAGTGCTATATGAGTGTTAGCTGTCATTATTTTCCTCAGCTTTGGGTCATCTTCAGATTTAATAAGTATTCTGTCTATGTTTGGCACATAAATAAATGCTTGTCAACTGAGTATACTTTCATTTAAATCACTGATAAAAATATTTAAAGAATAGGATCAGAGCGAGAGTTCATCTATTAGCGATGGCCTGCTAAGTTGTTTATGCTTTGCATCCTGTAAATTAATCCATTCCAAATGCATCTAACTATATTGTTATTCAGCCTACCTCTTTAATTTGTGCCAGAGGAGAGACTGTCAAATGCCCTTTGGAAACCCAGAGAATTTCTCAGATCTACTAGTTTGTAACCCTGTCAAAAAAGGAAATCAGGTTAGTTTGGTATAGCTAGCCTTTAATAAAGCTATGCTGGCTTTTGGTGACTCTGTCTTCCTTTCTAAGAGCTTAGGAAACATCCCTTTAATAATCATTTCTAGAATTTTACCAGGCCCATTGATAAAGTAAATATTTTTAAGCATTTTTAAATGCCTACCTTATTTCCTTTTCAGAAAATCCATTGTTTTACCTGTTTCTAGGGTTGAAATTGACCATTTTCTGTGTTTCTTCAAAGACAACCAAGTAATGCCATTTGCAAACTCAGTAACCCGAGAAGTAGTTTTTGTGAGCTCTGTGACAGCAGGAGTGCTTTTCCCCCATCTCCTTACCTTACATTTTGCTACCCTGTTTAACATTTTGTTTTCTTCTTTTCTTATCAGATTGAAAATCATCCTTGGTAGAGAAAATAGAAATAGAATTTTTTTTTCAAGTCAACAAATTATTTTTTTATTAAAATACTCTGTTTTATTAAACACCTATGTAGTGCCAGGAGCCATGCTAAATTCTGAGGACGTAGATAGTGACAAAAAGCAACCTTTACCTTCAAGGAGCTCTAATCTAATCTAATCTAATCTAATCTAATCTAATCTAATCTAGGAGACAACTGTTGTCTGCTTTCCCCTTTACATTAGTGACAAGCATTGGCAATATTTGTATCTACTGTGCCTTGTCCAATGTCTTGCAAATAGTAGGCGTTTAATAATGGCGTGTTGCTTTGTTTATTGATTTGAACTGAATAGAGCTGACATCCCATAACTAGACTTTTCTTTGCCCCTTTGAGTCTAGTTACATACGTTTTAACTTACTGACAGTGTTTGCATGAAGACTGATCTACTTCTGTGGTTTTAGTTACTGTATGTTTTGACATTGAAGAAGCAGTGTGCCTCCTTTCTGGTCATGCTTCTTTGCCTGTGTTCTTGGCATGTAGGTGGTGCAGTGGACAGAGTCCTAGAATTGGGGTCAGGGAGATCTGAGTTTGAATTCTAACTCAGAAACTAGTTGTATGATGCTCGGCAAGTCACTTAACCTCTGTCTGCCTCAGTTTCCTCCTCTGTAAAATGAAAATAATGATAGCACCTTCTTCCCATGGTTGTTGTGAGAATCAAATGAGATAACACAGAGAAAGTCTTTGCAAGCCTTAAAGTGTTATATAAAATTATTCTCTGCTGTGAACTCTACAAAGGGCTTACTGAATTGCTGGCCAGATGAAAGGATGCTGCTTTGCCTGGCTTTTCCTCTGTCAGCTTTCAGCTATTGATGGCCAAACTTTGCCAAGCCTGGGAACTATTGTAGGCTTGCATCAGGGTCCTTTGAATCTCCCCTCTGCCCCCATCATGCTGAGTTGTGTCTTCTCTATTTCATATTGCTCTGAATCTAGCTGAACTGCCTCCTTCTGATATCTCTTCCTCCAAATATGGTATAATTCCTGTACATACTTAGGAATATTTTTTCTTTTTAAAGAACTTATTTTAGGGGTGTGACCTGTGTTCAAATCAAGAGGCAGGCAGAGTGGCAGATGGCTAGATTCAGAGTTAGGAAGACTTGAGTTTAAATCCTACTTCTGACATTTACTAGCTGAGCTGTCATGGACACATCACTTAACCTCCCTGAGCCTCAGTTTCCTTGTTAATAATACCTACCTCAAATGAATGTTCTGAAGTTGAAATGCCATAATATATTTATAGCACTTTATAAACCCTGAAGTGTTCTGTTTTTGTTTGTTTGCATCCTCAGCATTTAGCACAAGTTCCTGGTGTATAGTAAGCACATGGTAAATGCTGGTTGACTGACTGACTAAAGTTCTACGTAAATATCAATTATGATTCAATGGTCGTTCACTCTTCATTCTTTTTAATCGCTCCTCAACATTTGACACTGTTGACCACCCTCTTCTTTTGGATACTGGCTCCTCTCTGGGTTTTTGTGACACTGTTCTCACTTGGTTCACTTCAGTAAATATTTAATTATTAACTCTCAAATGTTTATCAACTCTGTAGATGAGGACTCCCAGATCTACGTATCCATCCGAATTCTCTCTCCCAACCTCCAATCCTGCATTGGATAGGTATCTCAAACTCACTGTGCTCAAAATGGAGCTCATAATCTTTCCTCTCAGACCCACCCTTCTTCCTCACTTCCCTCTTTCTGTCAAGGGCATTTACATCCTTCCTGTCCCATGGGTTCACAATCCAACAGTCATCTTCAATTCTTCACTCTCATCTTCTTCCCTCCACATCCAGTCAGTTGCCAAGCTTTTCCCTTACTTCCACATCTCCCACATCCATCCCCTTCTTTCCACCCAACCCTCACCCTATCTTTGACACTCATTGCTTCTTGGGTGGACTATTGTAATAGACTCCTAATTAGTTTTCCTGCCTCTAGATTCAACTCTCTCTAATTCATCCTGTACAAAGTCCTCAAAGTGATATTCCCAAAATACAGGTCTTACCATGTCAATCTTCTGCTTAAGTAATTTTTGTGGTTCCCTGTTGCTTCTAGGATAAATTACAAATATCTTTCTCTTGGCACTTAAAGTCTTTTTACAATCTGGTTTCAATCTATTTTTCTCATTCTCATTTATATTCCTATCCTTCTTGAATTTGACATTTCAGCCATACTGGCCTGTTTATTGTTTGCTACATATGCTATTCTATATCCTCCTCCAGGGATTGTCCCGTTTTTGTCCTTGTACCTTTACTGCATAGCATACATGGTGCCCGTCACTTGTTTTCTTCTTAAACTTCGCCTATTGGACACCTCAAACTGGATGTCTCATAAACATCTTAAGCTCAAGCTTATCTCAAACTGAACTATTGAACTCATTATTTTTCCTTCCAAATCCTCCCTTCTTCTTAACTTTTCTTTGACTGTTGAGGGCACTACAACCCTCCTAGTCACCAAAGTTTGCAACTTCAGTATAAAATTTGACTTCTCATTCTGTCTCTTAACCTCCCTCTTCCCTCATATCTAGTCTGTTGCCAAGTCCTGTGAATTTCAGCTTTTTAACATCTCCTTGATATACACCCTTCTCTCCTCCGATGCTGCCACCATATGGTGAAGACCATCACCATCTCATTCCTGGAGGGCTCAAATAGCCTGCTATCTGAAATGCTACCCATTTCAAGGCTTTTCTCCCTTCAACCAGTCCTCCACTCAACTGTCAGTTTGTGATTTTCCTAAAGAACAGACCTTACCATGGCACTCCTTTATTCAGTAAACCTCAAAGAGCAAAGACAAACGCCTCTCTTATCCTAAACCTTTCAAACATGACTCTCTCCTTTCTTTCCTGTCGATATTCTTATGCTTTGTTCCCTTCCCCTCCCTCTCTGTCTCTGTCCCCGCTCCCAGATCTGAGATCCTGTGACATTGGCCTCCTGACTGTTCCTCAAATAAGCCACTCTATTAGAACAATTTGTACAATTGCAGCAATAAAGATAGTTTATGTATTATATGTTAGATAAAGAAAAGTTACATAATATTTAGTAACTCTGATCACACGATGAACACCTATAATTCCAAAGAACTCATCATAAAAAGTATGACTCACTTCCTAATAGAAAATGGACGGATTCAGAGAACACACGAGCACATTTTTTTCTCTTTATTTCTTTTATTTGCTTTTTTCCCCAAGAACGTGGCTAATGTGGAAATTTGTTTTGCATGACTTCATATTTGTAATAGGTTTTGTATTTCTTACTTTCTCAATGGGTGGTAGAGGGATATGGGAAGGGAGATAATTTGGAACTCAAAATAAAATAAAATTGAATTAAAAAAAATAAGACACTCCATCAAGTGATTCCATGCATTTTCACTGGCTTGTCTCCCATGTTTGGTATTCTGTCATTTCTCATCTCTGTCTTTTGGCCTCCCTGGCTCCTTCAAGTCTCACTTAAAATTCCATATTCTACAAGAAGTCTTTCCTGATCTTTCTTTCTTTCTTTTTTTTGCTTAATTTATTTTTTTCACACACATATACATAATACATACATACATACACACACACAGATAATAAAGATTCCCTCCCCCAATTACATGTTAAAATATTCTGATCCTTAGTCCAAGTGTTTTCCTTCCATTGATTACTTCCAATTTATCTTGTGTACAACTTGTGTGTACATAATCATTTGCATGTTGTTTCTCCCATTAGACTGTAAGTTCCTTGAGTGCAGGGACTGTTTTTCTTTTTCTTTTAGCCTTTCTTTGTATCCTCAGCATTTAGCACAGTGCCTGACACATATTGAGCACTTGAGAAATGCATGTTGACTGACTGAATGACATACTGTGTGCTCAGTAAATGTCCATTGAATTGAAATGATTTGAATTGAATATTCAGCTCTTATTTTCATCTAGACATCTAGAAAGATGACAAATGTTCCAGTGGGTTAACATAGTTCTTTCTCAACCTGCTTTTGATGCTCTAATGCCAAAGAAACTATTTTAGAATATAAATTTAGTGCTTGTGTTTATTATACAGCATTATAAAAGAATTCTGAGCTACAGTTATCAGGCTGCTTGGTTTTTTGGGGGTGTGTTATCTTTCAGTTTCAAACCTACTGTATGAAATGTCTTCATGAGATATGAATGTTTCTATTATTTCATTACCACTGTAACTCCTTGCCCAGGATCCAAGGGAGTATGGAAGCTTTTAGTGTGGCATGAGCATTGCTCTTTAAATGGCCCTTCTCATTTTCCAGGTTCCTCCTATAATGTTATCCAGGTTCCTCCTCAGAAAGCAGACCTCAAGGAGACGCTCCATGGAGCTCGAGTGATGTGTTCCATTCCTTTTAGTCAAAAGATGAAACCTTCTTATTACCACAGCTTTGGTGAGTCCAAAGAAAAATAAATCAATAGCAAGCAAATAGACCTTACTGGTCTTCATTTGTCGTTGTAGCGTAGGACACTTGATTAGCAGAGTTGATTGGAGTAGGCAAAGTTCCTAAGTTCTATTCTACCATTTATATTTCAGACTGTCCTCACTATGGGCCTTTGCCTTCTCTGCTCTATTCATAGAGAAGATTGGATGGATATATGAGATTCAGTTCAAGTCATCTCTATTATGGAGAAAAAAACCACAACTTCAAGCACTTAACTGCTTAGTAAAGAATGTCAGTCAACAAGCATTTCATAAGCACTTATGTGCCAGAAACTATGCTAAGTGATGAGAATACAAATCATCCTTGTTCTCAAGGAGATTATATTCTAATGGGAGAAGATAGCAGGCAAGGAAGTAGAAATAAAGGGGGGAAGAGGAAGACAGGATGGGGTGAAGGGAGGAAGAGGGAGCATGACAGAGTAAATCTGAAATGCAGTCTGGAGAGGAATGAAGCATGGCTGGCCTGGATGTCCTCCTTAAGTAGACAGTCTGGAAGGATCCATGCAGTTGGAAGGAGAAAGGCAGCAGGGCCTAAAGATACTTCCAGTGTATGAACTCCAGGGGTACAGCATGCTCCAGGAAGAAAATATTTCTGGGACATGTTAGAGAGAGTCCAGAGGGCAGCCTGGAGGGGAGTGTGACATTATCTTGGTATGTGATTAAGGTGCCCTTAATTTTACCTTACTAATTTGAAAGCATGATCAGAAGTAGGTTTTTAAATCTTTTGGAAACACCCTCTGTAGATTTCTTCTGGATTGCTAAAGAAATATATCTTCTCCTGTGTCTTAAACCATGTTGTCCAAAATGCTCCTGTTTAGCTGACCCACTGAAAGAAGGAAGAGGTCTGAAGAGTAAAGATTTTTTTTCCTGTGAATTTCTGTGCATATAGTACCACGAGTGAAGGTAGTTCTTTTGCTCTGGCTCAGCATAAGATTTCCAAACCACATGTGTCTCCTTATGTGACACATGCTTTTTTTATATATAGTATATCTGAGCCAATAGACGATTTCATGTCAGTATTTCCTGCCGTTTCCCTTCATCTTGTAGGGACTTGAAAATGCTATGCATAGCAGAACTGACAGAGAGCAAGTGAAGAATTACTACTAAGTAGTTTTTGTTGAGGCTGATGATCTGCCGAGACATGGTTTTGTATCACCCAAGCTACTCTTCGTAACTCAGAGTTTATATTTCTCTGCTTTGCCAAACTCTAACAGAATGTAACAGAATGTAAGCTCCCCTAGGTGAGGGACAGTTTCATTTTTGCCTTTGACTCTCTTGGTGCCTAGTATAGTACCTGGCATGCAGTGGGTATTTATTAAAAGTTCGTTGAAAAATCAGTAAGCCAAGACTGTTCTTCTGGACCTTTCAGGAATGACAAAAAACTATGTCATCTTCATTGAGCAGCCCCTAAAGATGAACCTATGGAAAATCATCACTTCTAAAGTTCGGGGGAAGGCCTTTGCGGATGGGATGCGCTGGGAACCCCAGTATAATACGCGGTTTCATGTGGTGGATAGGCGTACAGGACAAGTATGTATTTTGAGTATATTTGTCAGTAGGACTTTGCACATTGCAGGAGCTTAATAAATATTTGTTCTTTAGAAAAAAATATTCAGAGATGAATTTGCTCAAAGGCCAGTTTCCATATTGTTACTTTCTCACCATTGATGTGGATTCCTCCATTGGCATCAAGAAATTCCTCCATTGATGTCTATAAAACTCAAGGTTTGCTCCCATCACATTGGTTGGATTTATATGCACCTATTCATAGGATCATAGGTGTAGAGTTGGAAAGGACCATAGAGGTCATTTAAAAAATGAGGAAACTGAAGCCCAAAGAAGTTAAATGACTTGCTTGCCCAAGGTCACATAGATCATAAATGTTGGAGGCAGCATTTGAGTCCAGATCTTCCTGGTTTCTCTAGAGTCACACAGGATACAATGAATGAATTGTAATAGTTTGGAAGGAATTCCCACACTGGTATGTCATGTGGTATTGGAGAAAGCCAAGTGGCGCAGTGGATAGAGTTCTGGACTTGGAGTCAAGAAGACCTGAATTCAAACCTAGTCCTAACCCCTTCCTAGCTATGTGATCCTAGACAAGTCACTTGACCTCCAGCTGCCTCCGTTTCCTCAATTGTAAAATGAGGATGATAATAGCACCCTACCTTGCAGGAAGTTTGTGAGGATCAAATGAAATAATGTTTGTAAAGCACTTAGCACAGTTACTGGGACATAGTAGGTGCTTAATAAATGCCTATCAGACTTCCCCTGGACCACTGGGACCATTTCATACTCTCTCCTAGGAATTGCTAATCTTATCTCCTTTGAAACTATCGATGTTATCCACCTCCATGGCCTGGATTAGCTGTTTGCACTTAATACCCCAGGTTCTGCATATTAGAATCACTTTAAGAAGTGATTATATTAACCAGCTGAATCAATTAAAAGGATATCTGTGAATATTATCCTAACAGTGCCTCTTCCACATGGCAGTCATTGCTGATGGAGGTACTGCATGTATAGTAGTCTCAAGACTCCCTTCAGTTCTCCATTGTTTAATGATAAGCTTTCCTAACTCCCTGGTATGGTTACAACAATGATTACAAAGTCTAAAGTTTCATCCTCTTGTTTCACAGTGCTGGCTGCTGATCAGGTCTACATTCTAGGATTCTGTCCCAGAGGGCCATTAAAAATGATAGATTTCTTGGAAGCCCTTGAATAATAGGAATTATTCTGTTTTTTTTTTTTTTTTTTTGGTAAGCATAGACCTGCATTGTATACAGACCCAGAGATTTTTAAAACAGAGAACGTGTATGGTGGGGGATGGTTATAAGGACAGAGGTAACTTGGGCTCAAATACATCTAAGAGACCGACAAACCAGGAAGTTATAGTAGCTGATGTAGCTTCTGTGAGATGGTTCCACCTGCACTTACTCTAGTATCAAAAAGGCAGCTTGATGTCCCAAAATAAAAACTTTCTAAGAGGTTGTTTTCCTTTAACATGGGGAATAATGGACAGGGAGCTGGCACTGGAGACAGAAAGACCTACATTTTGCTTTTGATACAGATTGACTGTGTGCCCTTGGGTAAGACACTTGATGTCTCAGGGCTCCAGATCAGAGATATCGAATACACAGCCAGCAACGTGAACCAGGTTAAAATGTAATTGGGAAATATTTAACAAAATAAATAAAAATACAATAGGACATAGATAACATTATGTTTTAAAACTAAGTTAGTGCGCTGCCCTCATGGACCTTATGGACCCATGAGTTTGACAGACACCACTGGTAGAGATAACTCAGAGACTTTGCAGAGAAGGTACTGACTTGCCTCGGTTTCCTCACCAAGATGTTCCCTGTATCAATGAAATCATAGTTCTAGTCCCTTTCCCTATGTAATAATATATAGGGGCTTGGATAGTCTCATTTAGGCTCAAATAAAATTGATTCTATTATCAGTAATTCATTAATGCAAGTTCTATCAAGTAGTTGTTGAGGGACTGGTGTCACTTTTTTCAAGTTGAGAGCAGTCTAAACCATGGAACTCAACTATGGTACAGTGGAAAGAGTTAAAAGGCTTGGGTTGGAGTTTCTGACCTGCCATTTAGTGGCTGTGGAAATTTGTAGAAAACATTTATCTTCTTAGCCTAAGTTTTCTGATCTGTAAAATGGAGATAATTTGAGGTACTGTGAAGAACAATGAGATAATGCATGAGTGTTTTGTAAATCTTTAAATAGAGAAATGCCTCTCCTCCATTTATTTATATGTTTCTGCTTTGCTTTTCTTTCTAGATAGAATACCTTTAAATTGATTTAGTAAAGCTCCTTTTGGGATACCTTCCCAAATTAACACTTACTGGTTTGAAGGTTGGGTTACCAGGGGACTGGCTACTATCTCCAGGATTCGAGTTCAAGTCTGTGGTTCTTTATTCTTAAAATTATAGTTCCTGTGTCCCTATCAGGGAGGTTACCTCTAATAGTCAGATGGTAGACATAATTAGTTTAAAGCAAAGGCATATGCAAAGATGGTCTAATATGAACAGTAGTTACAAAACATTTTCCCCTCTTCCCATAAACCCAGAACATACTTTCCCATCAATACAGAGAATGTCAATGGGAAAGGTGAACGCAGACCTAGCGTTCACTGGTGATGTAGGGACACACGTATCTCTGGTACTCCAGAGCTCCGACATCTTTATTCTTCTTGTGGTGTCTTAATGCTGTTTCCTCCTGGGTTCAGTATCTGTTGGGTGAGTCTATCATCTAGGCTCTCTGGGTATGCTCTTCAGAGTTCAACTCTCATCTGCTAGGTTGAATTCTTAATTGAATCCAGTCAGCTCTCTTCTCTGCTGCCAGAAGTCTTACTTCTTTGAAGCTGCTTTTCTCCTGAAGTACTGCTCCTCTCTATGCCCATATCTCCATAGAGAACGTGCATTTCTCTGCTACTTGTTGTATGTGTCCCACCTGTGTCTGGAATTACCTGGAACTGTTCTACTTTTAATGTATAGTTTTTACCTGTGTAATGGACAGGTTCCCTTCTAATTTTATCAGGTAGAACTTCATACTCCGAAAAGGGATAAATGGGTATACACCTTTACACCTATAAATACCTCATTACTTCTTATTTGCTCTTTGCTTTTTCCAATTTTATCAACTAGGGGGTGGTGGAATGGTGAAGAACAAAATTTACTGGATCCTCTCATTTCATGTCTTCCTGATAGCACTGCTGACGTTTCTGCAGCTTGCCAAGGACTCCTGTTTTTCTGACCCTGCCTCTCATGGGTTTATAACTTGTCCTAATTAGCTATTTTCTACATGTATGTTAAAGATGTTCTATAGCTGGTCATCTGGGTCATTGATGAAAATATCAAACATGCAGTCCTAAGCTATTTCTTTCAGGGCCTGGCTATGTTTCTGCAGGCTACACTGACCCAACTGTGTCACTTTTCTGAATAGAAACTTCAAACTCTTTGTGGTGGTTTTCTAACCCTATTTCTTCCATGTCATGGTGAAAATGTGATACACCACAGAGTCATGGTACAATCCAAGAATCCATGATCAATGTCAGGATATGTTACCCCTAAATTTGCCAGATCTGCCATACAATCACATCAGCAGAAACCTTGTTTTTGATTTGCCTGTATTTAAGCTACATGAATCAGTGTCAGAAAAGAAGGAAAAAAGCCCTCACTTTTTGTTTTATTTCTCTGCAGGTCCTTCCAGGAGTATTTTATAGTAAGCCTTTTATGAGTTTTCATCAAATCAATGCCTTTGAGGACCAGAACTGTGTTGTAGTGGATTTATGTTGCCATGATGATGGTAGAATCCTGGATGCTTACAAGTTACAGAATCTACGGAAAATGGGAGAAGGGCTAGACCAGGTAAACTTTTGTTGTTATATATGCAAGGTAAGAGAGAGAAGGAGATCCACTGTGGTGGGAATAGTATCCTTGTGCCCTTGTAGCTTGAAGGGAGGCAGAATAGATATCTCCGGACTCTTCTCCCTCCACCTTTCTCCAAGGAAAACTTTCATTCCTGCCAGGAGAGCAGTTGGGCACAACCAGAAGGTTGTGACTGGAGGCTACCTCTCTGCTCTCCTTTGAGATTGGAGGTACCAGGCTATCTGTCTGTTCCTTTAAGATTGTTCATCTAGGAGATATGATGAGGTTCTAATTAATTTTTGTTCACTTGTCCTTTTTCAGAGAGGAATGTCTTGCCCTTAATGAGGGGCAGAGTATTCATGTCTACCAGTAAGGAGAGTGTCCCATACCAGTGGCTTTGGGAAAGAAGTTATATTTCATTTACAATAAACCTGCTAGTACGAGACTTAGGGTGTAAAACTGGTTGTTTCTTTCCTGGGAATTACAGACTTATAAGAATTTGAAGTAATTTTATAGCACTGAAGTTAGAATTACTTCTTTTGTTTATTTAAGATTTATAGTCCAAATGCTCCCCCAAATGAATCTGAGAGACCTTATAAAATCAAGAAGTCATATGTAATGATGGATAGAATGCTGGCCTTGGGGTCAGGAAGGCCTGGGTTCACATTCCACTTCTGACATTTACTGTATGACTCTGGGTGGGTCATTTAACATGTCTAAGTTTCAGGATATGCCATAGGACTTATTAATAATTTGCAGATAGATTTTGATCTGCAATAGTGGAGGGACTTCACCTACTGGATTGAAATTACAGTTCCTTCTTATGTCTGTTGATAAAATAAAACACAACACAAAAAAGAATGACTAAAAATAAAAACTCAACCAAATTAATTAAAAGGATCAGAGAATTAAATATTACTAGACACACGAGATGAACTGATTATTGCACTGAGCACTGAATACAGCCATGCATTTCCTGGCAGCCAAAGGATAAAAAAGGAAACAGGTTAGGTTGGATAATTCTTATTGTACAACAAATGAAGACATACAGGTTTATGCTTCATTACTTCAAGGACTTGTTGGTAATTCATCCACTGATGCAGATCATAATCCCTTCTTGATTTTGTAAATGGGGTTTATTTTTGGCTTAGGGATTTTATTGTGACCCTTAGAATTCATGATCTAGTGATTAGCCCTCTGGAGAAAGCCTCTCTAAACTTAACTAGATTAGTCCTTGTATGATAGTTATGTAGAACATTGCTAACCCTGTTCTTAAATTCTCTCCAGCTTGGTAGAGCATGTAGACCATATAGCCTGGTGGTACATAACCTTTGGCAACCCAGGGTCACCTCAGTGGTATAGGTATCAGTGTTGGCCTTTCTCCTGGTATTTAACTTAAAGAGGAATTTGTATTCCTTAATTGAGCAGTCTCAAAAGAGCTTTTAAAAATTATAGAACTGCAGAATCTTAGTGTTGTTAGGGCCTCCAGGAAAAGAGGAAGAAACTGAGACCCAAAGATATGTGACTTACCCAAGATCCCACAGGAGACTCATGGAAGAACTGGGACTATCACCTAGGTCTCCTGGCTCCAAGTCCAGGCCTCTGTACTGTAGCACAGTGATTCTTCACTGTGACCCCCTGCCCCTCCAGTGTACTTTGCTGCCTGAATTGTAGTTTTATAATTGTAAGATATATGTGTATGGGTTGTCTAGATTTATAGATGTAGCTCATGGGTAGCATGGACAGATATGATCTAAGAGTGGCCAACCTTTGCACTCAGGAGAGGTCATACCTGCATCCCCAGCTTACTAGCTGGGCAATATCTCCTCTAGTCTCCAAGAAGGATGTTAGACTAGAAACATATCTATCTGCCACTCCTCAAATGTCTCTGTTCTAGGAGTTCAGTAGGTTCAGAAAGAAAGCAGCTTCTCTGACTGTTCTTATGAGGGAGTGTAGCCCTTAGCCTCACTTTACCAGTTTATTCCTCCACACCAAATGCTATTTACACACAAAAAAATCACAAACAGTGAATAGCAGTTAAATCCATTTATCCAAGCAAAACAGCAAATTGAAATCCCAGTTATACAGTTTTGAGTATACCAGAGAATATTCTAGAGTAAACGAGTCCTTCTACCTGGGATTGAGGTAAGATTTCAGCTTAAAGGAGAGAGAAAATTATGTCACCTGGAGGAAGTTCCTCCTCAGCAATCTCCAGAACCGCAAGTCCTGGATGTTAAGGAACATGATGGGACCAGCTCCCATACATGTCTGTAGCTTGGGGCAAGTTGTAGAGTTGCAGGGAGAAGGTGGGATTCTAATCTATCATTCAAATTCTGTCTCTCTTGACTGCCTCCCAGGAGGTCTTCTGACCTTGTGTGTTCTTGAAATGTCTGAAACCAGTGGAAATAAGTCTTTTCTGGCACGTGCAGAAGGATGTGCTCGAAATTGTCCCAGCCAATCGGGAGTCATACCTCCTACTGCTTTACTGTGATGGAATTTTCTCTGGAAACTGCTCCAGGCTTGATTGGAAGCCTGATTACACAATAAATCCAAGGTGGATTTTTCTGATAAGTTTTGACATGCTAATATCATGTATTGTTGATTAAAGAGTGATCCATATGCTTTAAAACTGGGTTCTTAACTGTCCTGGGTTTGTGATATCAAAGTCCTCCTTCAGCCGCTGGAAAGAGACTTAACCTTTTTTGGTTGTTGTTGTTGGTCGTGGACCCTTTTGGCAGTCTGATGTGACCTTTGGATCCCTTCTCAGAATGTTTGTTGCCTACATTCATAGTTAAAAGAAATGAGAACTTAGTGAAAATAAAGATGTAATATTTTCCCCACTTAATTTCATGGGCCCCCTGAAATCGGTCCATGAGGATCTGCAGATCAGGTTAAGAACCTGCTACTTTAGAAACAAACGTAGAGAATCTAAAGTTGACATTTCATGGCAAAATTTGAGGAGCCTTGTATTTTTAACCAGACGGTGTGCCCATCAGTGGATCCTCTCCATGGAGGGCCACTCTGAGGGTGAGGCCTATATTTTCCTCAAAAGGGGAACTCTGTCCCACTACTTAGATAAGTTCTAGTTGAATTCCTGTAGTTCTATACAATATAACATGAAGTACATTTTGAAGGGCAGGTGTGAGTTGTCTGAACTACGGAAAGACCTTGGATTGGCCCCAAGATGCCATCTGAGTATAACTGTATCCAGACTGGTCTTCCAGGTTGAGTTGGCTGTCACTGCCCTCACATATAGGTGAATGAACTGACTTGTCATATGGAATTGTTGAATATTGTCCTTTTAAATGTTGGAGAATGTCTGTCAAATAGAATGATTTTCATTTTGTTATAGCTGATGCGAAGCTGCTCCTAACAACAAACAGGCTCAGCTGCTTCTTAAAGTCTGCTCCTAATTAGAGATAATAAAGCTATGTAATCAGCATAGAGACAGATGCTTGTTTTCTCATTTGTTGTGGTTAAAGGACTTGTATCCAGTTTATCAAATGACTGTCCCAGTTATTCAAATACAGCTTGTACCAAGGTGTGGGCTGGGTCAGAACCCTTTTAGACGGCATTTTGGATCAGCAGTTCATTTATCTTTATAGTGTTCCACCTCGTCCTGATTTTATCAGTAGTATTATGATGTAAATTTTAAAGAAACGTTATTGGACTGGATTAATAATAATAGCCAGATGATATAGCTCTCTGAAGTTTACAAAATGATTTTCAAATATTATCTCATTTTATCCTCATAACAACCCCTGGAAAGTCACAGCCCTGCTATTACTGTCTTTGTTTTACAGATATAGAAACTGTAGCAGAGAGAGGTTAAATGACTTGCCCAGGGTCCCACATCTATCACGTGTCTGGGACCAGACTTGAACTCAGGTTTTCCTCATTTCCTAACAAGTGCTCTATCCTCTGTACCACCTTGATGCCTCATTTTTTTTATGCCAAGATTAAATCATTTATTCCATAGACAGTGCTACTGTTGGTCATGTGTGGGGCTGTGGTTGAACCTGATTGCCACAGGGAAGGCACTACCAGTTTAGGGGGGGCATGTTCTGGACATTGCAGAATCCAGTGTAGTTGAAAGAGCACTGAATTTGGAGTCAGAGAACATAGGTTCAAAGCCCTACTACTTAGTACCTATGTGACCTTGGATAAGTCACTTCGATTCTTTTGGTTTCAGTCTACTTATCTGTAAAAACAAAGGCATCAAACTAGATTCTTTCTAAAAATCCTTCTAGCTCTGAATCTATCCCTTCCAATTCTAAATCATTTGATTATCTTTATTTGTCGGACTCAGAGACAATGAAATTCAGGGTCAGAAAAAGTTTCAGGGGAAAATGATCCCTTTAAACCAAGATTAGAGAATTGTAGAATTTCAGGGTTAGGTGGGACCCTGGAGAGGCTGTCAGCATAGTGGAAGGACAAAAGAAATGCTGTGAGGTATAGAGATGAGGGAGAACATAGGGAGGATCACATGATACACAGACTAGAGACTACCCCCAAGAGACTTCTATGCTGCTGGATGAGGCTAGTTGAGTGCACTCTCTCATTTGCCCAGAGCTTAGGTCGCCCAGGCATTTAAGGAAAGTAGTTGGAATACACAGTGCTTATGTATGTCTGATAAATCTTGTGGGTGTGGCAAGTCAGCATGGTTTTGGTGCCTGGGAGGCTGTGGGTATGTTGAATGTGTGTGTGTGTGTGTGTGTGTGTGTGTGTGTGTGTTGTATGTATCCATGTGCTATATTGATTGCCCTCCCTTTGGGAATAGCAGACAAGGTAGCTATACTTGTGTCCCTGTAGTATTGTATATATGCATCTTGCCCAGAAATTTGTATGTGTGTGTATGTATGTATGTATATGTATATGTATGTATGTGTGTATACATACTTATATACGTACATACATACATATATAGAAAGAGAGAGAGAGAGAATGATCTACCTAGAGTCAGTGGACATTATGTCCCTAAGAACCAACATTCTTAACTGTTACCTTGCTCTAAGGGAGAATCTGTGCCAATAGTTGGGAAACCCAACAGACATATCCATCTCAAGCAATTAAATCATCAATAATACTGTCTTCTTGGTTAGAGCTGTAAGTGAAATTTCCCCTAGAATTACTCCATGGGTTAGCATACAGTATTATGAGATTGTGAGGATAACTGGATTTGACGAGGCATTTTCCTCTTCGGTTCAGGCATGAGAAATATCCCGTAGGGAAACAACCTTTCCAGTCCTGACTTTCTGTGGCAGAACTAATTCCATTGCTGGTGTTCAACTTTGCTAAAGTCATTATCCACTTTATTTGGGAAAAAATGCTATCTGTTGTGTTCCAGACACCTGAAGTCTCTGTGTATAAATGATCAGGAGGGCTATAGGTGCTCAGGCCTTTCAGGTTGGTCTTGTCAGGAAGCTGGATCAGGGCTGAAAGGAGTCCATTCTTGCTATTTGTATGAGGTAGTTTAGAAGCCAATTCACCAGTGAGAACTAAATTCATTGTGGCTAGTCTGCCCTTGCTTTACCAAATTTAAGAAAAAAATTGTTTATAAAAAATTTTCTGTAAAAACATTTAGATTTTTAACATCCATACCTCTTAAAGAGATGCTTTTAAAGCATGAGAAGAAGTTTAGAAAATCAGGATCTTTGCTTTTGCCTTCCTCATCTTGTCATATTCCAAGTAAAGATTTTAGTTATTGAGAAGTGTTAAAAATCAACTTCAGGGTAAAAAAGATTCATTTCTGTCTTTTGGGGATAGTGGCTTTGTACTTCCACAATGACTGAAATGTTGGTACCTCTGGGGGCAGAAGGACCTCACTCCTCTGAGCAGGGGGAGGGGATGGGTGGTGGGTGGAAGGAACAGTTTAGCATTTGGGCATCATAACAATCCTGTTCTCTGTAGTGATAGCATTTTCAAGTCTAGTAGCCCAAGTGAGGATGAGGAATCACTAAGGAGTTAATCAAATGTACAATGTTAAGATAGCCTTTGCCTGAGGAGAGTGAGATTAGGGGAGGGTGAAGAGTCACCCCAAGAGGCTGAAAAATCAACTGAGAAAAAATTTGGAGGAAAATTATAGGCAGAGAAGGATAGGTTGATTAAAACTGCCATTAACTAGATTCCACTTGGGATCAGGATTTTGATCAGGTGTGTATTCAAGAAAGAATGAGAGTGAAGATCAGAATTATAGAATCTCTAAGTAGGAAGGGACCTCAGAGAGCTAAGTCCTTTCCATGCTTGAACAAGAATTCCCCTGACAAGTTGTCATCCAGCAGTTACTTGAATATCTGTCTTGAAAGGAAACTTTTTACATTTGAAGAGTTCTAAATGTTAGAAAGTTGTTTTTTTTCTTAAATGAAGCCTAAATTTACCTCTTGCCACATCCACTCATTGCTTCTAGTTCTGCTGCCTGAGGCTGAACAGTTTGAGAATTATGAAATGGAGGCAAGCCAACTGGGGTATTGTTCCCTTCATCCTAAAACTCTTATTTAGAAGAATCCCCACTCTAGTCAATTTTTGTGGCTTTCATATTACGAGAGGTTGAAAAGCATGAGAGAATTTTCTTTTGTCATGTTGAGAGGTAGATCAGTTTATTTATATTTATTCTAATAGACATTTTAATGCCTCAGTTAGGGATACTTTATTCTGTCCTCCTCCAAAAATCCTTACAGAAAGTTTGAGAATCACCTGAATTATTTTCTAAAATTAAATTAGTAGAGATTGCCTTGGGGGACTCTACTTGGATATGATTTCCCACCCTGATTCTTCTTAGTCCATGCTATGGGCTGATTAGGAATCCTGGTCAGAAAGTTAGGTAGGTTGGAGAACATGGTTTCAGTTTGTGAATGGTTCCCTACAGATACTGAATGTTTGGGGATATAAGTAAACAATTCTAGTAGCTCTTCTGAGATATTCATGAAGCTGGGCTTATTGCTTTCTTGGGGCATGGATTGGAATGGGGAAAGTTTAGCTTGTAATTTTCCAGAGTTCCCAAGAGCTTTGTCATGTAAGATATAGCAATAGATACCTCCTTCATAGGGCAGCCTAGTAGTCAGAAATAATGAGAGGTGGAGTGGGCAATATTTAGGACTGAGGGTGGAGAAGGAGATTTGTTCCTGGATGCTAAATGAACCATTCATGAACAAAATCACTGCATCTGGATCAGAATCCCTCCTCTTCAGGCAAGTTTAGTCATCAGCACAATAAGAGTGAACTGGATCATCTCTAAAGGATCTTTTCAGTTCTAAATCCTATGATTTATTTTGTCATTTCAAGTTGCTTGTATAAAACTTAAAAAAATAACTTTGAAATGAAAATAAATAAATAAAATGAAATAAGATTCAATGAAAATATAACAAAGTAGAAATTCTGAAAAGATTAATAGGACCTCTAATGGTCTCGCAGTAGCCTCTATGTAAAGTTTCTAAAGTCAGTGCCCTAAGATAGTAGTTCTCAAAGTGTGGTCCAGGATCCCCCCCTCATTATTTTCAAAACAATACTTATATGCTTTAATTTCCAATATGGTAAATACTGATATATATAATCCACAAACATTTTGGTGGGGAGGGTTCTTAAATTTTAACAGTGTAAAAGATTCTTGAAACTAAGACCATTGAGGAGAGAAAATTTGAAAGTCCCTGGGGATCAAACACTGAACACCTTGGATATACACCTGGAGTGAGATGCCTTGTCTCTCTTTATTTAACATTACATGCCAAAAAAGGTTGAGATAATTATCAATTAAGGCAAAGTTCAGCTGTTCTGCAAGTCATTCCTATGCAGATCCAGAACGAGTAACAAACAAGACTCGTTCATTCCAATACTTGGCAAGTCACAGCAACCCCTGAAGTTAAAGAATGTATGCATTATTTACATGTCTGTTTTTTATCCAGACTAGCTGTTTAGAACATGGTGATTCAATTCTAAATTACTGGCAACTTCAATAGAATTAGAACTTTCAAGTGGTTAAAACATGAGTGGGGGGTGGGGGTGGGGAAAGGGTTTTTGTCAGGCCACAGGCCACTTTTTGTAGGTGAGTGTCTAGGCAGTCAGAAGAGAGGGCATGTCCAGCACTGTGCTATGCACGTAGTAGGCATGCATTTAGTAACTGATGCATGGATAGGCATTATTAAACCATCACATTATCCATGAGGTAGCAAAGTGCTATTGTGTTTCTTCAATGATATCTCCCCTTTTTCTTAACAGGTCTACAACTCAGTGACAAAAGCTTTCCCCAGAAGATTTGTTTTGCCATTGGATGTCAGCACAAAGGCCTCAGTGGGACAGAACCTCAGTCCTTTGACCTATTCATCAGCTACCACTGTGAAACAGACAGATGGGACGGTATTCTGTGAAAGCTTTTTGATGAGAACTTTAGTCTTTGGGAGCAATATATACATATTGTATATACATACATATATATGCAATGTATATAATATTAGTATATAGTATAGATATGTCTAATATCTATAGCTATGTCTAATATCTATAGATATGTCTAATATCTATACTGTATACTAATATTATGTATATATATATACACACACTAATATTACACACACACACACACACACACACACTAATTGCCTGGTTTCATAGTAGGTTTCATAAAATGAAACTTGGAAGAGTAGATCTCTTAATAAAAATTCTACTCCCATTCTCTGGCAGCTGGGCTGGGGTGAACATTAGATGCTTGTTGATCCATGTAATGTTACAGTGCTCATGCTGTGTTGCTTATCTTCAGCTTACATATAATTGATGTGGGGGGAGAGGGGTAGAAACAGTGTAGAACTCACATAAAACAATCTTATGCCTGTGGTGTATCTAAGACCTGAGACTAACACTGATCAGCACCACTGTGGTAGGACTTCTCCAGTTTCTTTGAATTTATGTATCCAGAACTTTTGTTCTGATGAGGTTCACTACCATCACCACCACAACCAGTTAACAGATTGACTTTTGAGAGGTATATAATTTTCAGTCCTCTAACATCTTTCATGGCTTTCATATAAATTCCAGAAGTAAGAACAGTTGAGAAGGTATTGATGTGGTATAGGGGAAAGAGTGCTCAATTTGGAATCAGAAGACCAATCGCTCAATCAACCAAATAAGCAATAAACATTTATTAAGCCCCTACTATGTGCCAGGCACTGCGCTTAGCTCAGGGGATGCAAAAGAGGCGAAAAACAGTCCCTGCCCTCGAGGAGCTTACTACATAATGAACTAGGGCTCAGTTGTCACCTTTGTCACTAACTACTTATGATTTTGGGAAAACCACATTTTGGGTCTCATTTTCCCGATCTGTAAAATGAAAGTGTTGGCCTAGGTCACTGGAGTCTAACTCAAATAGAAAGAAATCCCTGCCAGCCACAGATTGACTTAGAAACAATGAACGTTATGTATATTGTATTATATTTTAAATTTATTTTGTTAAACATTTCCCAACTACATTTTAATCTGGTTTACATACTGGAGAGTTTTGCTGCGTCAACCATGAGTTTGGCGCCTCTGGCCCAGATGACCTCTAAGATTCCTTCCAGATCTAAAACTATGACCGTCTGATAAAATATGACCAGAAAGATCAGTTTCCAATTCATTATCTAAACCCTGGAGTACTTCAGCCAGCTCTTAAAAATCTCTGTGCCAGAAGACAGAAACCTGATTCAGACGATCATTTTTAAAAATAGATTTTTATTGATATCTTGTTAACTTCATGTGTTCCCCCTCCCCTTCTTCCTAGTTATGCCTTAAAACAAAGATTTTTTTTTAAAGGAAGAAGAGGAAAAACAGTTAAGCAAACCTAATCAGCACATTAAAAGATCTGCTGTTATATGCAGTATTTCACTCTCATGAGCCCCCACATCTTCCACCTCTGCAAAGGAAGGGAAAGAAAAAGGAATGTTCTCATATTTCTTCTTTGGGACCAAGCTTCTTCTTTGTAATTCTGTAACATTAAGTTTCAACTATTTTGTAGTTGCTCTTTTCATTTACATTCTTACAGCCACTTTGTATATTGCTTTCCTTATTCTGTTTACCTCTCTTTTCCAACAGTTTATGTAAATCCTTCCATGATTTTCTGTTCATCATGTTTGTTCTTTCTTATAGCATAGGAATATTCCATTGAATTCATGCGCCATGATGTATTTAGCCATTCCTCAATCAGTGGCATCTACATTGTTTCAATTCTTTGTTAATGACCTCTTTGTGATAAATACTTAGTGGAATCTCTGGATAGAAGGTTGTAGGCATTTTAGTTATTTTACTTGCATAATTCCAAATTGTTTTCCAGGCTGATTGTACCAATTCATAGCTCCACCAGCAATGCATTAATGTGCTAATCTTCCTACAACCTCTCAAACACTGACTATTCTCACTTTTTGTCATCTTTGCCAATTTGCTGGGAATGAGGTAAAGTCTCAGGGTAATTTTGATTTGCATTTCTCTTTCTGGTGATTTGAAGTATTCTTTCATATGAAAGTTAACAGTTTACAATTCTTCTTTGGAGAACTATTTGTTCATAATAACATAATAATTCATGTTAACCAACCTTACCTGGGTCCTCATTGCAGCATGGTAGAGCTTTTATTCTTCCAAAATTGATTCCTTATCTCACTTCTCACAGTAGCTATTCCAAACCTTCTCTTTCCTCCTTAGGCCTTCTGAAAGTCCGAAGGTTCTGAAAGAGGTGTAAAGGTTAAATGGCTTGCCTAATGTCACATAGCTAGTAAGTACTAAAAGTCAGTCTTCCAGACTCCCATTCCAGCAGTCTATCAACTATGCCACTTAGCATTCATATTCTTTGACAACTTTTCTATTGAGGTATAGCTTTTTGATCTCATTTATTTCTCTTAGTTATCTCTATCTCTTAGATATCAAATCCTTGTAAAATATTTTTTATATAAAGATTTTTCCCAGTTAACTACTTCTTTTCTTATCCTAGATACATTAATTTTGTTTGTGCCAATTTTATGTAATCAACATTATTTATTTTATCTTTTGTAATAGTCTTGTAATAGGTTAAGAATTCATCCCCTATCCATAACTATGAAAAGCATATGATCTATTTCTTTTGTAATTTTTTTAATGTATGATCTTTAATATATTCACCTCATCCTATCCCATTTTCCAATCCTATTCTACCCATTTTGAATTTATTGCGGAATATGGTATAAGATATTGGTATAAGCCTATTTCTTCCAGACTGTTTTTCAGTTTTCCTAGCTGTTCTAATCAAATAGAGTTCTCTCCTAGGTAATTTACGTCTTTGGACTTGGCAAACACTGTGTTAATATTTTAGATTTTTTAAAAAAATTCTTCCTCATTTTGTCTGTTCTGTTGATCTACTTTTCTATTTTTAGCCAGTATCAGGTGGTTTTGGTTATTACTGCTTGATGTAGTTTGAGGTCTAGAAGTGGTATTCCCTCTTCATTTTCTTTTAAATACTTCCTTGATTTTCTAGATTTTGTTTCTCTAAGTGAATTTTGTTATTCTTTTATCCAACTCTGTAAAGTATCTCTTTGCTAGTTTGGCTTGGCATTAAATCTGTAAACAAACTTTGGAAATATTGTTAGACAGTCCTTTATGTTTCCTTTTGGGTCTCTTCTAGATCTGGTGCTCTCATGAAAATCTCTGTCACGAGGATCTGGAAGACGAAGGGGGCATAGAATTTCCCCAGATCAACTATGACCGATACAATGGAATGAAGTACCGATTCTTTTATGGCTGTGGCTTTCGGCACCTAGTGGGAGATTCCCTCATCAAGGTTGATGTTGTGACCAAAAAAGTGAAGGTAAAAATGTGTGGAAATCGCCTCCATTTCCTCAAGACCTATTCTGTTAATTGGCATTAAAAAAAAGAAGGTAGCTGCTAAGATGCTTTAATTTTCAAGCAGTCCTGTCACCTACTATAATTGGGAAGCATGAAATCCCTGCTGGAGCACAGATGAAGAATTTATTTTTTTTAGGGAATGTAAACAGAACACCAGAATACCAAAAAATTATTTCGTGTTTGGTGTTTGGAAACATCAGTAGAATTAAACCATTAGGACAATTTCATTTTAGGTTGGCAGGACAAAAATTATATTGGCTGATGCTCTTTGGGTGTAGGAAAGCATATTTCCTCTTCTCTCCCACCCCTCTTTTTCTCCCATCTCCTCACTTCTTCCCCAATGCTAGGATCTAATTTAGTAAACCTAAATGTATGTATTAGCACGCCATTGTGGGTAACCAGAGTTAGGCTGGGAATGAGAACAGCCGCATATGAGTTCTAACTGGCCACTAACTTCTTCATTATATATACCAGGTGTGGAGAAAGGATGGCTTTTATCCCTCAGAACCTGTTTTTGTTCCAGTACCAGGAGCCAGTGAAGAAGATGGTGGGGTTATTCTTTCTGTAGTGATCACTCCCAACCAGGTAACTCCCTTGTAGTTAGTCAAGATAAAAAAAATAGTTTAAACAGTTCAAATCTCGGAATTAGTGATTTAACTCATTGTCAGTAGAGGGAAGGCCCTGATTTCATTTTTAAAATTTATATCCCATATGCCAAGTGCAGCGCCTTCCACATGTAGGTGCTTAATAATTGTTTACTGAACTGAGTTGAGTTCATGTCTAGTTGATATAGCTGCCTTTTGTCTTCTCTTTCCTTCAACCCCAACCCAGTTGCCACACTGTACAACTCACTGACCTTTTCTTATCTTTTTTCATGGAATTGACATAGCTCTGTTATATACAGTTCTGAAAGTATATATAAATCAATCAAGATTCATTAATTAAGCACCTATCGTAATGAGACACAGTACTAGGTACTGTTTCATCAAAACAGCAAAGCATCTAGTACCCTAAAATGTGGCATGGCAACTCTAAAATGCTAATTATTCATTAATATTTCCTCAGTGCCTTTCCAATGCCTTGAATGCTGTCATTCCTCTTCTTTTTTCATTGAATTTCTACCTATCCCTTAAGGCCCAATCTAAATAATAATTTCTTCATGAAACCTTCCCTGAACTCAGCATTGGTAACAACCTTTCACTTTAGATGCCAGGTGGCATTGTTTTGAATTTCCTAATGTGCTTCTGCAATTTTGTGTACTCTTGGTCTATTAGATGACATGTTTTATGAGGTCAGAAACTGGTTTATCTTAACTTTATACGTTCTGCCAGTGCTGTGCACAGTATCTACTGCCAAGTCCATACATTTGGGGGTTTCTTATATCTTGACATGAGCTGATTATAAGTTCCTTTTCCTTAGTCCTGTTACTTTTAAGAAGAACAAGAGTACTCTTTTCTTTTTCAGAATGAAAGTACCTTTCTGCTGGTGCTGGATGCCAAGACTTTTGAAGAGCTGGGCCGAGCAGAGGTGCCTGTGGCAATGCCCTATGGCTTTCATGGCATCTTTGTTCCCAGGCAGTAGGGACACTATCGAGGCCATAATGACCAAGTGGGAAATAGAAGCACCCTGATATATCAGCACCCAGAAAGACATCTTATTGCTTCCTCATTCAATCATCAATTGATAAAAATTTATTAATGACCTATTCTGTGCCAGATATTATGCTAAGCACTGGGGATACACAAACGCACTCACACCCACGAACGTGTATATATATATATATATATGTATATGTATACATATATGTAATATGTATGCATACATGCATGCATGCATACATACATACATGTAAGAAGACAGTTCCTGCCCTCAAAAAGCTTATGATCCATTCCAAGCACCATGCACTGCAGCTGTGAAAGTAGTCTGTTGTCTTGGTCATCCATACCATAGACAATAGAGAGTAACTTTGAAATTAAAAGTACCACTAGTGATAGTGGTATAATTTTGTATTCTCAGAGTGTTTTTAGTTTTAAGACTAGGTGGCTTGAAAATATTAAGCTGAATATCAATATCTCATATTTATATAGCATTTTAGTTTTTAAAAAGTAAATGTCATTTTTTTCTGAACTTAGCAAATACTAAATAGAATGAATATTTACATATAGAAAAAGAGAATTGTATATAAACTATAGATTTTGTAAGCACTATGTCTATATTGTACAATATATGTATATACATATATGGCATATGTATACATATGCATACAGCTCTCTCTTTTTATAGCTTGCTTTTCTTTTTAAATATTTAATTAGACCAACCTACAGTGCAGGTAGGTGGCACAGTGGACAGAGTGCTGGGCCTGAAGTCAGGAAGAGCTAAATTCAAATATGACCTCAGACACTTCTGGGCAAGTATTGTAACTCTCTGCCTCAGTTTCCTAATCTGTAAACTGACCTGAGGAAGGAAATGGCAAACCACTTTAATATCTTTGCCAGGAAAACTCCAAAAGGGGTCATAAACAGTCAGATACTCCTGAAAATGACTAAACAGCTTTCAAAGCTGTCCTACTTATTTGCTCTTCCTCCATTTATTGCCATTTTAAAAAAGGGATCCTCAGTGGTCCTATTTTCTTTTATTTCTTTTTTTCTCCTACCTTACCTATCTCTTTTTTTTCTCCTCTCCTCCCCATATTGAGGGGAAAATAGAAAGAAATTTCTTGTAACAAACATACAGTTAAGAAAAACAAATTCCCTGCTACTGTGCTAAAAGAAATGACAAATGGGCAGACTTCAGAAAAACCTGGACTTATGTGAACCTATGCTGAATGAAATGAGCAAAACCAGGAGAACATTATACACAGTAATAGCTACAGTGTGCAAGAACTGTTTCTGATAGACCTAGCCCTTCACAGCAATGCAAGGACCTAAAACATTTCCAAAGGACTCTTGATGCAAAATGCCATCCACATCCAGAGAAAGAACCATAGAACTGGAACACAGAATGAAGCAGACTATTTTCTCTTTTGTTATGTTTTGTTTTTTCTCATGGTTTCTCCCATTTGTTTTAATTCTCCTACACAATAGGAGACTAATGTGAAAATGTGTTTCATAAGATTATATGTGTAGAACCCATATAAGATTGCATGTTGTCTTGGGGAGAGAGTGGGAGAAAATTTAAAACATGTGGAAGTGATTGTTGAAAACTGGAAACAAATAAATTAAAATAATAAGAAAGAAAACAAATTCCTACATTGACTGTGTCTGAAAATAGACCATTTTACTATTTATGTAGGACTTGAACATGCTGTAATAATAATTCAGATTTGTATAGAATTTTAAAGTTTGTAAAGTATTTTCCTCACAAAGACCCTGTGAGGTAGGTAGTATAAGTATTATTATCTCCTTTTTATAAAACAGGAAATGAATTCTGAGATGTTAAGTTTCCTAGTCAGGATGTGAATTCAGGTCTTTTTGACTTTACATTCATTCTACTCACAATACCACACTGCCTCATTTTATCTTCTCTTGTATACATCCTCATTTATCTGTCTGTCTGTCTGTCTATCTATCTATCTATCTATCTATCTATCTATCTATCTATCTATCTATCTGTCTATCTATCTCTTCACAACAGCCCTATAAAGTAGGTAGGGATAATTTGCTATCCTATTTTACAGCTCATAGAGTTGGAACTAGAATGGACTTGGAAATTATTTAGTTCAAGTCCCTAATTTTAAGATAAGGAAACTGAGGATCAGAGAAGAAAAGTGATTTGCCCAAGCTCACAGATAATAAGTAGCAGAACTTGGATCTAAATGTGGATCCTTATGCTCTAAATTCTGTGCTCATTTCATTTCACCAAACAGGCAATTTCATGATTTATCTAGAAGCCTCCAGCATATTGGATAGAACACTTGTGGTGAACTTCTGGAAGGACGTAGGATTATAAGAACATAATTTTAGAGTCAGAAGAGGAACTTTAGAGGCCTTTGAGTTCAACTTCCTCATTTCAGAGATGAGTAAAAAAAGCAGAGAGAGAGAGAGAGAGAGAGAGAGAGAGAGAGAGGGAGAGAGAGAGAGAGAGAGAGAGGGAAACAGTTTGCCTAGGATCACAGATCCAATAAGTATTTAAGGTAGGATTTGAATTTAGGTCTCCCTATCTCCAAGCCCAGTGCTCTATCTGCTATATCATGTTAGCTCACATAGATAAGAGTTCCACAGAACAGGGAGGTATGGATAGGTTCCAGTTTGCATTATTTGGGGGAGGGGAGGGAGACAGGATGGACTCCTAAACTGATGAGATTATAGTTCCATTTAAAAGCTACTTGCTATCAGCCAGCACATTTAAGACCTAGGATTCAAAATATGTGTCTTCTAATAAGACCAGAAGCCTACCTTTTCTATTTCCAAATGCTTCTACTTGTCTTTCCATCACACCAGGCTGCCATTCATCTCACCTTTTAATTGTCCATATATAGCATCTCTAAGCAATACAAATAATGCAAGCAAAACTAAACCACATTGTTATCATCATGGATAAAGAAAAGATGATGACTCTGGGAATTAGGTTTGGGAAGGAAGAAGAGAAGAAATATGAATTATTACTATTTTGACTATTATGCATCTGAAAATAATTTCTACTTCCCATCTTTGTCTTTTCCTCTCCTTAACAACTGCCTAAGTTCATACCATTTACGTGTTTATCTGTCTGTAAACTCACTGGGAGAACATTGTTATTATCCCCTAAGATCCTGTGCCCTATAGGGACCAAAAGCGGATAAAGATAAAACAGTAGAGGGAATTCCAAAAGAGACCTTAATTTATAAGGGATGTAAGGACAAGGGAAACACATCCAAAACTTAGGTGAGCTGTGAATCTTGTTAATTCTACCTATTCCTATCAAACACATATCCAGCACTCCCCCAACTTAATTTTGGCATGGTGTAATGGAGTACAGCAGAACTGAGGTAAGCAGCAAGTACCTTTAAAATGAAAATTAATCCATTTCTGAGACTCACTTTTAATCTCCATAGAAACTGGAAAGTACCCTTCAATAGCTTTCTCAACTATAGTTATGTCTTGACAGAATTGGGCAGCAGGTGGCACCACAGGCCACATAATTCCTGAATTTCCATTTATCCTATTAACTTGGTTACTGTATTTCTCCTTGGCTCAAGAGCTGTGAAAACACCTGGCTGATGATGCCAATTGCCTTTAGGAACTCCTCACCTGCTCATTTGCAAAACAGTTCCTATGTAAATGAATGCATAAAAAAAAACCCCTTTCAATTGGCTCCTTTGGTGAACATGTGTACAAACTCAAAAACTCTTGCATCATATCATTTAGGACTGGAAGGAAATTTGGAAACCATTTGATCTAGAGATCATCTAATCTAACCCTCATATTACAAATGAGGAAACTGAGACCCAAGAAGGTCAAGTGATGTGTCAAAGGTCACACAGGAAGTTAGAAGCAGAGCCAAGATTCAAATGAGCTAGGTCTTTTAGCTCCAGATTCAGGTATCTTTCCAGTGTACTACATCACCATCTTTGGGGAATAACTGGCTCCTCAGTGGGATTAAAAGAAAGTAGAATAGCAACTATTAAGACAGTGGGAGGGAGTAGGAAAGGACATAATTTTAATTGTTTTTCAATTGTGCCTGATTCTTCATGACTCCTTTTGGGGTTTTCTTGGTAAAGCTGCTGGAGTGGTTTGTCATTTCCTTCTCCAGCTCATTTAACAGAAGAGGAAACAGGCAAATAAAGTGAAGTGACTTGCCCAGGGTCACATAGCCAGAAAGTGTTTGAGGCCAAATTGGAACTCAGGAAGAGGAGTAAGGAGTTTTCCTGACTCTAGGCCTGGCACTCTATCCACTGTGCCACCTAATAATTTTAATACATCTATTAATATTATGTATTATTAATATAATAAGGTGGCAGCTGAGTGGCACAGTGGTTAGAGTGCTGAGTCCGGAGTCAGGAATCCAAAATTAAAATCCTTCCTCAGATACTTACTAGCTATGTGACCTTGGGCAAGTCACTTAACCTATGTTTACCTCAATTTTCTCATCTGTAAAATGGAGATAATAACACCAACCACCAGGGTTGTTATGAGGATTGAGATCATGGTAAAGCATTTAGCACAGTGCCTAGCACATGATATGTGCTATATAAATATTAGCTGCATTGTTAATATTGCTGTTATTATTTTATTATTATATCTGGTGAACCATCAGTCTCAGATGGGGCTAACAGAGTAGCCCCATTTAGATTTCCCTTGCTGATATCCAAAATCACAGCCACCCCTTCCTACCAAGCCAGTTTTCAACCTTTTCTGTTCTCCACCCAAAATTTCTCCTCCCTAGCTCTATAATGACCAACAAAGTTATGGGGCTAGGGCCTTTGCTAAGAAACAGCAGCCTGGTCAAAATGTATCCACTACCCTGATACATTTTTATAGAAGGAAAATTAGATTTAAGCAAATAGCAAGGACTGATTTGAAGGGAAAATGAAGTCAGAAAAGGGTAGCCTGACAAGTGCACAAAGAAGGGATGAGTTAGCTCCTGATTTCTATTTCATTGTCAAACCCACAGGAAAAATTTTCCTATTCTTTTATTAATCAGTGATACATCTTCTATTTCAATTTTCAATTATATCTAGTTTAATCATTTTCTGACATTGGAGGTATGAACTTACTAGGTTTGGAAGAGTGATTCTGAAAGAGATAACAATGAAGCTGAGGTCAATTCCAGATGCCACTGTGAGGTTTATCAGTCTTTAAAAACTGAGATTACCCTATATAAGGTTAATTTGCAAATACATTAAGTGTAATGGAGGACTGGTCAATTGGAGTCTCCTCTCCAGTCCTCTGTTGAATAATGATGAATTCAAAGAGAGTACCGAATCATGCTATTTCCACATGTTCTATAGGAAAAATTTCCTTAATAATAGGTTATTTGTAAGGTTGTATGTAAAACTTTACCAAGATATTTAATATTAGGACAAATGAATCTTTAAAGAAAGCTTTCTACCTCATACGTTTTGGGTTGATGAGGAGAGTTGTGTGATCTGACAGCTGCATATGGGACACCATTTCTTAAGCTCCAACTCACCTTCATTGATTTAAGTGTAGTTCAGTCATATCTGTCTGAGTATTAGTTTGGAGGTTGAAGGTGAACAACAACTTACTCCTCTGGCCCCCACTTTCGGAATGAAATGTACATTCTCAGTCAAAACTGTCCATGTTCTTTCTCCTCTGACCAGGTAGTTCCTATATGGTGAGTTCCTTGAGAAGAGGGACTAACTTTTGCCTTTCTTTGTATCTCCAGCTCTTATTACAATGTCTATTACACAGTAGCTTCTTAGTAAATGCTAGTGGACTGACTAGTCACTGCCCTTTATTCCACCCTTGCAAAAGGCCACTGTACCTCAGGTGCTCAACTCCCTAGTCTCCAGGATCCTGCTCCACCTGCCATTTTATCACCTTGTTCCCTTGGATCATGCTGCTGTTGCAACCAGGTATTCCTACCATTCTCATAGTCAACCACTCCTTCTTTTATAAGTTAAATGATTGCCTCTGAAAATGCCAGAATAAACTGCTCCTGTCCACTGCCACAGTGCTCTCAGTTAAAAAACTCCCTGCATGCAGGTGCAATCCTACATCTCATCTCTTGCAGTTCTCATAACCTCACACAATGTAGCTCCAAAAAGTCTCAGTCTTTCCAAAGTCAAGAAGAAAAATATTTGTCTGGGACTCTATTTTCCAGAAACTTCTAGAGTTAGGCTCCAAACACTTTTCTTTACTCCCCCAAAAAATTACATAAGCCAACAATGAACATCAGTCTCAAGCTTGGGTTCTGAAATCCCCGTGAGTTAGATGGAGTTCCAAACTTCTATATATCTCAAAGGAATTTCTATTTTGTGTAATAACTGTATCATTCTAGCTAGGTGGCTACACTGAAACACATCTTTGGAGGGATACTAAATTATTTATTGATAGTGATAATGCCTTGGGGTCATTACTTTATAGTTCTGGATAGACAGCAGCAAGCTATCTTATGAATCATTTTACTCAAAATGTCAGTCACTTTTCAGAAGAAAAAGTAAATTGTAACCCTAGGCTCCTCACAGTGTGTGGAAAGCCTAGACAGAGCAGAAGTTTGTTAGGAGTTCCTAGGGTCCTAGCATATGACCTTGCTTGGGGTCGCACTGGGAGGGAAGGCCCAAGTTCAGAAACCACTTTGGACTTTAAGTCTACCCCAGATTCTTTCTGGTATTACTGGTTCTGGGTTGTCTAGTCCAAAGTAGGGGCTGGACTCAGATCTGCAAGGGGTGTGATTAGTCAACTGGACAATAGAAAGATGGATTACATTCCATTCTTGTTGCCATAGTCTTGGGACTTGTTTCCTACACAACCCAACATACCCTTATGCTCCAATACTTCCCCATTCTACCTTCCTCTGCTTCACAAGTTCCTACCTACCTCCACCCCCTCAAGTGGGCTTTGGCTCCTCAGGATAATTATACCTAACTGCTACCCACATAGCTTACCCATAGCAACTGAACAGTGCCATGAAGAATATTCCACTCCATCCCAACAGTTCTACCCCCTGGCTCTTGAATAACCTGGAGGCTGTGGTAGATCCCCCTCAGAGGACACTGACTGAGAATGTTAGCCCCACTTATGTTCTTTCCTTTCTGGGTGCAACTGAGTGAATTTTACTGGAAATATGGGTGGGCATGGGTGGCCTGTGACAGAATACAATTCTCATTATTTTATTTCTCTCCCCAATTCCACACTCCTTCCAGACTTCCTTATTACTGATGACTGCACCACCATCTTTGCAGTCATTCCAGTTTATAACTTCTGTCATCCTTCAGTTATCATCCTCTTTCATCCCAGATTTTCAAATGAATTTTCAACTATCCCCATAACTGATTATCTTTCCCACCAGTTCCCTTCTCTCTAATTACACAGCCACCACACTAGTTTCTGGGTCTCTCACTTCTTGGCCTGGACTATTGCAATATCCTAATTGGCCTCATTGTCTCAAATCTCTCCACACATCCTCCACATAACTGCCAAAGTGACCAAACTAGCTTTTGATCATTTTTCCCAAGGTTGGTTTTTATTTTCCCTAAATCTCAGGTCTGACCCGTCACTTCCCTACTCAAGAGGACCAAATAATTATTTCATCTTTTTAATTTCCATCTTTGGTTTGTGTTATAATGTACATCACTTGTAATACTACAGTAAAGATGCTTGTAATTTATCAATAAGGAAACACAAATATTTAAGGTACTTGCTCTTTTTAAAAAATTATTACTACTTTTACTGATAGGGATGGGAAATGCAAAAAGTTTGGAGAGCCTCGGTCTGGTTAACGTTTGGTTATTAAGAGAAGAGGGGTCTTAGGTTCCTTTTGGTTACAGAAAACAAAATTAGGTGCCCTGCGTGTTAGTTACACATGGAACACTTTAATAAGGATGCAAGGAAAACCGCCCTAAACTAGAATGATCCGAGAGTGGCGCAGGATGCCTCAGGAGTGGGAGGCTCCCCTTCCCGCAGGTCTTTCCCCAAAGGCCTCGCGGCCGCTCGTCCGATACATTGTAGCAGAAGGTATTTCATTGTAGCGGGAAGGGGCCCACGTGACCTTTGGCCTCCTGGGATTGCGACGCCGGGTGAGGGCGAACGCCCAGGGAGCCTAGAGGGAGCTCCGCCGCGCCGGCAGAGGGCGACCTCTCCCGCAGACGCGATTCGCGGGCGGGGCCTTCCGGAAAGCCAGACCCTGGCCTGTAACTGTCCAGGCGCTGCTGCGCCGCCTCTCCTCTGCCCATCTCCCGGAGGAACGGGAGAGGCCTGCGTCTCGCGGGCTCTCGACATGATGAGCGCGCCGGGCTCGCGCCCGGGACGTCCCTATGCGCGGGTCTCGCGGTGCGTCACCTTTAGCGCGAGCCATCGGCTCCACAGGTGAGGGGGGGAAAAGGAGGTTTGGGAAGTGAAGGGGGCGGGGCCAAAACGGGGGGTGGCAGCGAGCGGTTCAGGGGAAGGGGGGGGCAGACCCGCAGGTTGGGGGGCGGGGCCATCGGCCATGCACTCGCCCTCAAGGCACCGGCGATTGGTCGCTCAGCCGAGTGGGTGGGCATAGGCAATATAGGGGCGGGGTCATCAGCCCCAGGGGACCCTAGGCTACAGTGGAAGTGGTGTGATTTTTGGACCTTGGACCGCATAGGACTGGGAAGGGATTGAAGGACAGGAATGTCTGCACCAACGGTTACAAAGGGAAAAGCCTATTAAATTGAAATAGTTTAAAAAAAATATTTTTTAAAAGGTCACCGACTGCCGGTTAAGAGCCTTATTATAAGTATTATTGTTAATAATACAATAAAACATCTATTAAGCACCTAGCATGTGCCAGCCATGATGTCAAGTGCTGGGGATACTGAAAGAGACAAAAGACACCCCCTGCTCTCAAGGAGCTTACAATCTAGTTGGGGCTGACCACAAGCAAACATATACAAAGCAAGCTAGATACAGGATAAATATAAAGGAAACCTGGAGGTGAAGCTGAGGAGGGAAAGTGTTTCAGGGTTAGTGGACAGCCAGATAAAATGCCCTTAGCTGAGAGATTCAGTGTCCAGTTTGTGGAACAACCAGGAGGCCAGGGTCACTGGCTCAAACAGTATCTGCTGGGGAGTGAGGTGTAAGAAGACCGGAAGGTAGGAAAGAACTAGGTTATGAAGGGCTTTGAATGCCAAATACAGTATTTAAATGTTTCTGGAGGCAGAAAACCACGGGAGTTTATTGAGTGGGTGGGGCCCAGAAGTGAGGTGGGGGCTAGATTCACTAACAAAAGAAGAAAAGATAGGTATATAAGGTGTGGGTGTAGGTGTGTAACAAGCAGTATTTGTGAGATATCACAGGTTAAATTGGGGGAGAGATGGGAATAGAGATAGATGAAGCTAGGGAGAGAAGTGAAGCCACTGTTAGCTAATGTAACGTGTGGCAGACACTTTTCTGAATCTCTTTGGGGAAGGCATAATGATGAAGTTTAGAAATCCAGTCAGTAAACATTTATGAAGTGCCTACTATGTGCCAGGCACTGTGTTAAGCACTGGGGATACAAAAAGATCATTGAATTAAGTGGTCTCTTGAGAGTTTCCTCGCATCTTTGCCTTTCCCTGCTTATTTATTGTCTTTTTGTCCCCCTCAAAAGATGGGACAAGTAATTCTTTTTTCTCCTGTAGTTTTCATTTATGATTTCTTGAAATATAGATCTGAAAAAACAGGCTTTGAAAAAGCCCTATATGATTCAAATGGAGCTACTTAACAATGTCTTTAAACCCAGATCACTCTGGCTTTCTCTGGCCAATAAAAGGTCTCATCCCAAGTCTTGATCATTGTTTGGGTTTGATGGCTCACAGTGAACGTAAATAGCAATTGTTTCTTTTTTGGCCAGAAACTCTAAGAGTCTTCGTCTCCTAGACTGATCATTTTTGTGAAGGCAAATGGCTATCTTTTGTCTCAATTCTTACTTAGCCTTTAATCATTGAATGGGCATTGCCTCATACAAACTGAGCCTGGTAAAGACCTTAGCTTAAAAAGACCATAATCTCCTACTGTATCCTGGATGATCACCAGTCATCTTGACTTATGTCTTGCCATTGGACTCCAATGACTCTGGAGGACAGAGTGAGACTGATATCTTTGCACAGCTCTGCCTCACTTAAATCCAGGTCACTTGCAAGTCAAGTTATCACCCTCCTAATGTCATTGGTCCTCTTTGAGAATGAAGTATGAATAATGACAGTTTGTAACTAATTTCAAAGTCTCTGAATGATTGCCTCTGGAATCAGATATCAAATATAAAATCCACAGTTTGACTTTTAAAGCCTGGCAGAACCTGTTGCCTTTGCCGATTTTCTTAATCCTGTGGTACTGTTACTGTTTCTCACGCTAGAAAATCCATGTCCAGATGCTGGGTGTTTTCATTGGCTCAACCCCCTCCCTCCGAATCCTCTCACACTTCCTGCCCACTTCCTGGCTTCTTTGGCCTTGTTCAAAGCTGTCCTCCTCCAGCTAAAATCCCACTTTCTACAGGAAGCCTTTCCCCAATCCTACTTAATACAAGTAGTGCCTTCCCTCTGTTGATTATCTTCAGTTTATCCTAGGTATATCCTGAGTGTGCGTATCTGTTTGCCTATTGTCTCCCCCATTAGTCTGTGAGCTTCCTCAAGAGCAAGAATTGTTTCACCTTTCTTTGTATCCCCATGGTCTTAGCACAGCCCCCAAATAGTACATGCTTAGTAAACATTTGTTGACTTACTGCCTGACTGGTTGAGGGAGGAAATTATTACATTTAGACAGAACTGGGATATAATTAAAAGAGAAACTGTGAAGGATATGTGGCTAGGTTGTGTGATAGTCTCTCAGAGAGAATGCTGGAATTTCACAGCTTAGGAATGAACTACAATAGATAGAAATTGACACTAGCCAGCCACTTCTAGGGTCTATGTGACCTTAATGTGGGTAAATTTAAGGACTTGTGAATCATTAGCCTCAACTCTACAGTATTCTGATCTGGGGTGATAGTAAACACTGAAAATTTTGTAATTAAAAAAAGAAAGGAAGAATGAAAGGAGGAAAGAAAGGAAGAATGAAAGAAAGGAGGAAAGAAGGAAAGAAAAATCTGACATATGAGAGCCCATGTTGGAATGTGAGCAAATACTGATTTTCAAAGGATAAAGTTTTTTTTTTTAAGTACATAAGGGGTTTGCATGTATTAGTTGTATACTATTGTTTATCCTTTTTTTCTTTGGCAGCAAATCTCTCAGTGATGAAAAGAATCTGAAGCTGTTTGGGAAATGTAATAATCCCAATGGTCATGGGCATAACTATAAAGGTAAGAAAGATAGCATACAAATTTTAGCTCTTTCACTGGGATGAGGGGGTAGAGCACATGATCTTGCAGAAAGAACAGTGGTTTAGGAGTTAAGAGATTTGTGTTCTAGTCTAGACTCAGCTTTGCTAATTTCCTGAGACAAGTTACTCTCTCTTAGTTTCCGTTTCCATATTTGTGAACTAGCAAAGTTGGACTACAATGATCTTTAAGATCTCTTCCAGGTCTAACATTCTCTGAATCTGTGTTAAGTGTATCTCTGTCATTGTGGACTTAATAAGTAAAAAAAAACATTGTGAGCTTAAATTTTCATGATTTTAGACAAAAGGGAGAAGTTAAATTACCTCAAATGTAAAATATCTCTCCCTTAGTTAAATAAATTTTAGTAGTTTTGAAGTATTCATAAGAGCAGGAGAAGAGAAATACTCTCAATTATCTGCTCTAATGGAGTGGAGCAATGTCCAAAATAATCGGTAGTTTAAAACCATTTTTATTCTGCTTAGGAATTAATAATAAGATTTTTTATGGCAGTATATATACATCTAACTAGGTCTGGCCAAGGATAATATTAAAATGAATTTATATTCCCTTAAGTACATATTAAGGGAAGTAGGTAGTTAAGAAGCATGCTGCCTAGTAGGGATACTGCTGGGTTTAAACATTTTCCTGTGATAATCCACAAATAGTAATTTATACATGGGTAATTGAGTGTTGCCTTTTAGAAGAGTCAGCCAGGCATGGTGTATATAGTGGATAAAGTATATGTCTTAGAGTAAAGAAAACCTGTTTTCAAACCCTACCTCTGGAGTACTTATTAGCTGTGTGACATGAATATCCAAGTTCCAGCCAACTTCCTAGGACTTATTTATGAAGTTATTGTCAGGTGGTTGATCCCTACACCATGGGTGGAGGGAGTTTTCTACTCTAATAGAATCAAATCATAGATACTTTTGAGTTCTGTACTTGAGAGTTTATTCTATTAAGACATAACAGATGCTTCCAAGTGCTGATCTATAAACAATTCGCCTACCTTCAGATAAACATCCATTTGTGAAGCAGTTTTCTCCTAAATTACCCCTTACTTTATAAAAGCACCTGCTTTTCCTCAAATTATTGCTGTCAGCCTATGTGTGTATTCATGTGAATGAGGGAGAGAGATTCATATTCCTCTTTTGTCTCTACTAAGAATTTAAGTCATTGAATGTGCTTAATTTACTGTGTGACCCTATTCAGACAGGTGTTGCTCAGAATTGGACATCAGATCTGGTAGTTTTCCTGCCAAACCACAACACACTTTCCCTGACTTTGGCTTTTTTACTGTCTCAGTTTAGTTAGGATTTGATGATAAGGAAATAGCTTCAAAATTGGGTAGTTGTTTTGTTTGAAAATATTAGAAGGTTCCCTGTCTACTACAGTTTATGTTGCTAATCTGTGCTCATATGTTAGCTTGTTGAAAGTCATGTCTGTTTTTGTTATTTTGTTTTTTTCCCCCATAGTTGTGGTGACAGTACATGGAGAGGTATGTGCAGAAAATATTTGTCTCTGTGGTCTTTTGCAGCTTTCTTAGGCCTTTCTCAGCTTATGTGGTGGACTCGTGACATTGTGTATCCTGAGCTTAAAATATGTTTCCTTCAGTATTGTTTATTTGTTAGTCTCTTTGTATCTGGTGAATTGCTGCTTTTCCTAATTACTCCACTTCCAAACAACTCTTCTTCAAACTGAGGACTTGACTCTACCATATGAGAGTGGGTCTCAGAGTTAAATGATTGTCTTGGAAATATTTTGGCCAGCTCTATGTGCTTTATGCTGTCTTTCTTCATTTTCTAAGGGCTAATTATAACAAGTTGTCCAAATCTAATTTTTAACTTTGTTTATCTCTTAGATTGATCCTGTTACAGGAATGGTTGTGAATCTGACAGATCTAAAAGACTATATGGAGGTAATGAGATCACTCAGTACTGTATATCTCACCTATATTTCCTAATATGTCTTCCCTGCTTCCAAGCCAGCACTTACTATAGAGTCAAAAAAAACCCCAGCCATAGCTTCGTCAAAGTAATCAGCCTATTGGAAAAATCGGATGTATGCAATATTTCACCCCCATGATCCCCAATTCTAAAAAAAATGGGAGATCTTCCTTCTTACAGCTCTTCTTTTGTATCAAGCTTGGTCATTGTAATTTCGTGACATCGCTTCAATTGTTTTGTTGTTGTTTCAGTTGTTGTGTATATTGCTTATTTAACTTTTCACCAGTTTATATTAGTCTTCCTATCCTTCTTTTTATCTGTCATATTCATTGTTTCCTTTAGCATAGTAGTCCATTACATTTCTGCGTTTTGGCTTGTTGATCCATTCTCCAGCTAATGAGCAGCTGCTTTGTTTCATATTCTTCTCTAGTATACAAAGCACTGCTGTGTATATGGGGCCTTTCTTTTTAAATCACTGACCTCGTAAGAGTATATACCTAACAGTGTGAGACCTCTGGGCCAAAGGTTAGCGTGATTTTAGTCACTTTCTTTGCATAATTCCAAACTGCTTTCCAGATAGTTGGGTCTGTCTATAGGTGCAACAACAATATATTAGTTTGCCCACCTTTTCATAATCTCTCTCCATCATGGTCTATTCTATCTTTTGTCGTTTATGCCAGGCTGAGCCTGAGATGAAACTTGAGTTGATTTGATTTGCATATTTCTTTTGTTTGTAGTAATTTGGAGGAATATTTCAAATAGTTATTAATAGTTTGCAATTCTTTTGAACTGTTTGTTCAAATCCTTTGACTATTTATTTGGTAATGGCTTTTGGTAGCATATCCTGTTCTCAATGAAACCATGTTATCTCTTCATGATCACTGCTTTGTATTCGAAGTGTTTGCTTACCATCCCCTTAAGTGATACATTCTTGACTCTTGCTAGTAGAATCAAGCTCACCATTCTTTAGTTTTTAGATTCTACTTTCTCCCATTTTGGGGAAATCAAGACAATATTTGGCCTTCTCCAGTTCTATATAACCTGTCCTGTCCTGTGCCATTCTGGCAGTGATTCTGCCTTCACATCTCTCTTTTCTTTTATTTTTTCACATTTATTTATTTATTTATTTTTAGATTTCAACATTCATTTCCACAAAATTTTGAGTTCCAATTTTTCTCCCAATCTCTCCCCTCCCCTATCCCATAATACCTTGCATTCTGATTGCTCCTTCCCTCAGTGTACCCTCCCTTCTATCACACCCCACCCTTCCCTTATCCTCATCTTCTCTCTTTCCTTGTAGGGCAAGATAAATTTCTATACCCTATTACCTCTATTTCTTATTTCCCAGTTATATGCAATGATAATTCTCAACATTCATTTCTAATACTTTGAATTCCAACTTCTCTCCCTCCCTCCATCCCTACCCATCCCCATTGAGAAAGCAGGCAATTCAATACAGGCTATTTTGTCATTTTGCAAAAGACTTCCATAATAGTCATGTGTGTAACACTAACCATATTGCCCTCCATCCTACCCTGTCCCCCTGCTTTTTTTCTATTCTGTCATTTGGATCTTGTCCCTTCCCAAAAGTGTTTACTTCTAGTTACTCCCTTCTCCCATTTCCCCTCCCTTCTATCATTCCCCTCACTCCACTTGTCCCCTTCTCCCCTACTTTCCTGTAGTGTAAGATAGATTTTCATACCAAATTTAGTGAGCATGTTATTCCTTCCTTAAGCCAAATGTGAAAAGAGTAAGTTTCACTTTTCCCCTCTTACCTCCCCCCTTTTCTCCTCCATTGAAAAAGATTTTTCTTATCTCTTTTATGAGTGATAGCCTGCCCCATTCCACTTCTCCCTTTCTCCTCCCAGTATTGTCTTCTCTTACCCCTTAATTTAATTTTATTTTTTTTATGGATATCATCTCTTCTGATTCAACTCAACCTGTACTCCCTGTCTATATGTGTGTGTGTGTGTGTGTGTGTGTGTGTGTATGTGTGTGTATGTGTATGTGTGTGTATGTGTGTGTATGTATAATCCCTCCACCTATCTAAATACTGAGAAAAGTCTCAGGAGTTACAAATATTATCTTTCTATGTAGGAATGTAAACAGTTCAGCTTTAGAAAGTCCTTTATGATTTCTCTTTCCTTTATACCTTTTCATGCTTCTCTTGATTCTTGTGTTTGAAACTCAGATTTTCTATTCATTTCTGGTCTTTTCATCATGAATGCTTGAAAGTCCTGTATATCATTGAATGACCATTTATTCCCTTGAAGTATTATACTCAGTTTTGCTGGGTAGATGATTCTTAGTTTTAATCCTAGTTTCTTTGACTTCTGGAATATCCTATTCGAAGCCCTTCGATCCCTTAATGTAGAAGCTGCCAGATCCCGGGTTATCCTGATTGTATTTCCATAATATTCGAATTGTTTCTAACTGCTTGAAATATTTTCTCCTTGACCTGGGAACTCTGAAATTTGGCCACAATATTCCTAGGAGTTTTTGTTTTCAGGTCTCTTTCAGGAGGTGATTGGTGGATTCTTTCAATATTTGTTTATTTATTTTGCCCTCTAGAATATCAGGGCAATTTTCCTTGATAATTTCATGAAAGATAATGTCTAGACTCTTTTTTTGATCATGGCTTTCAGGTAGTCTCATAATTTTTAAATTGTCTCTCCTGGATCTATTTTCCAGGTCAGTTATTTTTCCAGTGAGATGTTTCACATTATCTTCTATTTTTTCAGTCTTTTGGTTTTGTTTTCTAACTTCTTGGTTTATCTCATAGTCATTAGCTTCCCTGAACTCCACTCTCTCTTTAAAGAACTGTTTTGTTCAGTGAGCTTTTGAACCTTCTTTTCCATTTGGTTTATTCTGCCTTCTCCTCATTGGCTTTTTGGACCTCTTTTTCCAATTGAGTTAGCCTATTTTTAAAGGTGTTATTTTCCTCAGCATTTTTTTGGGTCTCCTTCAGCAAGCTACTGATTTGCTTTTCAAGCTCTTCTATGGCCTGGGCCCATTTCATATTCATTTTGGAGGTACTGGAGGCAGAAGCCTTGACTTCCTCTGACAGCATGCCTTGTTCTTCCTCATCTGAAAGGATGCAAGGAGACACCTGTTCCCCAAGAAAGTAACCTTCTATGGTCTTATTTTTTTCCCATTTTTTGGACATTTTCCCAGCCAGTCACTTGACTTCTAATCCTTTGTCAAGAGGAGGGTCCTAGTGCTCCTCCTCCCCCCAGTATTGTGCTCAAGGCTGGGATTCAGATCAGGTGCTCAATTCCCCCAGAGGCTTTAAGCTGAGGTGCCTGGACAATGGACCTGCGGCCACCATACCTGCCCACTGCCCACTGTTGCTGCAGCCACTGCCTCAGGCTAGGGCAGGGGGGACCCTGTTCCTCTCTCACCCAGCTGGGAAAGCCCTCCCACACTGACCTTTGGAGTTTTCTTTGTCACTTGTGGGTTGAGGAATCTGGGACTTTTCCTGCTGGGAATTCTGCCTCAGAGGTCTGTTCAGGTCCTCTTCCTCCCAGTGCCTCGCAGCCAGGGCTGGGCTCTGCTCTGCTCAATGTCTAGTGAGATAGACCTTTCCTGTTGGCCTTCCAGGTTACCTTTGGCTGGAAACCTCTTTCACTCTTTGTTCTGTGGCTTCTGCTGCTCTAGAATTTGTTGAGAGTCATTTTTTTCCAGGTATTTTATGGGCTGTGGGGGAAGCGCTGGAGTATATGTGTCTTTCTACTCCACCATCTTGGCTCTATCCCCTCTCTTTCCTTTTAGTAACCAGAGATGTAGTTATTAGAATCTAAAGACTTGAATTTATCAGGGATATCAAGATACTCTTGTCTTATTTTTAGTATTAGCAGTCTGTTAGCCATTTTCTATGTTTTTTCCTCCTCTACCATCCAGATCATCCTTCTTGGCAGAGAAAACATTTATTTTCTTACTACCCATACAGGACAATCCTTTCAATTTATTGAAAACTTAATTTATACTAATAATAACTGACTTCTATATAGTGTTTTAAGATTTACAAAATACTTTGCAAACATTGCCTTATTTAATTCCACCACAATGTGGTGAGCTCAGTATGACATATATTATTGTCCTCTTATAGCAGATGGAGAAACATGCTTAGTGGTGTTAGCAGACTTGCCCACAATCACTGAGCTTGTAACTGTTAGAGACAGATTGGAACCTAGCTCTGCCCAATTCTATGGCCGGTGTTCTTTTTATTGCATGTACCAAGGTGCCTCTTGAGATTCTAAAAATGATTGCTTCCTTGGTACCAAGGCTTTTTAGTGTAGCTGAAAGTGGGTACTAATGTTGGAAAAACGACAATTAACAGCTCTTGATAATGAAAAAGGAAGAAAAATGATATGAATGTGTTTGAACACTTGGAAATAATCTACTTTGCATTTGTAAAATATTTTTCCTTCTAGGAGCTCAAGATAATTGAATTGATTCTTAACAGATTTTGAACTAACTTTGTAATTAAGCAGCTCTAAAAAATAACTCTTAAAAAACCTCAGTACTCTGGTAGCATGTCCTTTGCTAGCCTAAGATATCATCTTGTTGCGGCATTGATAGATGAGAGTTATGATGAGGTGTCATTTGAAATAAAAACCCTCTTGGAGATCATGCATGAATTGTTATCTGATGTTTTCAATTGCCTTGGGTCAAATTATAGGAAAGCTCTAATGTATGTATTTCCAATTTGATATGAAGACTGGAATATGTTCATTATTGGACATTAATTGTGGGTTTCACATCATGATTTTGCCTGCTAGTCTTTACACATGAAGGACAACTCATCTGTTAGAAGAAGGAGGTCATATTTTCCACTAATAGCATTAAGCTGCCTGGAGTTTTGGTTGGATAGAGTCATAGCACACAGGAGACCAAACTCCAAGTAATAGGACCAGGGTCTAAGAAGCACGAGCAGTGCCCATCCAAATTTGAATCACAAATGGAGGCAATCTTTTTTTTTTCTTGTTTTGTTTTGGCTCCAGGAGGCAATTATGAAACCCCTTGATCATAAGAATCTGGACCAGGACGTACCTTACTTTGCAGATGTTGTGAGGTAGGTGCTGGTTCCCACTTTTATTTCATAATAGATAATAAAATGAGAATGAATTTTCATATTGGTTCAAATAGGCTGCAGTCTCCCACCCTGCCTTCCATGCCCCCCCTCCTCCCAGTATAAGACCTGAGTGTAACTTATATAGGCATAGCCTAAAACTTGTTTATCACCAAAGGCAGAAACATTAGTCATAGCTTTCTCTGAGGCCTTCACTCAAGTGGGAAGAGGTTGGGTTGGTGGTTGGCCCTGATATTGCTATTGCTGCAAGAAAAAAGGGAGGAAGATCCTTAGAAAAGGATCCATTTAATCCAAGCATCCATTTAATGACCTACCCTGTATCCTTCAGTCTAAAAAAACCCACCAGGGGTGAATAGTAGGAAGAGATTTTTGGCTGTAGTTCCCCTCTTCTCAGAGCTTATGCTTTGGTTTCTATGTTCAGAAATTGAACCTTACTGCTCGTGACTTTGTAGATAGTCAAAAGCCTCTCCAAGTTATGGAGTCTGATCTTCTCTAGCTCTAAAATGGTCAGTTGATAGGGAGCTACTGATTGTTCCATATGTGGTAGCAAAGTGGCACCCTTAGCCAAGAGTCCCCAGAGAGGCTAGATCTGAGCTCGTGGAGAGCAGGAGAGGAAAGATGAAAGGAAAGACGTGTACATGTTTGAAGCATTGAAACTTCTTGTCCACGTTCTTTTGGAGGTGTTGAATGAAGATAGTAAAGGAGAGTGGGAGGATGCTGGGAGACTGGAGAAGGGAGGAGAAATTAGGTTTGTCTCAATGCTGCCATGTTCAGAGACCATCAGTGGCCAGTGAGACCTCTAATGGATTTTTTTTCCCAAAACATATTTCCTTAGTTCTATGTTCCCATCACTTGATGTGGCAACATTATATCCAAAAAAATATGACCTACAGAAAAGTGGCTAACAAAAGTCGCTGTAAAAATGGCATCAGACCAAACTTAGTTTTCCAGTTTCTGGGTTTGGAAGAGTTGACTTTATTTCATCAATATATTTTATTTGCCTTTCTCAATTTTTCTTTTACTGTTTCTTGGAATGTCACACCAATATACATACAACTGTATGTACTACTGTACAAAATACACTAAAGGGATTTTGAGAAACAGAAAACATTGCCATTTGTTTGCTAGTGCAGGCCAAGGCTCCAGTCTGTAGTACAGAGGCTGGAGGCTATTGCACAGTCTGTGAAGCTGTGTCAGTTATGTTTGTGGAATTTTAAAATTCTTTACTTTAAAACAGTATGCTGCCTTTGATATGATAGTATGATTTGGTATGATAGGTATAATAGTATAGGTATAATAATATAATAATATAATAATACATGATAGTATGCATCTTAGTACGTCTGAATATTTTCAATTAAAAAATATCTTTTGGTATTTTTAAGCTCAATGTTTGGTTTTCTAAGGGTTCTCTTTTAACTTGGTGTTCCAAAAGCCTTAATTAAAAGCTTTTAAACTTAAAACTGCACAAAGACTTTTAGGACAAGCGATATATAATTTTTAGAGAGGAAGAAGCTTGGTTATTTATTTTGCAAAACAATTTCTCCTAAATGGATAATTTCACATAATTAAATACCCATACACATACATTTCCTTCCCAAAAGATCTGATTTTAGAGAGGCATCTTCTGATTAGGGTAGTCTGCTCAGTAAATAGTTTACTATATCTGGTTGTTAGTGCTAAAGTTTGCCTAAGAATATAACATTTAAACAACGTTTATTCCTAAGAATAATGGGTGTGAGACTTTGCTAATCATTTTTATACTGAATTTGTAAAATCTTTATCTCTATCCACAGCACAACAGAAAATGTAGCTGTATATATCTGGGAGAATCTTCAGAAAGTTCTTCCTGTAGGAGTCCTTTATAAAGTCAAAGTGCACGAAACCGACAAAAACATCGTTGTCTACAAGGGACAGTTATCAGCTGTGGAGGATTAGTATTACTGTCTTAACATTAAATTCATGATTAGTCTTTTTGAAAAGGAACTTTATGTATTGAAGTATTAATAAGTTGCCACATAAATGCTGCAATTGTTGTATCCAGGAATATCTGAATGTAGAAACATGTCAAATGAGCAGAATTTTTCGTTTAAATCTAGAATTTTACTTTACCAATTTTTTAAATTTTCTTATATATGTTGCCAGAGTGCTTTGGTGAATCATTAAAAAAAAAATCTCTTCACATTATTTTGTTGTGGTCATTTAGTTTTCCTAATTGGGATAGTTTCTAGGCATGAATAATAAATGAATGAATTAGAAAGCATCCTAAAAGTGCCTCCTGTGCCCCAACCACTATGCTTAGCTTTGAGAATATGATAAAAAGTCAAGATAGCCCCTCCTGTCAGGGAGTTTACTTTCTATTAGTGGAATTCAACACACAAGTCATAGTGGTGGCCAGTGAAGGGTTGGTTGGTTGTTGTCCTTCATTTTCAAAGAGGACCAAAATGACATCACCATGATGGAGTGAAGTTTCAGTGTATCTGACTGTGGCTGATCAGACTGATATGAGCTTTGAATGCTATTACCACAGGTTGGGCACAGATAGCCCATATGAATTTTTTGGGTGGATACTCCAAATTTGTGCATCCTACGTTTGTTTTGTGCTGTCTCAATTCCGTTTTGCTCATAGAGCACAGCACCCTTTCTGATGTGGGCATGCCATGCTGAGCAGTCCTTTGCCAGTGTTTCCCATGTTGCATAGTCAAATCCAAAGTTCTTGAGAGAGACCTTGAGAGTGTCCTTGTATCGCTTCTTCTGACCACCATGTGATGGCCTGCCCATGTGAGTTCTTCATAAAATAGTTTTTTTGGCAAGCGTATATTTTGCATTTGAACAATGTGGCCAGCCCGTTGGAGATGCGCTCTCTAAAGCATAGTTTGAATGCTTGGCAGTTCAGCTCAAGCAAGGACTTCAGTGTCTGGCACCTTATGCTGCCAGGTGATCCTTAGAATTTTCCTATGACAGTTCAAATGGAAGTGATTCAGTTTCCTGACATGGAGTTGGTAGACTGTCCATGTTTCACAGGCATACAACAAAGAGGTCAACCCAATGGTTCTGTAGAACCTCCCAAACACTGAGCTAGCTCTGTCAATGTGTGCAGTCAACCTCATTTTCAGTGCATGCATCCCTGGAAAGTACACTACCAAGGTGAGTGAACTTATCCACAGCATTCAAAACTTCTCCATTTGTTGTAATCAATGGTTCCATGTATGGATGGTGTGGTGGTGGCTGATGGAGCGCCTGTGTTTTCTTGGTGTTAATTAGCACAGGCAGCAGAGAATTGATCCATACTTTGTTGCATCTCAGCTTCAGAGGCTACACTGAGCGCATAATCATCTGCAAACAGAAAATCATGTACCAACTCTCCCTCCACTTTGGTCTTGGCTTGTAGCCTTTTCAAATTGAAGAACTTATCATCAGTGTGGTAGCTGACCTTGATGCCGTGTTCATCCTCATTGAAAGCATCTGACAACATGGCTGAAAGCATCATGCTAAAAAGCACTGGAGCAAGCACATAGCCCTGTTTCACTCCATTAGTGACTGGGAACGCATGACAGCATTGTCCACTATTGTCCACTTGGGCAAACATGCCATCATGAAATTGACATACAGTATTGATGAACTTTTCTGGGCAGCCAAATTTTGACTTAATTTTCCATAAGCTCTCATGACTAACCGTGGCAAAGGCCTTGGTTAGATCTGCAGATGTTGTGTACAGACCACTGTTCTGCTCCTGGCATTTCTCCTGGAGTTGTTGGGTAGCAAATACCATATCGACTGTTCCTTGAACCTTTCTGAAGCCACACTGGCTCTCAGGTATATGACCATCTTCCAGGTAAAGGATCAGCCTATTAAGGAGGACTCTAGCAAGAATTTTGCCAGTAATAACTAAGAGAGAGACCCCCCCCCCCCTGTAATTGCCGCAGGACAATCTATTCCTTTTACCTTTGTAGAGATGGACAATGGAGGCATCCTTGAACTCCTGGGGGATAACTTCCACTTGACATATAACCTGGAAAATTTCAGTCAGCTTTTGTATGAACATGGTCCCCCTACCTGTAAATCTCAACTGGAAGAGAATCAGCACCAGGTGCTTTGCCACATGAAAGGAGTCTAATGGCCCTCAAAACCTCTTCTTTGGTTGGATGTTCAGCTAAGGAGAGATTGACTTCAACCTGAGATAAATAGTCAATGACCTCAGCATTGATTGATGATGGTCTGTTGAGAACACTATGAAAGTGTTCAGCCCATCTCTCTAGGATCATGTTCTTATCACTAATTAATGTGGCTTCATCAGCACTGAGTAGTTGTGATGCACCACAGGTTTTTGGTCCATAAATAGCTTTCAGGGAATAATAAAAGTACTTTGGATTGTTACTATCAGCATAAAAATGAACTTCATCTGTTTTCTTACTGAGCCAGTAATCCTGCATCTTTCTAAGCTTTGCTTATACTTTGCTTTTGATGGAATTAAATGCTGCCTTCTTAGAGGTGGATGAACTATCCTGCTGGTATATTCTGTAGAGTTCTCATTTTGTGGTTAGCAGCTTCTGAATTTCCCCATCATTTTCATCAAACCAGCCTTGGTGTTTGTGAGTGTTCTGACCCAGATGAGCAAGCGCAGTGTTGTACACCCAATCTCTGAAAGCTGCCCACTTCTTTTCTGCTCCACTATTGCCACCTATGCGTTGGTTTAACTTTTCTTCCAAGTTAGCAACAAACTGCTCACACTCAGAGAAGTGCTCTAATTTGTTGACATTGATTCTTCTGGTACTCATTTTGCCTTGGGGACAGCACTTTTGATGAATGCGAATATTGAGCTTGGAAAGGATAAGTCTATGATCAGTCCAACACTCTGCACTACACATTGCCTTTGTCACTCTCACATCTTGTCTGTCTCTTCTCCTTACAATCACATAGTCTATTAGATGCCAGTGTTTGCTGAGAGGGTGCATCCATGAAGTTTTATTGCATTCAGGTAAGTGGAAGACAATGATGAGAAGGTCATGTAATGCACAGGTCTTCAGCAGTAAATGACCATTGTTGTTGCTGTTTCCAACTCCATTCCTCCCTAGGACTCCCTGCCAAGTCTGATAGTCTGAGCCTACTCTAGCATTAAAGTCACCCAGAATTATAAGCTTGTCCTCTTTTGGCACATTGATGATAAGGATCTCTAAGTCTTCATAAAGCTTTTCTTTGACCTCATCAGGGTTCGTCATGGTGGGAGCTTAGGCACTTGGTGATGGTGGCATGATGTTTTCCTGAGAGTGGCAATCACATAGTCATGAAGCCTGTCATTCACTCCTTTTGGCAGGCATACCAGCTTGCTGACTAGATTAGTTTTGATTTCAAAACCCACTCCAGCTTCACAGCACTCCCCTATACTGTGCCCACTCCAGAAAAGTGTGTATCCAATTCCAACTTCAGTAAGCTGGCCTTCATTTGCCAACGTTGTTTCACTCAGGGCTGATATTTGGATGTGGTACCTGTTGAGTTCTCTTGCAACAAGAGCAGTTCGTCTTTCAGATCCACTGGATTTTGTGTTGTCTTTAAGTGTGTGCACGTTCCATGTGCTGATGGTGAGTGAAGTCATCTTTCAGATGTTTTTGTGCATTTTGTATGTCTTTTTTGTGTTTCGACTGCATAGTGGGATTCCCTGCCTGCTGCAGTAATCAGGCCAGGGTTGGGTAAGCAATGTTTAGGGCACCTTTTCTAGCCCTTTCCTCACACTAGGAGGTGAGTAGTGTGATCCTTGAAAGGCTGCTCAGACACTCAGGGGCTGCCAAGTCCCACAGCTGCTTCCAGTGAGAAAGACCCTATGGCCTGGGACTCCTGTGTGCAGCGTTACGTGACTTCAGCTCCCACTGTAGCCGCACCTGCCGTTTCATCACTTGCCTGTTGCCACAGGACTTTGAGGCATAACAGTAAAATGGTATGGGTAATATCTTTTGATGCATGCATAAATCTGATTTAAGTGAGGCAGAGTTGCACGAAGTCGTCAGCCTCACTCTCTCCTCCAGAGCCATCATAGTCCAGTGACAGGATAGAGTCAAGACAGCTGCCAATGGCTCAGGCTGCAGTGGATGATGTTGGCATCTTTGGGGTCTAACCAAGCTCTAAGCACTCCACATCACCTGCTTCATCTGCCTTCATGGCCATTGGAACAAATTGTTCTCATCCGCCCATTCCACCAGAGGAAGTCTTCACCTGCTTGGGATAGACACCCAACTCACCGATGAGTTTGAGACCCCTTGGTTACCCTCAACCTGGTTTGTCCCATCTGCCCAAATGGTTTACCAGGGTGTGGCCACTACGCATGCTGCAGCTTCTTGGAGCTACAGGTAAGAGTTGGGTGGAATAGGTAAAGACTAAATATGGAAAGAGCCCCCAAAAGGTCTCAGCAGTCATCACACCAAGGTACTTGTCCTCCCTGAGCACACCCCACACCCCAGCCAGTGAAGAATATTTGGTTTAGAAAGTTACAGGTATGCTAAATGGATTCATAGGAGAATGTAGATTGAATATAGTATGCCAAGAACAATGGCAGGATTGATTTCATTATGGTTCCAGTATTGAAAAGGGAGAAGAGGTACTGGGGTGGTTGGTATGGAGAAATCTGGGGTATAAAATGAAGCATAACTAGAGAAAGAGCCTAGATTTAGTGGTCCACTGAGACAACCACAATCAGCCCCTTTGAGCCCAAGGGTAGAAGTTCTGGGGAGGTACATGTTAAGTCCTCCAGGGCATAACTGGAGATAAAGGGTGTTTTTGTAGGATATTTGAAATATTAAAATGTATGTAGAACTTTATAGTAAGTCAAACTTGGGTTACAATATAGCTGATTTTGAGGACCATAAATAATCATTACTCATTATACACCCTGTTAAAATAATACAGTAGAAAAAGGAGTCTGTACTGTGGTGTGACCACCCTCCCATAGGAATCTCTTTCTTATTGGTCCTAACCATTCTTCCACTATGTTAATTTCTATTAAATTAAATGTATGTAAATCAGCAGGACTATGTCCTGTGCCCAGAGCTATTTCTTTCTTGACTTCTCATTTGAATGGTTGGGAGGGAGAAAAGGGGAGGACCTTCTCTTTTTTCCCATAGCATCCCATACAAAACTGTATCCAGTGGAGAACCAAACAGCCTGACAGATGAAAGGCCAGAATGTGTTTTAAAGTCGTGTTAAATTTAATGCAGTTTCATGTACAATCATCTTTTTTGTTGTACTGTTATGGAAATGCTTGTTTTGTTCTGTGAATTGAAAATAAAATAAATCTTAAAAAAATATTAAAAAATTTAAGAGCTCTGGACTTAGGGTCAGAAAATCTAGGTAAGCTTGTTACTTTATTAGCTATGGGACTAGGCTTTCTCCATGTCAATTTTCTGTCTTTAAAAGAGAAGGAATAATTTTTTTCTTGATTCATCCCACAAGGATGTCATGAAAATCAAGTAGATTCTATAAATCATGTAGCCAGGCAGTGTAGTATAGAAGAGAATGAGCTAGCATTAGAGCCAAGAAGTTCTGAGTTCAAATCCCACCTTAGAGAAAAATGACTCTGACCCTGGGTAAGTTATAAACAGTCTGTGTTCTAGGTCAGAGCTTCTTAAAACTTTTTCCACTCTTGGCCCCTTTTTGAATTTTGGCAGTGTTTCCTGGGTTTGCTTGGCCTGAGGACATGCGCAGTGCAAAGTGCACATGCTTTGTGTTCATAACCAAGGCTGCGCTGAAGTTGTATAATACCACACTGGCAAGCCCTGCCAGAAAGACCCCGGATTCATTATGCATTTGATTTTGAATTAATTTCTGGTCATTGGATGTTTAGAAACCTTTTACTGTTGCCAAATTTTTCATGACCCCCTGTGGGGTCAAGACCCACAGTATAAGAAGTGCTGTTTAGGCAACCAGGACTCTTCAGTTGCAGAGAAGGTGGTGCTCTGGATCGGTCAGAACTCCCAGCCAGCAGTTCCTTATACCAATAAAAGCTCTGGTCTATGTTATTCATATAGTGCTTTGAAAATGAAAAACATGATCATAAACATCAGTTATTCTTTAAATTCTGAAATTTGTAATGATGATGAATTAGATGCTTTAAATTTGAGGATAAATATGTATGTATCACATACAGTTTTTGGCTGAGTCATTTATTTGATAAATGATGCCATAACCAATGGTGGCTAAAAAGAACATGCCAACTTCTGATAGAAGACTGATTCATAGATTACAAATCATTACTTTTAGAAAGAATTAGCATTAGTGAAACTCTAGTTGCTCTGAGTTGTTTCAAGAAAATAACACCTCATACAATTCTGTATAGATTCTACATATACTTTCCTATTGAGTATATTTTCACTATAGTCATGCTATGCAGTCGTGGGGAGGGAGGGAGGTAGTGGGGGGTGGGTGGGGAGGGAAAAAATCGCAAATGTATGGCAGTGATTGTTAAACATTAAAAAAGTAAAAAATAATATAAAAAAAAAAAAGAAAATAACACCTCTTATTTTTGCCTCTTGGTTTTCTTGTGTGTGTGTGTGTGTGTGTGTGTGTGTGTGTGTGTGTGTGTGTGTGTGTGTGTATGTGAGACAAACAGACAGACACACAGACAGGTAGAAACAGACAGAGTCAGAGAGAGAAAAAGAGACAGAGGGAGGGAGAAAGACGGACACAGAGACAGACAGACAAGAGGAGGAGGGAGACCGAAGACTCAAAAAGAGAGAGAGCAAGCAAAATATACAGATAAGGGACAGAGAAAGAGAAAGAATAGGATGACCTAGTGGAAAAGCTATAACCTCTGCATTATACAGAATTGAGATAGTTTAGAAATTCTGGTGTGAAATGGAGCTATTACGAGGCTTTGAGGATGTTGCAACTGGCCGTAACATGTCTTCAATTTGAATTTCTCTCCATCTTGTTATGTTTCTCCCTAAAGTCACCAAACCAAACCAAACCAAATTAGTGTTTTGCCAGAGACCTATAATAAGAAAGATCATTCCATCCTAAACTAATTTTACCTGACCTGTGGGGTTGGGGTAGGAGGGAGAGGTAGTGTGGTCTAGTTAAAAGAGTACTGGCCAAGGCATCAAAAGAACTGGATTTTAGGTTGAACCTCATCAGCTACTAATTATTCAACTTTGCCCAAATAATTTAATGTATCTGGACTTCAGTTACTTTATGTATAGTACATCAGGAGGTTAGACATCTCAGGTCATTTTTGGCTTTAAAATTGTATAATTCCATGATTCTGCATCCATAAGTCTATCATAGACAGATTAGATTTTTTTGTTTGTTTTTTTAATTTTTGTTTTTTGAGGGAGAGACTGCTCAAGTCTAAAGAAAATACATGGAAATAGTAACATTGGAGGTGTTAGGTTATATAGCAGTTTAATTCAGCTTGAATAAGTATGGAAGGGCTCAATGATTTGTTTGGGTTAGAGTTGACAGTTTTGAAACAAATCTCATGGGAAAAAAAGTTACTTTTGTGAATATTGAATCCACTTGATTTGATTAGTGAACTGTCTATAGCGTTAACACGAGGCAGTATGGTGTAGCGTAAAGAGCACAATCTCTGTTACCCTAAGCCTTGAGTTATATCCCTTCTTTGCTACTTATTATCTGATGTGTGCCATTGGATGAGTTATGTACTTATTCTGAAACTGTAAAAAGAGAGTATTGGATTACATGATTTCTAAGGTCCCTTCCAGCTCTAAATACCATGATTTTATGTAAGGATTATTTTAGAAACTATCAGGTGCAAGCATATTAGAAATATTGGGCTTTATCAAATGGGCTGTTAGATGGCAAAGAGAATAGAGTGCTGGGAATGGAGGTAGGAAGATCCAAGTTTAAATCAGGAGTCAAATACTTACTGGCTGGGTGACCCTGCACAAGTCACTTAACCCTGTTTGCCTCAGTTTCCTCACCTGTAAAGTGAACTGGAGAAGGAAATAGTAAACCACTCCAGTATGTTTGCCAAGAAAACCCCAAATGGAGTCACAGAGTCGGACACAACTGAAATGACTCAACGATAATAAAAATAGAAATGATAGATTAACCTATGAAAATGGATGAGCTAGAAAGTGAACTTTCATTTTGGAAGAAGGTGAGAGAAAGCTTTGGTCATCATTATCATGTCAATTAAGAAAACCTGAAAAGGTGAGGTTTTTTTTTACTCTGTTTTTCAAGTGACTAGAAAACCTATGTTTTCTTTAAATGGCTGAAAATAGAATAAAAATCCTATGTTGAGGTTTTGTAGACTGGTAGCATGGCAGCTTTGCATACATTTGCAAATTTTGTGCTACTTATGGTCCCAATAGGACCCAACTACATCTAATTGTCTTGGGGGGATAAAAATATCAAAGTAGTAATGACTGTGGCTGGCTTCTATGAAAATATATGCAAATCATTAAACCCCAATTTTAATAATTAAAACCTTACTCTTAGCTAATGAAGGGAGAAGGTGACTATAACCATATCTTTATACACCATATCTCATATACCTTGGGGGTACGGCATAGTTCATTTGGTCATTTTGATTTTTACTGACTTTTCAATGTGGATCACCACATGCCATACAGAAAGATGGCTTAAGTAACCCACTCATATTCCACAGTGTCATGGGCATTTTAATAATTTTAAAGGTGGGACAGAGACACGTTGTTCATCTCTTTCCTGTACTGTCTAGAATATTTCTGTCCTCCTTTGCATGTAGTAAAGTCGTTAGTTTCACATAATTTAATTTTATAGAAAGTTCTTGTTGCAAGGTACTTTTGGAAGACATCCCAGATAAACACTATTAAAGTCTCTATGGAGATGCAGAGAAATCAGATACCATCACAGGTAGATATGAAAGGAGTGTACTTTTCCAGGGAAGGTTAACCTTTGTAAAGTATTGGAGAACTAGATGGGATGATCTGAAGATTTGCAGTTTCTTATTAGAGAGATAAGCCTTATGAAAAGAACAGAGACTCCACCTTCCCTTGTCTGCCTCTGCTCTGACCACTGGCAAAAGGAGTGGGAACACTTGATCCTCCTAAATACTATGACTAAGTAGCCAGAGGTGAACTTAGATCTTGCCTGCCAAATGTGTGGTGTGGCTGAAGCCCAGATAGATAATACCTATTCTAAATCTAGGGTAACTAGGTAGTGCCATAGTGCATAGAGTGCTAGGCTTGGACTCATCTTCCTGAGTTCAAATCTAAGCTCAGATACCTACTAGCTGTGTGATGCTGGGGAAGTCACTTACTCTTATTTGTCTCAGTTTCCTTATCTGTAAAATGAACTGGAAAAGGAAATGGCAAATGACTCCAGTATCTTTGCCAATGTGTGGGATGGCTCAGGTCCCTACATAAATCAATTACTCAGAGGCCTCTCAAAGTGATGACAGAAAAGAGATTTATTCGATTCTCGAGAATCTGGACAATCCTACAGCAGTTCACCTGGAGTAGGAAAGCCGAAGACAAAGAAAAGGCAGTGATTTATATAGACTCTAACGCAAGTCCCTTCCCCCCCACTGACCATTATTCTCATTAGCTGAGAATATGATCTTACATTCTAGACTTGAAATCTAACCAATCCCTTTTGAAATGAAAACATTGAATAATTAGGTAAACTTTATCCAATCATTGAGACCCTAATGTACTACATAGTTTCATATTCTTATATGGAATTATTCTGTTCTAAAAATATAGTAACCTTGAGCCTCTCAGTCTTACCTCACCCCTGGGAGAAGAACTACAATCTGAGAAGTCTTCACTAAACCTATCCCACTCACCAAGAAAACCTCAAATGGGGTCATGAAGAGTTAGAAATGACTGAAAATGATTGAACAATGAACAACAAATTCTCAATCTATCAGCTTAGTAACTACATCAAAAAAGAAAATGAGGTTAGTTTAGCATGACTTTCTTAGGGAATCCCTTCTGGTTCCTAGTGATCACCACTTTCTTTTCTAAATGTCTTATAAACCATTCACTTAATAATCAGTTTGAAGAATCAGATTCATCCACTTCTTTTGAGAACTGAGGCAACATTTTGCTCATCTCTAGACCTTTATTCCACAGAGATCACCAGCAGTGAGCATCAGACATGTGATAACAGACATTTACAAAATGATCAAAATGTATTTTTTCATTAGAATCTTTTACAACACTGTGAGGCATACAATATAAATATTACTATGTTCATTTTATGGATGAGGAAACTAAGGCACAGAAAAGTGAAATAACTTGCCCATGGTCACATAGCCACTAAGTGTCAGTGGTGAGATTTCAACCCAGGTCTTCTGACTTCAAATCTAGCAATACGTGTACTACACAGTGTTGTCTCACATCTTACTAGATTCCTCTCACACTGCCCCCCTCCCCCCAACCCAGTACTTGTATACCTATATCACAGGGTTGTGAGGATAAAATGAGATTATGCATGTAAAGAGCTCTGGGCTTTGAATTTTACTAGTATAGGGAACTGCCAGGAGAATGTAGCTTTGTGGATACTTCCCAGAAATCATCCAAACCATCAACCTGAGTCTCCAAAAGGTGCCTAATTATTTTTCCTCTGAAGGTTTAAGGGCTAAACCCTCAGGGATCAAGCAGAGGTGGATGAGTTTCTTTATGTTTGTTCCTAAGCCCCCATTCAGTGTACTTCCCACTAATTATCAATTAGCCAACCAGAGTTGATTAACTTTTTGGAACAGGTATTTACTAAGGTGGTATAAAAAACACAGTTGTTATAGAAACAATCTCCCCTAAAATCTGGGACATATCCTCCACTTATACATTTAAGGTCACTGGGGAAAATGGGCTCCAGATGAGATAGAATATGTGACAAATAGTTAACATAGCTACGGGTTTCTGGAAGTCCTTTTCTCTCTTTATGGAGTCCTCATGAAGTTCTTTTTTGATGAGTGTGGCTTTCTTCAGGGATCTTGAGGGTCAGCACCCGAAGCTGCTCTTCTTCTAGCTTTTTCTTGGTTCCTGAGGAAGATGCTGATGTTACCCTGTGCTCTTCTGGGGATACTGCTACCAACATTGATGAGAAATCTAAATCTTTAGGTGTTTCAAAAATCACAAGGTCACCCTCTACTCAGGGTCAGTGGGAGACAGAAAGTCTCCTGTCATATCTCTCCCCCTCCCCCAAAGGAGTCCCTTTCTGGGGTTTGGCTGGAGCTGCTCTAATACTACTGTGGTCTGCTACTTGAATACTGGGTTCTAAAATGGTTTACTGTTGTAGCTAGGTGGTGGATAAAGTGCCAGTCCTGGAGGAGGACCTGAGTTCAAATCCAGCCTCAGACACCTGCTAACTGTAAGGACCTGGCCAAGTCACTTAATGCTGTTTGTGTAAAAATAAAAATGTTTTACTGTTTTATCCAAGCCTCTCAGGGCACAATGCCTGATTCTCTTCTACCACAACACAATAGTGTGTACGTCGCCTCATCTGATTTCATTCAATCTGTACCTGGTTTATACTTTTGATTGATTGATGCAGTAGAGGTGTCTAGGAATTGTTCACACCTAAGTTGTGCCTTTGATACTTACATAATTAACATGTAATTAACATGTCAATTAAAGACATGTTTTCACTTGGTAAAGGTATGTAGAGCATCTTGTTAGTTACATTAATTGGGGATGAGGAAACTTCTCTTACCAAAGAAAATGCCTTCTCTGTAATTTATTGTTTTAGATAATTGGCTGGATCATTGAGTGCTTAATTGAATTGTGCAGAGTTACATACATAGCCAGTCAATGTCAGGCCAATTCTCTATTTACTAGGCTTGTGTGTGTGTGTGTGTGTGTATGTGTGTATATAAACCCATACATATACACACATATATGTACATGTATGCATATTTATTATGCTATTATTATCCTGGTACCAGGATACATCTGGTACCAGTAACATGAACCCAAGAGAAATTAACCGTTGTTTCTTGTTTCTTTCTCCTCTCTCTTTGTATCTGTTTGTCCCTTGATAGGCTGGTCACCTACGAGTAGGCTTCTTCTCCTACTTTTTTCCAGTCTGAAGTGTATTCTTATATAGAGGGTAGATGTAGTAAAGAATGATTTGAACTGATTCTAGCCCAGGAGTTTCATCCACTGTGCCACCTCACTATCCCCCTTAGATAACTTTTCAGGGATTCTTCACTTTTTTGTGTCCTGAACCCCTTCCGAAAATGTAAGTGCATAAAACATATGTAGGATTACAAAGAAAACTGATATTGAAATAGTTATCAAATATTTGTTCTAAAAGCCAAGTTCACAGAGCCCAGTTTGAGAACCTCTAGAATCTAAATGTCTTTCGGTTCTTAGAGCTTGTTTTCCATTTGCGTAGCTAAATGAGTTCTCATTCTGTATAGCCCCTGGGGGCTAATCTAATTAAGGATTAGAAGCCAGAACGAAGTTCCCTTATCCTCTGGGTAGACAAATGCCCCTTTATACAAGTGTCAGGTAGCTGCTTCTTATTTGCTAGAGTTGCCTGTTTTCAGGCTGTCTTACTGACCAGGTACCCAGTTGGAACCATAAACACTGCTGTGCTCTTGAAATTCCCCTCCCTCTTCCATCTACTGATTTTCTGTGGAGGGTCTGGTCCAAGTAGGGCTTCAGTGGGAGTTACAGAGAATGTTTTTTTTTTTTCTTTTTACCCACTCCCATTTGTTTGATTCCCCTGAACAGTATCCCTTGTGGACAGTATAACAGAGCTGATCAGCACTCACTCTGAACCAACACATGTTATTCAGCAAACATGAATTTGGACTGATTTGTTGCCAAAATAATACTCAGTAGTATTTGAGATGCGTGGGGAATGGTGGGAAGACTCCTTTTCCTGAAGGAAAAAATAGCCCTAAGAAAGGGGAGATGAAGGGAAGAAGGGAGGGATAGAAGGAGAGATGGAGGGAGAAAGAGAGAGATAGACAGAGAGAGACACAGAGACAGAGAGAGACACAGAGACAGAGAGACACACAGAGAAACATTAAGAGACAAAGAGAGACATAGAGAGAGGGAGAGACAAGCAGAGAGAGACAGAGAGAGAGGGGAAGGAGAGAGATGAAGAAGTAGAGAAGGAAGGAACGAAGAAATGGAGAGAAGGAAGGAAGAAAAAGGGAAAGAAGGAAGCAGCTTTTGTTCTCTCTTCTTTCTTGGCACTATTTTCTCCAGGAAAAGGAGTCCTCCACTCACTTCAGAAATAAGAAAGGAAGGACTTAGGTGATTGAAAACCAAAGAAAAAGATCTATTAAAAGTGAAAAAAAAAAAAGGTGCCCCCAGCACAGTAGATAATTTCACATTATTGGTTGTTGTAGAAAGAAGGAGGTTGGGCTTCATGGATTTTAAAGTCTTAATCTATAATCTTCTGAAAAAAAAAAAGGGAGGCAGAAGATCCGAGTCAGAGTGTTGGCTCTGTCTCCTTCGAGCTTTTACTAACCTTTCTGTACCTGTGTGTTCACGTGGGTAAAATGAGGGCTAACAGCATTTGAACACCACCTTAAAAGTTGTTTTAACGATCAAACTGGCTGATCTATCTAAAATTGCCTTGTAAATTATAAAAAATGACCTACAAGGGAGAGAGCTGACCTTGGAGCTAGGAAGGTCCGAGTTCAAGTCCAGTCCCTGATAGACTTGCGGAGCCTCTCTCAGCATTCCAGGCAGCTGTAATAATTGTCATTTTTGAAATATATTGTCTGATATAGTAATTACATGTGATAAGACTCCAATATGGAGTCATTTAGGCTAAGTGACGCTAATGACTATAAATATATAAGCAGTGACAGACAGCCTGTACTTTTCCACTGTCCTGACTCCTTCTGACTCTGTGTCAAACATATATGCAATTGTGTTTCCTGACTTAATGAGACTCCCAGTAGACTGCACAGCTGTGTGCTGACTGTCACCCAGTTCTGGTATTTCCACTTACAGATTTAGACCCTCACTCAATTTCTGATCCTGAGTAGGAAACTCCCTCACCTGAGTATAGTGTTGATAAATGACTTGGGGAATTTCCCCACTACTTCTAGGTTTGATTAGGACTCCTTCCCTTCATATTTCTCATCTACAACCTGTTCTCAAACAAATTCATCTTTAAGGTATAAAACTTCCCGATTCAGAAATCCAGCCTTAGATACTTAGTAGCTGTGTGACCCTGGGCAAGTCTTTTAACCTTTGTCTGCCTCTGTTCCCTCATCTTTAAAATAAGGATAATAACAGCACCTACCTCCCAGGATTGTTGTGAGGAGCAAATGAAATAATAATTATAAAGTCCTTAGCCCAGTGCCTAGCACATAGTAAGTACTTTATCAGTGTCAGCTATTATTATGAGTGACCATGACCCTGTGTGACTGAATCCCTATCTGTGTTGCCATACAGCATGTGTATGTGTTCTTTTGTTTTTGCCTGCTTTCTGCATCTGCACTAGTTTTCCGACTTCTAGTTTTCTGTAAATTCTCAAACCCAGGTCTTTGTTCTAACCCAAGTTGTATGACCAAATACAGTAGCAGCTCTTGGACACTATAAGTTATGAACAGATGATGCCCTACGTTGGTAGAGGGAGTTTCCTTATCTGGGAGTTCTTTTCTAAAAAATTTTTAAATTTATGGAATAAAACAAACATTTCCATAACATAATGCAATGAAAAAGATGGTTGCACATGAAATTGCAAATCTGTTATGTACAAGTAGCTATTCCTTTTAAATATGTAATAAAATTCTCATGTAAATTTCTTTTTTTCTTTCCTCCCTACCATGGCTACCATTAGACACAAATAGGTATATGTGTGTGTATAAATATACATATATATACATATATGTGCATGCACACACACATATATATGCATATATATGTAAAATTATTCTATGCATACTTCTATTTTTCGGTTCTTTCTCTGAATTCAGATAGTATCTTTCTGCATATGTCCTTTATTGTTAATATGGGTTTTTACAATGCTCAAAATGACTTATTCTCTCAAAGTCATTCCTAAAATTATTGCTGTTATTGTATACCATATTCTCTTGGTTATGTTCATTTTACTCTTCATTATTTCATGCCAGTCTTTCCATGTTTTTCTAAGGTCATTGAGCTCATTTCTTATAGCACAGTAGTATTCCATCACAACCATATACCACAACTTGTTCAGTCATTCCCTAAGTGATGGGTATCCCTGGAGGACTTTGTTTCAGTTAAATCACTGGCCCCAGTCCCTATCCCTATATATAAATGTTATATTGCTACCTCTCCCACTACTTAAGAGGGAATAGAGGTTAAATGATTTCCAACAAACCTAAGGGACTATCCAAGTTCTTTTCTTGTATTGAACTTTTTGAGTATATTGCATATTGTTTTGAAACAGCTAAGCCATTGATTAGAGTTTAAACATCTTTGTATCATATGGAGATCTTTTTGGTAAAAAGATTTAACCCCTTAAAAATCAGTTTCCCTTTCCACTTTCTAGGTGTAAATATCCATCACCTTCAGTGAAGAAACAAAAAGCTGTTTCCAGTGCACCATACACTGTATGAATGTTAACTAAAAGCTGCAAATGAAGGACTGGAAAAGGAAGATTGGGTGTGTGGGAGTTGGAAACTGCTTTTCCAGTTTTCTTTATCAGGTGCAGACTAGTTTATGAAAAGGCTTCTATTTCTTATTTAAAGACAGTCAGAGTTAAGTGTCAGTAATCCAGGGCCATACAGCTAATTAGTATCTGAGGCTGAATTTGAACTCAGGTCCTCCTGACTTCAGGGCCAGTACTCTATCCACTTCAACATCTAACTGCTCCCAAAAGGCTTCTATTTAGTAATAGTTGGTATTTATCTCAGAGCCTCACAAGCCTGTAAGGAAGGTACTGCAAACACTACCCCATTTTACAGCTGAGGAGACTAAGGCACATAATGATGAGGTAATTTGCCCATAGCTAGTAAATGTCAGTCAGGATTTGAACTTGTTTTCCTGACTTGAAGTCCAACTCTGTATTTGTCATACCACTCTACCTTTCAGGGAGTTTCTTTTAAACATGGTATTCATAGAATTAGTTGTAAGGGACTTTAGGGATCATCTCATCCAACTTCCCCATTTTACAGATGAGGAAACTGAGACTCATGGGGTTAAGTGATTTGCCAACCATTACGCAGATCCCCTTCAAATTCAGCACTTTCTTCATTGTACCATGTTGTCTACCCATCTCTCTCATTTTGCATCAGAAAAAAACTGCAGAAAGGTAAAAGTAACTTGTTCAAGGTCACTGAGCTTGCTAATGATGCACCCATTTTTTCCTAATCCTAAATCAGTTCTTTTTATACTGCCTCTCTAAAATTTCTTTCCAAATTGAACCACCCACTTCCCTTTAAAACGCCTAACTTCAAAGAGGAGCAAGCAACACCTCAAAGGACCTTGCTTTGTGGTCAAGTCTTTATTTGCCAAACCTTCTGCACAGGCCTAGGGTGATGGTTGGATGATTTCTTTGAAAAGTATAATTCTGGATCTGGCAGGACTGAACTAGTTGTGATTTGTTGCAAGATGACATCAGAAAGGAGACTCACTGTCCTCCCCAATTGTTTGTTGTGTAAGCCCAGAACAACCAGACTCTGTCCTTGAAAAATGACCCATAGGAGTGGTCATTTAGCATGAGTGTCCCTGGGAAATGAAGGTATTGCCCAGCATGTATGTTTATAGGGAGGTGGGCATAGGTTGTTAAGAAAAAGAAGGCTCAACAACAGCATCCAATCACTGACACTTAGTTAATAAATCATTGATTCAGAAGTGAAGCCCTGGGAGGTTAAGGAACTTGGGGATAGTCACACATGAGAGCTGAGATTTGAATCTGAGGTCTCTGACTTCAGAAGGCTTTTTCTACTCCAAAATGTTGCCTACATTTTCATTTATTTATTAGGCTGAATTTCTATCAACACAGGAAACTCTTTCTCTTTCCCTTAATACCTTTTTGAGTGACTGTAAATAGCAATTGTTTCTGTTTTGATCAGAAACCCTGAGGGTCTTCTCCTTCCAGAATGATTTTTTTTTTTTTGACTAGGTCAAAGAGACCATTCTTTGCCTCATTTCTTACTTAACCTTAATCACTGAGTGGATGTTGCCCTAAGTCAAACTGAGACCTGGGACAGACTTTAGCATAAAGGCAGTGGAAAGAGTACTGGATTTAGAATGAGAGGCCCTCGGTGTGACTCCTGATGCCACCACTTACTGCCTCTATGGCCCTGGACAAATCATTTTATCTTTTTTTGGACTCAGTTTCCTTAAACGTACAATAAGGAAGTTGGATAAAATGATTTGTAAGTTTGCTTCTAGCTCTAAATCTTATGAAACATGAAAGGATGTGACCTCCTTCCAAGAAAAAAGATTCACTTAAATTATCATCATCATTATTAAATTGTGGCAGTCTCTCCGCTGGTCTATGTTGGGCCCTGTGGCTATGCTTCAGCTCCTGGATGGTGAAGTCCTCTCGAATTCTGTTTAGATGCTGCAATGTTTGCTCCCCTGAGGCAAAAGACAATAAACTTGGATTTCACAGAAACCATCATGGGGCCAAATCAATTTGTAACTCTATGGGGTATCAATTATATTTGAAGTTATCAACCTCCATGCTGTTCTAAGTGGTGTGTTATTACAGGTCAGTTAGCATTTGAAAAGTTTTCATGGGGAACCTGATGATAAGAACTCAAGCCTTCAGCTATCTAAGCTCTTTAAGTAGACAGGCATGATCTATTTATGTATTTATTAAATTTTTTTATTATTGCCTTTTGCTTTTATATCCCTGTTAGTTCTTCTTCCCCAGTTCCCTTCTTACTTTGAACTGTCTCATGGAATTAAGAAACACATTTAGAAACATAAAACTGACAGATCCCATCAGGTAGACCACATTCATCACGCTCTACCAATGCTGAGAGGAGGGGAGGTGGGTTTCATCCTGTATTCTCTAGGCTTGAAATAGGTCATTAGCCATTACAACTATCAATCAATCAACCATCAACAAGCATTTATTAAACTCCTGCTAGGTCCCAGGTTCTAAGTAGGGCCTTAGGATATTAATAAAAAGAATAAAAAGATCCCTCTTAGCAGGGAGTTTACATTCTAAAGTGGTGGTGTGGGAGGTATAGAAAAAAGTACATATGTAGATGTATGCACCATTAATATGAAAGGAATAAATACAAAAATATACACAGTAGTGAAATATAAGATACCTTGGGAGGAAGGTTACTAACAGTTGAAGGGAATCAGGAAAGGATAAATGCAATATATGGTGCTTGAAATGTGTTTTAAAGGAGGAATTGAGGAAAGGATCCATTCCATGCATGGGGAACAGTCAGGGTAAAGACATGGGTAAGGGCATGTCGTATGTGAAGAGCCGAGAGAAGGACAATTTAGCTGAATTTCAGAATTCTAGATGGGAAATAATGTCTCATGAAGTTGGAAAGAGAGGTTGGGGCAAGATTGTGAAAGGTGTTGAAGGAAGGAGTCTATATGTGCCACCACAGTTGACTGAGTGACATGGTCAGATCCGTGGTTAAAGAACTTCATTTGGGCAGCTGTGTGCAGAGGGGCCAGATTTGAGGCCAGAAGATCAGTTAAAATGCTTTTGTCACAATCTAGTTGAGATTATGAGAGCCTACCATCTAGGGGCTGTGGGAGTAGAGAGAAGTTGGAACCAGAGAACCCCAAGAGGTAAAAACAGATTTGGTGACTGAACGGATGTGTGGGCTGGGATGGAGATGAGAAGCTGAGGATAATAATGAGGTTAACCAAAGAGTGACTGTCTTTTGGTGTTGTTTTCATTTCTATTTTAGCTGTGTACTGTTTTCCTGGTTCACTTACTACTTTGGCATCAGTCAGTCAGTCAATCCACAAGCATTTATTAAGTTCCTGATATATACCAGGTATTGTACTAAGCTCTTCAGTTCCTTCAGGTCTTCCTAGGCTTTTCTGAATTCCTCATTTAATTGTTTCTTATGGTATAATAATATTCTATTACAGCCATATCACAATTTTCAGTCATTCCCCAATTGGTAGACTCAAGATTGTTTATTTTTTTGATACCACCAAAAAACTCTACTATGAACAATTTTGATATGCATGTCACCTTTCTTTTTGTCTTTTTCCTGGTCATATATGCCCGGTATTGGAATTTCTGGGTCAAAAGGTATGTACAATTTAGTGATTATTCTTGCATAATTTCAAATAGTTTTATAGAATGGTTGGACCAATGCACAGCTCTTCTAATAGTGTATTGGTAGGTCTTCCCCAGCCCCTCTGACGTTATTTTCATATTTCATTTTCTTTGCCACTTTGAAGGGCATGACTTATTTAACAAGCTCACACAAACCACAATCACATATTGTTCTTGTAGGAGCAGGACTTTAGTACCCTTTCCTATCCTGGTTACCATGATGGGGGCCTGAATGTTTTTCCTACCCAAGCTATTTCACCTTTATACCTGGACTGTCACTCCACTAAGTCCATGTAATCTATAGTATTGAAAAAGTTCAAGAGAAATATTTTTCGGATAATTAGTCATTTTATTAATAATGCTAGCATTTTAATAAAAGAGGCCAGTGCATGCCAAAGACAGTCATGGTGGGCGGGATCTTGGCTTATATTGCGTTGGAAAAGCAGGTATTCCAGAGGGTGGCAATCAACCCTGATTGCTTAATAAGTAATGAGAGAGAGTAAATATTTACAATTTGGTGCTGGACCTATTCTAATAAACTTGGATTATGTCATTTCCTTCTGAATTACCCCCAGCCTCGGGGCAGTCTAATCAAAGAATTTCTCCCCACCCAAATCTGAGTATAACACAGTGGGCAGGAATTTGCCTTAGATTAGACTCCTTGTAAGTTTTTGTGAGGTCTGACCTTGATTGAGGAGAAAGTTCAAACTTCAGAGGCTGAACTTTTGAAATGAGGAGTTTAAGAAAAAGGGGAACTCTGGATCTCCCCAAATCATTGGTTATTAATAATCATTTCTCTCAAATCACAGGATCTCAGGACTTTGGTGAACTAGTTCTATCTGTGCCTAAGCCATCTGTGCCTCTCTACAAGAGTAATCTTCACATAGTTTCTTGAACACCTCTAATAATGGGGAACCAGCTACTATCTCCAGAGGCCATCCATTGCGTGCTTTTGTGATAGCATGTAAAAAACAAGCCATAAATAAATTTGCATCCGTTCATTGGGGAATAACTGAAAAATTGTAACATGACTGTATAGAATATTATTGACCTTAACATAGTGCCTGGTATGTACTAGGCTCTTTATAAAGGCTTGTTGACTGACTTACTGATGCTTACACAACATCAAACTGAATCATATTTTTTTGTGACTTTCCTGTATTTCTCTCCTCTGGGGCCTAGCAATCCCTGTCCCCATGTCAGCCCTTCAAATATTTGAATAACAGTAAAGTAGGCAATAGCATTTAGAGAGTGCTTTAAGATTTTCAAAGCACTTTACATTTTATCTCATTTGATCCTCACAACAACCTTGTGAAGTGGGTGCTATTATTATCCTGATTTGGCAGATGAAGAAACTGTAGCCGACTTGCCCATGGTCACAGTTAGTAAATATATATGGAAGGATTTGAACTCTATTTGAAGATAGTCTTAATTGATTCTGATATGGCATGGCCTGGTTATCCTCTGAATCTCACACAGCTAGTCAATGACTTCCCTAAAATACGCCCAGAATTGAACGTAGTATTTCAGTTTTAGTCTGACTAGGGCAGAGTGTAAGGTGAGCATTATCTCTTTTATTCTGAACACCTCATAATAATTTCTGACCAACTGTGGTGGATAAACAAGGACTGACTAAGATTCAGCGAATGTCCAGTCAAAAATGAATGAGCTATATAGTAGGAGGAGCCCACGTACCCTGAATGACTGCTTTTAAAAAAATTTCAAATGATATGCTATAATAGAATGCTGTGTGGTATATGACATATGTGTGTGTCTATCTCTGTGTGAATTTTCATATAAAGTCTTATAGGTCCTTTATAGGATTTATATCTCAATTGGAGCTTAGATGACATTTAATTCAATGCCCTAATTTTATAGAAAAGGAAATGGATGCCCAAAGTTTAAGTAACTTGTTCAATCAAGGTCACACAGGAAGAAAATTGTGTAAGTGAATGCTGGAAACTGGGGGTGGTTAGAAACTAACAGATTTGCTTAGCATACCATTAGTAGAAAGTGCTATTCAATGCCCTTCCCCTTTACCCGTATAAAAACATTTCAATCATTTCCTTTATTTCACAAAAACTTACGTATACTACCAAACACCTAAAATAATCCCATATTCCAAATCTCATAAAATACAAAAAGATGTAAAAGTTAGGAGAACAAAAGAGAAGGGTAAAAATATATACAAACATATACACATACACATATACATATATATATATGTGTGTGTATACATATATATGTATATATTCTATGAAACCCAGAAATGAAATAGCTCAACATGGCTCATCCTTTCTCTCCACTAAATTTCTAAATTCCTGAACCATATCACAGAATCACAAGATCTTAGGGTTGGAAAAGAAATCAGAGGTCATAAACCCTCGTTGAGTAAGCATTCCCTCTGCCTTATCCCTGTTTGGAAGTTAATAAGAAGTTTAGCTAAGATACAGTCATGCCTAATGGAGCTTAAGGTCTAGTGGAAGGTGGGAGGTGACACATGCATAGAGAACTATGGTCTACAATATTACATGATAAATATGTTAAGGGATACAAAACAAAGTGGTGTGTGACATCCTTTTGGGAAGCACTGATGAACTGGTGAACAGGAGTGGATCAAGGGATCCTTTGTGGAAGATATCATTTTTATTGGGCTTTAAAAGGCAGTTAGATGGACACTGGTTAGGGTACTGGATCTAGAGGCAGTCAGATCCTAGTTGAAATCCATTTACTAACTGTATTTCTCTGAGAAAGTCACTTACCTTCTGTCTGTCTCAGTTTCCTCATCTGTAAAATGGGGATCATAAGCACCTATCCACTAGAGTGGGTATGAAGATCAAATGGGACAATACTTGTAAAGCACTTAACACAGTGCCTGGCATGTAGTATTAATAAATAATATTTAAAAATTCAAAAAAAATAAATAATAAATGATAAAATAAAAAGCATTAATAAATACTTATACCCCCCAATTAACTAATCATGAAAAGATTGGAAAAAAGAGAGGGAAAGCATTCCAAGTTTGGAGAACAGCATGCAAAAAAAAAAGCACAAAAGTGTGGGTCATGTTCAGTGGATAATGAATGAATAGTCTGGTTTGTTTGGAGTGTAATAAAAAATAGGACTTGAGATGTAGGATGATGCTCGAATTATTAGGGCTTTGAATGCCCTGAATGTAAAAGAGCTTTTAACCTTCTTAAGTTGGCGATTTTTTGTTGTTCACTTGTTTCAGTCATGTTAGATTCCCTGTTACCCCATTTTGGGGTTTTCTTAACAAAAATACTGAAGTGCTTTGCCATTTTCTTCTCCAGTTCATTCTATAGATGAGGAAATGGAACTATAAATAGGATTAAGTGACTTGCCCAGGGTCACACCTGCTAGTAAGTATTTGAGGCTAGATTTGAACTCATGAAGATAAAGTCTTTATTCAGTGCACTACCTAGCTATGCCTAAGCTGGCAATAGGAAGCCACTGAAGAATTGTGAACCAAACAATAACATGGTCAAATCCTTGAATAAAGAAGCTTAATCTGGCATTGGTATGAAAGGTGAATTAAAAGAATGGAGAAAATAGAGGGAAGAAGATTTGTCTGGACATCATTGCAATAGTCCCAGAGTGTAGTAACCAGGGCTTTTACTAGGGTGTGAGAGATGTTATGGGAGTAGAGTTGGTAACTGGTGGATTGTAAGAGCTAAAAGGTGGAAGCATCAAGGCAACACCAAAGTTTTGAAAATATGAAATGCCTTAATTTGAGACATATTGATGTTCTGTAGATAGAGATGTGAGACTGGAACTCAGGGTGAATGTGAGGGCTGGAGGCAGAGATTCTAAGCCATAGGAATAATGAGGGGCTGAGAATAAAATCTCAGTGCAGCAATAGCCACATTAGGAGATTGGGGAAAGACCATAGATACTGAGAGAAGGCAGGACTGTAGAGGAAGGTACCAGAAGAAGATATCTTAGGATCATAGATTTATTTTGGGAAGCAATCTTGGAAGTCATCTATTCCAACCTTCTCATTATACAGATGAGGAAACTGAGGCCAAGAGGAATTAAGAGGAGAAATTAGTCACACAGGTAGTATTGCAGAGCTAGGTTTGAATCTTTATTCAAATACGTTATATGTTTTTGTAACATATCACATTCTAAATCTAGTACCATTTCCATTGTCCAGAATTGCTTTGGAGTCAGAGGAGCTGGGTTAAAAAAAGCCAGGAGACTAAATGTGTGTGTTTTTGTGCGTGTGTGTGTGTGTGTGAGAGAGAGAGAGAGAGGGAGAGAGAGAGAGAGAGGGAGGGAGAGAGGGAGAGAGAGATAGGACAGAGTGTTCACATTATATGTGAAAATAAGGTTTAGGACATGAGGTCAGGAGTACCACACATATCACAATTTTTCCAAGTATTGGTGGTGGTTGACAAGGGGCAGAGCTTTATGTGAAAGGGAGAGAATGGCCAAAATAGGATTTCAGATTTCTACCCAAGGAAGAGAATATGTGTGGGGTGGGGTATGGGACCAGCTGGGATCTCTGAAAAGACACCCAGCTGGTAGTCACTTGACAAATGGTGAAGACCAGTCCTAGACAAAGAAACAGCAGATTTACTAGTTTATTTTTTTGTTTTGAAGGTAAAGTTTCCTAGATTATTAAGAGTCACCACTAAGTTCCCTCAGTTTCCATGGTAGCCAGTTAGTCCAATCTTACATGAATAAGGATATCACCTATTTGCACAAGGAAAACCTTGACATGAAGAGATGGGAAATAACATTAGAGAATACAATAGAAGAAAAGAGCACATAGAAAATGAGAAAAATAGAAAAATTGGGAAAACCACATAGTTCTTAGGAGACAGAAAAGATCTTTTTAATTTATGTGTTATAGGTAGAATTATCTACTCACCCCACCCGCAAAGGCTCTGAGAGCCAGCTGGAGAAGAATGTTGGTTTATTGGCTTGTAAAAGAAATTCGACCATTTGTAACACGTTAAATGAAAACAAAAACCTTTATTTGATACATGGCACAGAAATTTTTTGCTTGTGACAAATTTGATTCTAAGACTCTCATATCTTCTCTCTCTCTCTCTCTCTCTCTCTCTCTCTCTCTCTCTCTCTCTCTCTCTATATATATATATATATATGTATATATGTTACACCAATTTACCTAAAAATAAATTATTTGGAAGGGCAAATGGCCAGTATAGGAAAATGGATGTTGAGAGATTATCAACCATTGTGTCTGGCCTTGAACTTAAAAACAACCCCAAAACAAACGCCCAAATCAAAATATACATAGTTCCACTTTCCTAATGCCCTGATTTGTAAATAAGAAATGGGCGTCATAGTCTCTGTTTTAAGGAAAAATGAATAGGGATTATACTAGGATTTTTATTGTGTCAGTTTATTTAGCTTATCCTTATAATTCATTGGGTACAATATTGAAAAAATTTCATTGGAAATGAAAGGAAATTAGTTTTTAAAATCATCACTCTCTGCCTCTCCTCCTCATCCTTCAAAATTGCTTCATAAAACAAAAATATGTTGCCCTTCACAGACCTGACAGTTTGAGTGAAATGAAAATTTTCCAGTAGCAGAAGGACTGATTTCAGCTCATTTCCTTTCTTCCTCAATCAATTAAAAATGCTATCAAATGTAAGCATTTTAAATAATCTAGGTATATTTGGACCAGAAATCTGATCCCTCCTGGCTATTTCTTCCATGACTTTCAAGGGTGCAGGGGAATTATTTAGCACTAAGTGAGGCTTGGATAAGCGTGGGATTGGCCATCAAAATGATAACTGAAGATAAACCTCAGTTTACACTCTGGCCAAATGGCTACTGCTATCATCCATTTCTTTTTTTACCTGACTTGGCTGGACAGAAGAAGAGAAAGCCCAATTTCCAGAGATCTAGTTGGCTGTCTTACATAGCTTAATTTCACCCGCTACTTGATTGCCAAACCTCTAGCATTGTATGCAGAGTGAATCCTCTGTCTCTGCTACAGCCAGACTTACATTGTTGTAACAGTCATACATTGTGTGAATGTGGAACTTCCATTCACGTGGTCTTCACACCTTGGCTCAAGAAGGAAAGAAGGCCAGTGGTGTCAGAGTGCATGTTTCCTTATGAGATCAGTTTGCTGGTGAAATAGACGAACAGGAGCTGAATGATATCAATGACTGAATTGGTGTAGGCTTTCTGGGCAAAACTTTTGGTGGTGGTCAGCGATGGACTTGATGCTGGAAAAGAAAGACCAGACCTTAGAATCTGTGCTGGCAGAAGGATGGAAGAGTTGTTAAAAGGGAAATAAATCTACCTACACATGAGTGCTATCACACTGGCTTGTTGTAAGAACATTCTGTGTACCATAAAGCACTAAAGTAATATAACTAATGTAATATTATAACTACACATATAACTATATCTAAAACTACATATAATGTTAGTATAATGTAACACTACAGTAACGTAAACTATCTGATAATAGTTAACTATTTTAATATTAACAGCAATAATAACTAAGCAGGATTGCCAACATTTTAGAGGGGAGAAATTACTTTTTCTCATTTAATCTTATTTTTTCCCAATTACATGTAAAAACAATTTTAACATTCTTTTTTTCTTCAAATATTGAGTTCCAAATTCTCTCTTCTACTCTCTCCCACGTTGAGAAGACAAGCAATTTGACGTAGGTTATCCATGGATAGTCATGCAAAATACATTTCCTTGTAAGTCATTCTGTGAAAAAAAAAAACACAGGCAAAAAAACCTAAGAAAAATAGAGAAAGTAAAGAAAAAAATATCTTTGATCTCCATTTATGCTCCACCAGTTCTTTCTCTGGAGATGGGTGGCACCTTTCATCACAAGTCCTGCAGAATTGTCTTGGATCATTGTATTGCTGAGAATAGCTAAGTTATTCATAATAGTCATCAATATTGCTGTTACTTTGTACAATATTCTCCTGGTTCTGCTCATTTCACTTTATGTCAGTTCATGCAAGGCTTTCTATGTTTTTCTCAGAGCATCCTGCTCATAATTTCTCTTTTTCCCTTAATAGCATTTTATTTTTTCCCTCGATAACATGTCAACATTCATTTTTGTAAAATTTTGAGCTTAACATTTTTTTCTCCCTCCTTCCCTTCTCTCTCCTTTCTCCAAGACAGCAAAAAATCCGATATAGGTTATACATTTATAATCATGTTAAACATATTTCTACATTAGTCATGTTGTGAAAGAATTAGAACAAAAGGGAAAAATCATGAGAAAGAAAAAACAAAAAGCAAAAAAAAAATGAAAATAGTAATCTTTGATCTGCATTCAGACTCCACAGTTCTTTCTCTGGATATGATTAGCATTTTCCATCATGAGTCTTTTGGAATTGTCTTGGATCATTGCTTTTCTGAGAAGAGCTAAATCTATTATAGTTAATCATCATACAATATTGCTGTTACTGTGTACAATGTTCTCCTAGTTCTGCTCACTTCACTTGGCATCAGTTCTTGTTAAGTCCAGATTTTCTGAAAGTATCTTGCTCTCATTTCTTATAGCTCAATAGTATTCCATTACATTCATATACTACAACTTGGTTAGCCATTCCCCAGTTGATAGGCATCCCCTCAGTTTCCAACACTTTGCCACCACAAAAAGAGGTGCTATAAATATTTTTGTACATGTGGGTCCTTTTCCCTTTTTTTATGATCGCTTTGGGATATATACCTAATAGTGGTATTGCTGGATCAAAGGGCATGTACAATTTGATTGCCCTTTGGGCATAGTTCCAAATTGCTCTTCAGAATGATTGGATCAGTTCACAATTCCACCAACACTGAATTAGTGTTCCAGTTTTTCCACATCTTCTCCAAAATATACCATTTTCTTTTTCTGCCATATTAGCCAGTCTGATAGCTGTGAGGTGACACCTCAGAGTTGGTTTAATTTGCATTTCTCTAATCAACAGTGATTTAGAGCATTTTTTTTTTTTTACTATTTAGAGCATTTTTTTAATGTGACTATAGGTAGCTTTGATTTCTTCATCTGAAACTGCTTGTCCATATTCTTGGACCGTTTATCAATTGGGGAATAACTTGTATTCTTGCAAATGTGACTCCATTTTCTGTATATTTTAGAAATGAGACTTCTATCACAAATACTGGCTATAAAAATTGTTTCCCATGCTCATCACTTCTTAGCATAATAATGTTCCATTCCAATTTTATACAACAACTTGTTCATCCATTTCCCCATGGACGTTGAGGGGAGAAATTGTTGTAGTGAACTCTGGCTTTAGAGTGTTAATTCTGATATTATTTCTGCTTGGTTGCTATTATTAATGTTAATAACAATAGTTGACTTCCCATGGTGCATTATGATAGAGTGCTCTTACAAAAAGCTGTGAGGTAGGTAGTGTATTCATATCCCCACCCTGCAGATGAGCAAACTGAGGCATAGTAGAAAGTAAATGACTTGTCATCACACAGCTTTCTCTGACTCCAAATCCAAGGCTACTTCTTCTATATACCTCATATGTCTTTATTATTGTTATTGAAGGCCGCTTGGTGGCACCATGGATCTGTATGCCCTGGACCTGGAGTCGGGAAGCCCTGAGTTCAAGTCAGACCTTAGACATTTGCTAGCTATGTGACCCTGGGCAAGTTATTTAATCTCCGTCTGCCTGAGTTTCTCTATCTATAAAATGGGAGTGTAATAGGACCTACCTCCCAGAATTGTGAGGCTAAAATGAGGTAAAAGTTAGACGTGTTTTGCAAACTTTAAATGCTAGTTATTGATTATTTTAATATTATAAATCTTTCAAAGAATGCAACATTATTTTTAATCACAGCATCAGTACTATTTGTAATGGAATTTTCCTCCCTTCCAACTTGTTTCAAAGGGCTCAAGAGCCATGAATGTTGATCACATTTATGATCAAGAGGGTGAGACTCTCTTGTAACATTAAGGATACCACACTTGTAGATCTTCTTAGGATCAAGAATCCATACGCAAATATTAGACACTCCCAAATACAGTGAACCAAATTATAATTTGATTTGCTATGGCTGGAACTTTGAAGTAATCAAGTCATATATAGCCTTGGCCTATGGGTGAGCTTGACTCAAGCCTTCTCGTTACATTTAGACCTTTATTTAAGAGGAATGAGGTAATCACTACTCCACAATGTGTGTGTATATAAGAGAGTTTGAGGGCAGCCTCTTGGCATAGTGAATGGAGTGCTGGAACTGAAGTCAGGAAGACTCATCTTCCTGAGTTCAAATCTGACCTCAGACACTTACTAGCTGTGTGACCCTGGGCAAGTCACGTCACTCTATTTGCTTTAGTTTCTTCACCTGTAAAATGAACTGGAGATGGAAATGTCAAACCACTCCAGTATCTTTTCTGGGAAAACCTCACAAAAAGTCTTTCAGGACAAAGGGAGGGAGCTTACAGAATAAGGGCAAGGGGAACTTCTAGTGGTTCACTTAGAAACATGCCTTCTTTTGAGAAGAAGCATGGTACCCTGGATAGAGAGCTGGCCTTGGAGGCAGAAAGGCTTGAGCTCAAGTCCTGGTTATGACATATACTGACTGTGTGACCCTGAGTCACTTAACATCTCAGTGCTTTAGATCAGAGTGGCATAACATGAATGGCCTCCAGTACTCTGAGTGCAGTCTGAAGATTAAAATGTAATTTGGAAATATTTAATAAAATACATCAAAATACAACAAAGCATAGATAATGTTAATGTGTGGTTTTCTAAGATAGTATGTGCTAACAGGGATCCTCATGGCAGTTTAGTGACTTCTCCCCCCACACCCCCTCCTTCCCTTTAAGAGTTTGTCATCACTGCTCTAGGGAACTCTCCAAGACTCTTAAGTTCTGACCTGCATTGTAAAGGTGCTTTTTTCACTTGCCGGTGGAATCAAAGACCAGTCCCCATTCCTTCACCTTCTTTTGCTCTGGATATACATGGTAGGGCTATCACAATTCTGGCATTTTGTGACTTCCACTCTTGTCCCACTGCAATACCTTATTCAGCATTTCCTCATGACAAATGTTTTCTGGCTATCTCCTGGAGCAGGTGGGTTTGAGCATAGCCCCAGAGGTTCTAATCTTTTCACTGAAGGATTTCGTTGACTTGGAAGCTGAGAGGTAGTGACTAGGAACAAAACTATTTTCTTCCTGAGTCCTTTATAGCCGTGGAATTTATAGGAAAATAAACTACAACTAAGAGGAAAGAAAATGGCAAATGCCAAACCTTGCCAGCCAGAGAAAACACTAAGAGAAGGAGCTTATGAAATGTAATTGCATGTGGTTAAAGCCCCCTGGGAGTTTTCTGGGTTGCATGATCTCTAACCACTTCTGAATTTGTTGTTTAAAATGGATTTTCTCTTTAACATGTTTTATTACAAGCGGTTGGCAGGATGACCAAGTATTCACTGCATTTTTCATTGTTAACTTTGAATCCTGTGCTGCTGGTTATCAGTGAGACTGACGTTATTGGATCAAACCCAATCAGTTGCCTGTTTCTAGGTGAACCTTTTAATTAAAAATTTAATTGAAAAAATGATCTGAATGTTGCATTTGTGATGCCCATATAAGCAGATGCTCTGGAAGAGGAAGGGCCAGCTTCCCAAGACATAAGAGGCCAGGAAAACTGTTTAAGAATCCAGCTGTTTGGATGTGACTTAGCAGAAAAAACTCATTTCCCATGCTAGAAGGGGGGTAGGGTTGTGAAGTAGGAATAATTGATACTTCTTTCTGGGGCCTACAGAGATTCCAATTAGCCATCCCTGCTAGAGATGAGCAGATGAAGTGTGGTATAATGGAAAGAGCTGGGAGCTAGGAATCCTGGGTTCTATCCTGGCTCTGCCACTGCTCCTCTGCATAACCTGATAGGTAGGTGGCTTATGTTCTGCTAGACTTAATTTTCTCATCTCTAAAATCAGGGCGTTGAAATAGATGATTTTTTAAGATTCCTTCTAGCTCTTGCATTCTAAAAAACAAAACAAAACAAAACAAAAACACCCCTGCCCCCATCCAGAGCCCTCGAAACCCTAAATTAATCTCTGAAAGCAAAGATAGGCTGTGATTCATTGGCACAGGAAACTTTTTTCACCATAGGTTATCACTTCCATTGCAATTTGTCTTCTAAGGGATTTACCTAGAACTCTGACAGATTACGTGACTTGCCACAGGGGTCATTTCAGTCAGTATGTGTCAGAAGTGAGACTTGAAGCTGATCTTCCTGACTTTGAGGCCTTTTCCAATCTACCATACCAAGACCCTCCAAAACAACTTACCTTTCCTGTCTAGTTTGAAGGAAGAGAAGGTGACCCCATAGTTGAAATAGAACGTAAAAGCCCTGTGGGAAGGGAAACAACAGGATACAGGGGTGAGAAGCTAAATCTATTTCATGTGTTTTTGTGTCATAGAGGAAAGAGTTCAGCTAAGACATATGTACAACATGTAAAAGAATCCATGAAGAACTGGGTTAACGAGAGGGCCATGACTTTGATCAAACCCACAGAAAACATGAATCTGGATCTGTCTTCCACTGGCATCTTAACTGCGAAACAATCCTCAGAATGGTCTCTTCAGGATATCCTTCCCTGCTGGCCCAAGCCCACTTTGATATCTCCCTTTAATGATTTTTGCCTTCCTTCTTTCTAGAGTAGAGCACACTTAGCTCCTTCTTACATACCACATTGTTTTCTTTTTTATTTTATTTTGATTGTTTGTGAGATACAGTGAAGAAAGCATGCAAGGGTAGGAAACCTGTGACTTCAAAACCACATGTCCTCTAGGTCCTCAAGTGTGGCCCTTTGACTGAAACCAAACATCACAGAATAAATCCCTATAATAAAAAGATTTGTTGTGTGAAACTTGGACTCAGTTAAAAGGCTGCACCCAAGGACCTAGAAGGCAGGTTCCCTACCCCTGCATAGTCCTTTATTATTGGCAATATAGAATGCCGAGGTTCACCAGCTATCAAATAATTAGTGATACATTACAAATTGCTTCCCAGTTATATCTTGTCTCTTCCAACTAGACCATAAAATCCGTGTGGTCAGCTACTGTGTCTTACAATTCTTTTGTGGCCCATAGTGCCTAGGAAAGTGCTAAAAATATACTAGGTTCTCAATAACCACTTCTTAGTTCACTATGACTGGTCAGTTCCATGATGCTCCCATTTTATGTCTCACTACCCTGTATTAACCTTCAATTAGTGTGAAAAATCAAATAAGTCTGGTAAATATTTGAATCTACATTTCAGTACAAAAACATTTGTCTTCTATTAATCTCAGTTCATAAGAAGCATTCAATAACCCTTGTTTATAACTACTTGTGAAATAAGTTTGTTGTATTATATGGGGAAGTGTAGCTAGAGAGTAGTTAATTTGAAAAAATAAGTAGGAATCTTAGTGAATTACACACAATGAAGCTTAATGAGTCAACAGTATGATTGTTATTCAGTCATGTCCGGCTGTTTATGGCCTCATTTATGATTTTCTTGGGAGAGATATTGGAGTGGTTTGCCATTTCCTTCTCCAGCTCATTTTATAGATAAGGAAACTGAGGCAAACAGGGTGAAGTGACTTACCTAAGGTCACACAGCTAGTAAGTATCTGAGGCCAGATTTGAACTCATGAAGATGAGTCTTCCTGACTCCAGGCCTGGCATTCTATCCACTGTGCCACAGAGCTGTCCCAACAGTATTATGTGGCTGTCTAAAAAAGCTAATGAGATTAGAGGAATATGTCTAAGACTAGGAGGTGATAGCTCTGGAGCATACTGCTCTGTCAGTTCAGAGTGGGAGTATTTGTTCAGTTCTGGGTGGCACATTTTGGGAAGGAGACTGGTAAGGTGGAAGATGTCCAGAGGAGGACAACCACAACGATTGATATGCTCAAGTTCACACTGTATGAGAAAGCTGACCAAAAAACTGGGGATACTCCACAGGGAGAAAAGACGTGTGGGTAGTGGTGGAGGGAACAGGACAGTCTTTAAGTATCTAAAAGGCTTCTGTGTGGCAGAAGGATTAGGCTTCTGCTTAGCCTCAGATGGCAGAAGAATCAAGGAATGGATAGAAATGGCAAAGAAGAAAGTTTGGGTTTGATGTAAGGAAAAACTTCCTTACCATTGGAGTATTCTAGAAGCAGAAGAGGCAGGGAATGGGGAGGGGAGGAGGTAGTAGGTTCTCTTGGATTAGAGGTTAAAAGCAAAATTTAACTACTTGGAGATTGAAAAAGTAAAGATTTTATAGAGGGGATTCTTGTTCAGGTACGTCTCGATGGCCTCTGAGGTCCCCGCTATAATCTCTGAAACGGCACCTATGGCAGTTAGGTGGTACAGTGGATAGAGGACTGGTTTTGGAGTCAGGAAGATTCAGCTTCCTGAGGTCGATTTTGGCCTCAGATGCTTACTAGCCGTATGACCCTGGGCAAATTGCTTTACTCTGTTTGCCTCACTTTCCTCATCTGTAAAATGAGCTAGAGAAGGAAATGGGAAACCATTCTAGTACCTCTGCTAAGAAAACTCCAAATGGGGTCATAAAGAGTCAGACAGAACAGAAAAACAACTGGACAATCCTTGCCAACTCTAAACCCAATCCATGCTGAAGAATGACTATTCTAAACTTTCACATTCTACAGCACTAGGGAAAGGATAGTTTCTGTGGAAGGATATTTGAGCTATCAGAAACTTCTGAGAATTTGAGCTATTTCTTTGGAAGAGTGAGGCCAATGGAAACTGACTGCTTTGCTTCCAGTCATTTACGGCCTGAGCTTTCTTCTATTTCTGTCTGGGAGTGTGGAGGCTTTAGTGATCTGGAATGAAAGAGGATATGTTATCTTACCCTTTCTTGTCTGGCTACTGAACTGCTGCTGCCATCCTCAGACTGGCAAGCCAGTTTCACTTGAGATTCTGCTCCCCTGAATCACTCTGTAGACAACTCAATACACTCTGAAAATATCCAGTCCTCCCCTCAAACTATCTAATTCAACTGAGTGGCAGAGGTAGTGCTTGACTGTCCTCATTGTCAGCAGCAAATGTTTATCAGATGCCCATAGTGATGCTGTTGTCAAATGCTTTCATGGGGTAAAAGGCTCAAAGCATGTGTGGGAAATTTCCCTTGCCAAGGAGTGGTTTTTAGTAAGAAACTCAATAGCTGCCAGGAGACAGTGGGGAAAGAGACATAACTAAGGTGAAATGGGAGGCCCCTGTTAGCCTCCAGGCAGGGCTTGGCTCAAATATTTTTGGAAGAGGACAGAATATTAGCTTTATCATGATGACATCACTTAACTAGTTCTGGAGCAGTTCAGAAATAACTCAGCTTTCTCCATCTGTTGTTGTACCTACTGATCTTCTAATATGATGTGATATTGAAAAATAAGACAGCATGGAACAGAAGAAAGAACACTGGCTCTGGAGTCAAAGACCCTTGGTTCAGATCTTGAGTCTTATCTACTGTGTGACTTTTGGGCATGTCACTTCAGGTCTCTGGGCCTCAGTTTCCCCATCTGTAACATGAAGGGGGTAGACTAGATAGGACCACTTCTGGTTTTAGATCTATTGTATATAATAGATTATATATACATATATGTATACACACATATATTATGTGAAAAATATAGAAAATACATATGAAATACATATTTACTGCGTAGAAGGATTGAGGGCACACAGTGTCTCTAGATATCCCTGTATATTGCTCAGATCACAGTTTGATTCCTGGGGTATAAATTGATAAATTCCCATTTCAGATCTATTTTGAATTGCCATTGGTTTTTATTGAAGAAAACCACAGACTCTTCCTCCTCTACTCCATTTCCCAAGAAAAACCCTAAACTAAAAATCTTTAAGGAAATCAAAAGAGCTTTTACCGTATCTCAACTTCCATGATGTCTGAGCAATTAGGGGACGTCCAGTTTGCCTGGAACATGGTGCCATTGAAATTCTTCAGCTGGTAGAGGACAGAGTTGTTGCACAAGTGATCAGGATTTTGCCAATGGCCAACAGACTTGTTGTCCTTGTCCACAGCTTGCAGGATCATGGAATAGAGATTCTCATTCCCAGAAAAAGTCACTAGTAGGAAATGATCAGAAAAAAGTAAGCTATCTGTCTCTCAAGGAAAGTCACAGGAACTGTGAGGACCCAAGTGAATACAACTGCAACCTGCATCTAGAGAAGCCAGCTATGCCCATCCCAGGCTTATGTAAGGTCAGAGGGCAGCCTTTGAGCAGGTACTACACCTGGTGTCCCTCAGACTCACCTGGTGCCATGCGCTTCCACAGGCGTACAGGTACACATGCACAGGTACACAATCACCCTGCTCACCCTGGGTGGGGTCTTGTTCAGTTTTATAGGCCCTAAGGTATACAAGGCAGGCCCTTAGGAAATGCTTGTGGATTTGATTTGGGGTGGAGGAAATAGAGGAAACTGAAACCTTTCTGTAAGTGTTTTGGGAGTCGAGGTGGTAGTGGAAGGTATACTTGATTTGGAGTCAAAGAGTTTGAGGCTCAGCTATACTTGTTAAAACACAGTAATAATAAACAGACATTTTACATAGTGCATTGAAGTCCACAAAGTGCTTTACACATGTGAGCTCATTTAAGCCTTCAAACAACCCAGAAAGGTAGGAACTACAGGTATTTTGATCTCCATTTTTCCATATAAGCAAACTAGGGCCCAGAGGAGAAGAGATTTCCCCTTGGTTACACAGGCAGCAAGTGTCAGAAGAGAGACCTGAACCCAGGTCTTTCTGATTCCAGTTTTAGTATACTATCCATTATAGATAAGGGGCTTTTAAATTCAGTGAATCAACAGAGTGCCAGATTTGGGGTTAGAAAGACGGGTTTAAATCCTCAGGTGCTAGCTAACTATGTGACCTTGGTCAGGGTATTTAACTACTCTCAGCCTTAGTTTCTTTATGGGAGCAACAATGGCACCTACTTTACAACACTGTTGTGAGAATCATCTCAAATGTGACATGTTTAAATTGTTCTGCAAACCTTAGTAAGGAGTGATATATAAATGCGAACTTTTATTAGTGATTACTTCTGTTGTTCAGTTATTTCAGTGGTGTCAGACTCTTCGTCATTTGAGTTTGAGATTTTCTTGGCAAAGGTATGGAGTGGTTTGCCATTTCCTTCTCCAGCTTATTTTACAGATGAGGGAACTGAGGCAAATAGTGATTATAGGATGCTGCAAACCCTACCTCCCCCAAACTTAGGACTTTTGTAGGGGGTCTTAAAGTTTACAAAACAATTTATATCCTTGAGCTCCCCAACAATCCTGTGATATATCTCTTTATAGGTGAGGAATTAGAAGCTGGAGAGGGTTAATGACTCATCCATTGTCACACTGGCTAACAAATGTCAGAAGCTGGATTTGAACCCAAGACTTTTTAGCTTGAAATCCTGCCTTTGCTACATTGGGCAAGTCATAGTCTTTCTGGCCTCAGTTCCACTGATCTGTAAAATAAAGGAATCACTTAAGCAATCTGGGTCTCACTTTCTTCATCTGTAAAAAAAAAAAAATGATGGATTTGGATTTGATATCCTAATTCTCTTGTGGATCTAAGCCTATGAGCCTTGGATCATAAACAACTGTCTACTCCTTTGACAAGAACTGTTTATACTTATGCAGGACTTCTGGGTTTATGCAGGAGTCTACATTTTTTGTCTGTGTTCTGTACACAGCTAGTGCTTAATAAATGTTTGTCTCATAGATAAAAAAGAGGGGGCACACAGAGAGTCCTTAGGACATACTGTGAACTGTACAACCTCAAGCTCTTATTCCTCAGGGATCTCCTCAACCTTCTGAGGAATGTCTCACATTTCCTCCACATAAAGAAGAGGAAAATTTATATTTAAATTTCGCTGAGCACAAACCTTTTCTCTGGTATTTTCTTACAGATAAAAGTGGTAGCTCCTCTAGTCAAATCTGGTTCTGATGCCTCCTCCCAGGACTTCCAAAGACTGTGAGAACTTTACAAACCGGGACTGTTGCTGCCAGGCTGAAAAGTCTCCCATTACAGGTTTGGTGAGAACCCAGTCTTGGTAAAGTGGAGAGTTTCCTCTCCAGAAGAAGATTCTTATTATTATCATGATCAACATTATCAAACTAACCTAGGTGGTACTGGGGATAGAGTGCTGGGTCTGGAGTCAGAAGGACCTGAGTTCAAATCTATAGTTACTAGCTGTGTGGCCATGGGCAAGTCACTTAACCCTGTTTGCCTCAGTTTCCTCATCTGTAAAATGAACTGGAGAGGAAAATGGCAAACTACTACACTATTTTTGCCAAGAAAACCTCACAGGGAGTCACAGAGTGTCAAACACAACTGAAATGACACAGCAACTACAATCTGATAAAATTATTGAGACAATTACATTCAATGTTAGAATACTCTCACAGATGAAGCCAGATCTTTTGAAGTAAGAAGAGGTATATATCCTTTCACAGAAGGGCCTGAGCTGACTCATTGAGGAAAACCCCTTTATCTGTCCTCTATCTGTATGTCACAGCTGCTCTGGTGATGTGATGAGTGTTGGAGTCATCTCTGGCTCATCTCCCTTGCTTAATCAGTCACCCGGACCTGCTAGTTCTTCTGTCTGAAAGCTTTAGTCATTATAGTCTCCTGACACACCTTTTTCATTCATTCTCACTTCCTGTATCTTTGCTCATGTTGTCTCCTCCTTGCTTATCCAAATCTAACCCATCCTTCAAGGCCCAGTCAGTCTTTTCCATGAAGCCTTCCTTGGCAATTTCAGCTTTTTCTCATCTACTCTTTTACTGAATTATCCCGGTATTTTATAGTCTATACACAACAACAATAACTCACATTAATATAGTGCTTTAAGATTTATATGCATTATCTCATTTGATTCTTATACACAATTCTCATTAATAATTATTCTCATTTTATAGTTGAGAAAATAAAGAACCTTAAAGATTTGCCCAAAGACATCCAGCTGGTGTCTGAGGCAGAGTCGGAACCCAGTTCTTCCTGAGTCTAGCATATCATCCATTACACTTTAATATTTTGTGCAATGTGATTTGGTTTTCAATTATACACAGTCTTGTAACCTTCATCCTTATTTCAGCCATATTCATTTTGCAACCTCCTTGAAGGTAGGGACTATGCCTTTTCACTTCTGAAGTTTTCAGTGTTCAGATGATGGGAAAAGCATTCCCTGTGTCTATCCAGCAGTATGTAGAAGCTTAGGATTCCATGGGGAACAGAGACAAGTCATATTTTCCCTCTCTGTACAATAGAGAAACTGGAGTCGATGTCCAGATAGATGTAACTCTACCAACATCAATCTGGAGACTTGTTCCAAGAGCATCCATAGCGGAAGTGTGATTCCTCCTTGTATCTGTTAAACTACAGTTATCATTACTATGTGCAGATCCAACCAGAGTAAAAACTTGAAAATAAAAGATTTCACCCCCCCCATCTCCAAATGTTATCAGTATCTTTCTTTTGTCTGTTTCCCTTGCAATTCTAGTCAGTCCCAAATTTCTTGTTTGCCTGCTCATCTCTTAGTCTAGTCAATGGGTATTTATTAAAAACCCACCCTGTTCCAGTTCTGGGGCCAGAGGTCTCTGGCTCAGTCATTCATTGGCTGTAGCAAGGATTCAACTACAAGGGGAAAAAAAGTAGACTCCTGTATAAAACCAGAACTCCTGCATAGTGCTGGGTCAAACCCCCTCGGAGAGAGATGAACTATATGCTACGTGTTCTCTACGTCCAGAAGGGCAGCAATGGTCTTTGTCTAGCCTTCGAGTCTGGTGAAATTCGAGTTCAAAGCCCCAGAACCAGCACTTAGTAGCTCTGTGATCCTCTGGCACTCAGTTCCCTTATGCATAAAATGGAAAAAATAATACTTGTAATGTCTACCTCATAGTTTTGTCATGAGTAAAGCAACATGTCAACTGTAAAATGACATAAATGCAAATTGCTTTTACTGTTGAAACACAGGTGTTATATAGTGCTGTGATTTCAAAATAATGTTTTACTGTATTTCCTTATTTCTCTTGAGGGAGCATAATGTATAGATAGAATACTGGACTTTGAGTTTGGAATACCTGAATTCAAACTCTACTCCAGTACTGACTAGTGGTGTGCCCTTAGGCAAGGCACTTAACCTCTGCCTTAGTTTGTTCACCTGTAAAATGGACATAATAGTAGCATCTACCTCCTAGAAATGAGATCTTTGTAAAGTGCTTTGCAAACCCTATAGTTTTATATAAATGCTAGCCATATGTAGGTTATTCCAAAAGTCTTAGAGCATCTTTAAGCTATTAAAATTTAAATCTCTCTCTCTCTCTCTCTTTTTCTCTCTCTGTCTCTCTGTCTGTCTGCCTCTCTAGCTACCTATTAAGTCTTTCAGAATTCACTGTAACTGCTCTCACATTCTCACACAAAGAATTTTGGAGTTTTCTCTTACTCCCTTTTCCATTTCCTCACTTCTCCAAATTTCATTTCTTCTTCCTTTTCATTCCCTCCACAAGTTGCATTCCTTCTCAGTTCCTACAGGCAAAACTCCTTTCCAGGGACAAGTCATCGGATATTTGTAATGTCCTTGCTGGCTTCTCTGATTGTAGCTTTTTTCCTCTTTGGTGAGTTCATGATGCTGCTTCTGAAGTCAGCTTCTTGATTCTTAGTTCAAACTACATTGGTCTCCTGGGTTCCTACTAGGCTAATAGTGTCTTGGGAGTGGGGTGGGGGAGCCAGTGGGGCCTAAGATGGAAGCCTTTGTGGGACAATTTGTCTGAAACCCCAAAGAAAATGTACGTAAGGCACATGATCATACTGCTTGAATTTTCAACAACTAAAAGATGGTACTTGAAGCTTGAACTGCTCATAGGATTATAGATTTAGAGACAGAAGGGACCTCACAGGTCATCTAGTACAGTTCCACTTCTTACACATGAGGAAACTGAGGCTCCGCAAAATAAAGAGACTTGTCCACTGTCACATAGACAGTAGGTGGTACAGCTAAGATTTGAACCCAGGTCCTGTGACTCCAAATAATGTTCTCTCCACTGTACCCTGTGGATCAGTAGTGTATAAGCCTTGATTCCCCTCAGTCTGGTATAGTGAAAAGAGTACTGGACTCAGAAGATTTGGGTATGAGACTTGGTTCCCTCGGCTGGGGTATTTAATGCACCTCCTGACAGGGCAATCGTGAGAAAGTACTTGGTAAACTGTCAAGTGCCACACTGATGTGACATGTTGTTGTTGTTACTTAGAACACAGGCATAGCTACCACCTAAATACCACCTACAGGGTAGTACAATGGATAGAGCACTGGGCCTGGAGTCTGGAAGATCTGAGTTGAAATCCTTCTTCAGACACTTATAGCTATGTGTCCCTGGGCAAGTCACTTAACCCCTATTTGTCTCAGTTCCTAATCTGTAAAATGAGGACACACTGGAGAAGGAAATGGCAATCTATTACAGTATCTTTGCCAAGAAACCCGAGCGGACTTTGTTTGGTCATGTAGGGGTGGACATGACTGAACACCACTACCACTACCTAGACAGATACTATCTGCGGGGCTTCGAAGATGAAGGACCCCTGAAAGAATAGCCAGAAAGTGACCGTATCTACTGGTGGTCTGTGCTAGTTCAAGAAGTTACTTGCAGACAACTACAAGAGACCCCTAAAGTTTCATCTATACTGACGATAGCAAGGCAGTTTCTGTTACTCATTTTATTGAGGTTTTATGACTCTTTGTGGTTGTGATCTGTGTGGGGAAAGTACAGAAGGAAATGGACAAAAAGGTACATTATTATGATTGCATTTTAGAGGTAAAAGAGACCTCAGAGACCACCCTCTTCATTTTTGAGATGAGAAAACTGAGTCCCAGAGAAATGGAGTGACCTGTGCCAGGTCACACTGCTATTGTGTCAGAGACAGGATTAGAACTCACGTCTCCTGACATCCTGTGCAGGGCTTTTCCCATTATACCATGGCTGCCTTGCAGAGCCCGGGAGTCGGTCCCTGCCAGTTTCTCCCTCTCTCCCTTAAACACAACTTCAGTCACTGCCCTGGTAGCTCTTCCGTGGCAGGGGTGAGATGTAGAGATCTGCATATTTATCCCCACAAAAGTTAAGAAATGCTATCCATGCCCTTCTGTGTCAGAGTCCAGGACTGAAGAACCAGTTGATCTTATTTACCTGTGTAAGTTTTGTTGGTTTTGTAAATGTTCGAATCTGCCTTGATGGAGACGTTGCTGGTTGTGTTGGTTGTTTCAGGGAAGGTGCAGTCTTCAGGAGAACTTGCAGCCAAGGCTGGAAAAAATAACACTCGGAGGCCCAGGAGCTTCAGCAGCAGCTTCAGGGCAGAGTGCAGGGCTGCCATGGTCTCTGCTTCTGACTGGCAAACACTTGTACCCGCAAGGAGAGAGGACTGTTCTGTCTGCAGCTCTCTCCTGCTTATATACTCTGGGATAGGATGATGTCAGACAATTGCAATTTTTTTCTTCCCACCCCTTTCCAAAAGGAGATTGTTTCATGAATCTGGAACAAGTTTTCACGTGAAGTAATTGCCTGTAAGTACTGGTATCTCTCTCTCTCTTTTTTTTTTTAAACAAATACCAACTCAGGTCAAGAAGAAGATGTTACAGAGTTGAATTTCTTTGGTATTTCACTTCTAAGCTGTTTTGGTGGGTATTATTTGAAATGAGATCAGAGCAAGTGCCCACCCTCCAGCTCTGGTTGATTCCTCAGCCCATTCTCCACAGCAGTTTCTTCAAACTGTTTCCAATCCTCTCCAGCCCCAGTGGCACACATCACTGCTCATCTCCCTCTCAACAGATAACTTCTTCTTTAGTGAGAAGCATGAGATTGACATGTATCCATGCTTTCAATTCTCCTCCTCTCCTCTTTAGTAGTTCTCTATATTTTCAGCCATTCTTTCCCCTCTTTCCAAAAGGCAAAGCAAAGTTTTAAGTTGAGAAGATTCAGAAAACTGTTATCAATGTGACAGGATTATGGGGAGGGCTTGATGCTATGGGAAGCACATGGAACTTGGAGCCAGGAGATCAGAGTCCAAGTTAGCTATGTGACCTTGAACAAGCAATGTAATCTCTGAGTCTCAGTTTCCTCATATATAAAGTTGGGATATATTTGCTCTGCTTATACACATGTATATGTATAACTGTAAGGTAATAATTCCCATTCTGGAAACATCAGATTTTAAAAAGTCCAACTGAATTATTTTCTATTAATAGGTACTTGTTGTATTTGCCAGGCACTTAATCCAACTTTATACTTTCTTTGTTTATGGTGGGGGGGGAGAGGGAGGGGTGAGAGAAGGGAGAGAGAGAGAGAGACAGAGACAGAGACACAGGGACAGACAGACAGACAAGCAGAGAGACAGAGACAGAGAGAAAGATTTCATTTCTCCATTTGATCTGTGATGTTTTTCATAGTAGCTTCATGGCATAAGGATGACACTAAAATCAGAAGAGGGTTTTTATGTTTTCACTCTAACTCTTATGATATATTCTTAGCAGCACAGTTGGGAGAAGTAAATTTTCAACAAAATAGTAAGTAAATAGGGACAGTTTAGGATAGTGGAATGGGTTGTGGACTTGCAGTCAGAAAACTTGGGTTCAAATCCTGGTGCAGCCATGGATTAGAATGTGTGACCGTGAGCCAGTCATGTTTCCTCTTAGTTCACTCCTCAGTGACATGAGGATAATAACACTTGCATTCCCTATCTACCTCATAGGGCTAAAGTAAGGAAAGCGCTTTATAAGCTTTTAAAGTGTGATATAGTGGTAAGTTATTATTTGTGGGTAATTAGAATCATTTTCTTCCTCGTGTTGAAATTTTGGATGTTTGCTCATTTCCCTCCTTTCCCCTCTTCTTTCCTTTCTTTCTTCCTTCTTTCTTGTCTTCCTTCCTTCTTTCTTCCTATTTCCCCTTCCTCCCTTCTCTCTTTCTTTCTTTACCCTCCCTCCCTTCCTTTCTTTGTTTCTTTTTTTCATATCTATCATGCATAAACATTATACTAGGTGCTGGACATGGCACATAAAGATTTAAATAAAAATTAGTTACATTTTCTTTATAGAGTTTGCCATATAGGAGGGGGATATATTCTGTGCACACTCAAATAACTATGGTGCAAAATAAAATAGTAGATGAATAGGAAAGGCATAAGCAAAATGTTTTGTGAGGTGTGAGGGAGGAAGATCATTAATCATTATGGAGTAATGAGGAAGACTTCTTGGAGAAGGTAGTATCTGAGCTAGTCTTTAAAGTACGTTTCAACAGATAAGGCATGGGAAGGGGCTAGGGTGGAACATTCTAGTTAGAAGAATCAGTGTGAGCAAAGATATTGAGGAGGGACAATGCAGAGATATGTATAGCTATGTAGAGGTATGTAAGAGCGATGTACAGTTTAGTGTTCTGGAGTTTATGGAGTATGCAGAAGGGAAGAGTGTTAATAAAGTCACAAAGGGAATGATGCAGATTGGGAAGGTCTTCAATGCTGGGGTAAGGATTTTGAACTTTTTATGGTAGATAACTGGGAGACATTGAACCGTTTGGAGCAGAAAACTTACGTGATCAGATCTATAATAAGAAAGATTATTTGGTTTCAGCATGAAGGATGGAATTGGAGGTGGGGAGAGATTAGCAGGTGGGATGGTCTATTATGAGAATACTGCAATGGTCTCTATGCCATCATCAGGTCCTGAACTAGGATGGTGACAGAGGTAATCAGGAGGAATGCCTAGAGAAGGTAACTAGTTCTGTTGGTTGATTGGTTGGTTGGTTGTTGTCTTTTGTTCTCAGAGGACCAAAATGACATCACTATGTTAGAGTCAAGTGACAGTGTGTCTGACTGTGGCTGACCAGACCAGTTGGAGCTTGGAATACTGTACCTCAGATCAAGCACAAATAGTCCATGTGAACTTTAGAGTGGATTCTCCAAATCTGCACATCTTGTGGTTCTTTAGAGCTACTTCAGTTCTGCTTTGTTCATAGAACACTGTACCTTCTCTGATGAGGACACACCATGTTGGGTGGTCCTATCACATAAACAAGTTCTTAAGAGAGTGACTTTGTATCTCTTCTTCTGACTACGCGCTTGCTCTGCATGAGTTCTCATAAAATAGTCTTTTTGGCAAGCATATATTTGGCATTCACACTGGTTCTGTAGTATCTTTCTGGTTCTCCATAGGCACAAAAGATATTGCAGAGGTAGAGTCAATAGAGTTTGACAAACTGAGAGTCTATAGGAGGTAAAAGAGAGGAAGAGTCACAGATAACATTAAGGTTTCTAATGTGGGAAAGTCATTGAATGCGTATCTTTTTGAATGGTGACAGATAGAATGAAGCCAGAGTAAGAAGCAGGTAAAATAATAAGCTTGGCTCTGGATTAGTTAAATCGAGCTGCTGATGAATCATCCAAATAGAGATGGATCATAGACAATTGGAGATGTTTGCCTGGAAATTGGAAAAGAGGTTCGGGCTAGATATATAGATTTGGGAATCATCTGCATAGAGGTGATCTTTGAAGCCATGAGTGTGAGTGTAGAGAGACTAGAGACAAAATTAGAGAAAGTATTCAGAAGTAATATGTAGTCAATTGTATTAAATGCTGTAATCTAGTAGTAAAAGCTACTAGAAATAGTTCACATTTATATGGTGCTTTAGGGAAGGAAAGAAATAGGCTTTTATTAAGTTCTTACTATATGCCAAGCACCATGCTTAGTAAGTAAGTACTTTACATATACTGTAATCCATTTGATCCTCACAACAATCTGGGTGGTAGGTGCTATTGTTATCTCTATTTTACAATGGAGGAAGATGAGGCAAAAAGACTTTAAGTGATTTGTCTAAGGTTACACAGCTAGCTAGTAAGTATCTGAGGTTGGATTGTAAAATCAGGTGTTCCTAACTCTAGACCCAATACTCTATCCCAAGTCAAAGAGAATAGGGATTGAAAAAAGGCTCCTAAACTATGTGGTTATAAGGTCACTGATGACTCATAGGTACCAAGAAGTCAATACACATTACCATTGCAGGGGAGAAGGTCATTCTCAAGCCTCCCTCTTTTCTGGGACCTTCCCACAAACAAACAAACAAACAGTCAGGAGCCTAGCTGTGCCTGCTTGCCTGTGTCCTCTTTCTCCCTTGGTCCTAACTGCTCTCAATAATTTCCTCTCAGTTCTTCTCCATCCTTCCTGTTCCACCCATTCAGCAAGCTCCTCCCAAACACATGTGACTTAGGTTTCCATGTGATTTAAGCAGGTCACATGGGCCTACTAATGGATGGGAAAGATCTTCCCATTTAAATTACCATTTCAGTGGGATGGAGGTAAAAGCCAGATTTCAAGTATTTGAGAAGAAATAGCTGTAAGGAAATAGAGGCACCAATGTAGACTTATGCAATAAATTGGAGGAAAGAGATTTAACAGTAGCTGGGTGAGATAGAAATAGCAATGGAAGGTATTTCTCTTTTTTAAAGGATTGGGAAGAATGAAGTTTATAGACAAGATGGGAAGATGTCAATGGATGGGAAGAGATGGAAATCACTTGAGAAATAGAAGATGATAGCTGGAGAAAGATTGTAAGTGAGTTGGGCAGAGAGGAAGAAAATTTGGAACTCAGAATTTTATAAATAATGAATGTTAAAAATTGTCTTTACATATAATTGGAAAAAAATAAAATACTATTAAAAATAAAATAAAAAAACCCTCTGTCCTTTAATTCCCTGAGTAGAGGTAGTAGATGTGATCACTGGGGAATTCACGTTGTCTCTGGGATTGTGTCTGATGGTTTTGCTACTCTCCTGTATGCATAGACATCAGATCTTTGTTCCTACACTGAAAGAGGCTAGGCTGGGAGAGGCAAAGCCACAGTGTATTTTTTTGTCTTACACTTAGTACATGCCTAACAAATCTTTGCTTATTGGCTGATTCATTAGAATTTGATCAAACAGAACAAGAAGAGGGTGTGCTGGGTCCAGAGGCAGGGCACTTCAGTCCTGAAGCCCAGCTCTAACCCTGTCTCTCTGAGTAACCCTGAGCAAGGCATTGTCCCTTTCTAAGTATTCATTTCCCCATCTGTAAAATGGGGATCATAATTCTTAACACAGATCTCATAGGATTGTTGTGCTGAAAGCACTTGGTAAACCTTAAAAAAAGTGTGCAAATAAGTGAATGTCATTATTCTTTGTCTTCTTTGGAAAATCCCAAAATTCCCTAGAAAAGACTATTGCTTCCTTACTGTCCAGCTGGAGAATTCATTAATGGAGATATCCCAGACCAAGACAGTCAGAGAGGAAGGAAATATGAAGCACAGGCTTTGGTTATAGTTTCATTACTCAGAAAACCCCAGTTTGGTAACACATAAGGATGGTGACAGAGATTCTTGGTCAGAGAAGGAGGTATCTCCTAGGTATGACTAGGAAGCCAAAAAAAAAAAAAAATTAAAAAGACCCAACCCAACTCAACAACAACAATCCTGCACCAATTTATCTTGAGATACTGCATTAGTGGCTAGCAAGCTGGTCTTGGATTTAGGAAGACCTGCTTCTGATGGGCAGGTCACTTGGCCCCTCAAGGCCAAGTGCTATAAGCTGCAGAGATCTGCTTCCTTGCAGTATTAGAGGATGTTCCTCACCAAGAATTCCTTATGTCACTGAAAACAGCAGATCTGGTCTTGTCTCATGTGTCTTGAGAACATTCTTCATTATGTCTTGGCTCTTGGAAACTGGATCAGAACCTTTCATTCTCTGTTGATATCCTTATCTTACATAGCCAATAGGCACTCATCATTAGTTTAATCTCTCAAGTGTTATTGCTTTCTGTCATTCAGTTTGACTAAAAGGGCCTAGAAACACTCTTATGGGCAGTGAGAGCTGGAAGGTTTTCCCCTTTCTCCTTTCTTTCCTGTTTGAATGGTTGGGGAGGCATAATAATGAATGGAACTGATGACAGGACAGCTGGAGAAGAAAGAAGAAAGGTTTGGCATGAAACACTGGCAACCGCAGGAGGGTTTTGCCTTTATCTTTCAAGGATTCATGCAGAGAATGTTGAAAACTTGTATTCACTTTTTCTGAGAACCTGGTGGGTGGTTCTGCTATGAAGCAGAGAATATATATATATAACCAAGAAATTAGAGAGGTAGAAAATGCTGTCACACAGGTAAGAAGAAGGGGAGGATCTGGGTTCTGAGTCTAGGTTTAATTTGTTGATCAATAAGCATTTACTAAGTACCTACTATATTCTAGCCCTGGGCTAGGTTCTGTTTATTAGCAGAATAACCTTAGACAAGTCACTTAGCCAGATTAGGCACTGAATAAATTGTTAAACTGAATTGAAATTGAGACTGAGTTTTTCTGATCTGAGGATAAAAATATTCTACCTCATAGAGTTGTTTGGGAGAATCAAATGAGATGACATATCTAAATCTAAATCTAAAAAAAGTTTTATCTTTATATGACTATATAGGTATAGGTATATAGATCTCTGTCTTTCTCTCTCCATATATATACATATACGTATATATAAATACTATATATATGTACATATACATATATACATATATTCTGGAAAAGGAAGGTATGCTTGTGAAACTTTATTGACCATCAACAAATGAAAATATGAACAACAAATGAACCTTAATTAATGAAAAAAGACAATGATGTCTGGTTTTTTTGATCTATACCTGTGATTTCTTTTTTTAAACTTCTTTTAAAAATATTTATTTATTTTTAGTTTTCAATATTCACTTCCATAAGATTTTGAGTTCCAAGTTTTTTCCCCATCTTTCTCCTTCCCCCACCCAAGATGGCATGCAATTTGATATAGGTTCTACATATGTATTCATATTGAACCTATTTTCACATTAGTCATCTTGTAAAGAAGAAGTAGAATCAATGGGAGAAACTACAAGAAAGAAGAAATAAACAACAAAAAAAGAGAAAGCAAAGAATATACTTCAATCTGCATTCATATTCCCTAATTCTTTCTCTGGATGTGGACAGCATTTTCCATCATGAGTCCTTTGGAGTGTCTTAGGTCCTTGCATTGCTAAGAAGAGCTAAGTCTACCAAAGTTAGTCATCATGCAATGTGGCGGTTACTGTATACAGTGTTTTCCTAGTTTTGCTCACTTCACTCAGCATTGGTTCATTCAGTAGACCTGTGATTTCTTCAGTGAACAGATCTCTTAGAGAAGGAGATTCCCTGGGTTAATGCAAGTTGGAAATCAGTCTTTCCTTTTTAATCTTAGAAGATTGCCTGGGGCAGTGAGGATAAATGGATTGCATAGAGTCTTACAGGCAGGTGTGTGTCAGAACTGGGACTTGAAGCCAAGGCATCCTGACTTTAAGACCAGCTAGCCATGTACTGGGACAGGCTACTTCTCTGTTCTTTGTTTATGATATCCTGAATAAGTTAATCTGGTGGAGAGGGTTCTGTGTGTATATGTATGCATATATTATGTGTTATGCATGTATGTATATGTGTGTGTGTGTGCATGTGTGAATGATGGCTCTCCAGATTGGAAGGAAGGTCCTTAGGTCTTATGCTCCTCCCATGGCTTTGAGGACCTTAGTAGAGAAATTTTGTTCTAACTCCCTTGAGTAAGCTATGGGATTTCTCTATATGGGTAGAAGGGATATGGGGGTTCAGACACAGTACAGTCAAGATTATGAGTTATGACTTCTAGAATTTGCAGCTGGAAGGAACTTTGGAAAACATCTTCATTTTGAAGATAAAGAAACAGACACAGAGAATCAAAAAGACTTGTCCATGGTCACATGGGTAGTGTTCACACCAAATGTAGCCTAAGCCTCCCACTCTCTGCCCCTTGAATATTGGCTATTATTTATTACTACTGCTGGTCCTTTGAAGTCTTACCTCTGTGATTCTATTTACTTTTCCCTAAACATCTTGTATTTTTAAACAGAACAAAATAATTCAATTTGGCAAAAGGATTTGTTCAAGGTCCATCCTTTAGTTTTGGGAGTAGGCAATTTTATGAACAAATTCTCTGAAGAGTTTTTAACTTGCTTCTCAAATTCTTTGAATGTGGCCCCAGACCCTTTAATGTCTTATCTTTCACATTTCCAGGATGAAGCTACATCTTTCTTCTAATCAAATGAGAGGCCAGACAGAATTGCCAAATGGTGATGTGGTTGTTCATCCTAGAACTGGAAGTAAACTTAGAGATTATCTAGTCCAGTTCCTTCATTTTTCAGATGAGAAGACTGAGGCCCACACATAGGATGTGAACCCAGGACCTTTGGTTCCACATACAGCATTCTTTTCACAGCACTATGTTGACTCTTTCCTCTTCCATTCTGCTAGGTACTAGGAGGGTTTCGAATGTAATATGTGCCTCCCTCAGTTGTAGGATACCTGAAAGTGACACCATGTTTCCTGCGTTCTTTGAGATAGCATCCATTCAAAACTATAGATCACTAGCCTTTGTTGAGGTTCCTTTCATCAGCCCAATGAGAGGACTTCTAGTTCCAAGCAAAAGATGTTTAATTATACAAGATACCAAAATAAATAACAAGGAGCATCTCCCCACTCCTGTCATGTCCAAGGATACATTCTCTCACAAACTTCTACAACAAAACGCTTCCACACTTACCAATGGTGAGCAATTCTTGTTTCTTTTTTCACAGCACAGGAGAGGGAGCCAGGTAGCTTACATGCAGTCGCACTGGCTTCCAAACAGTACTTTTGTTTTCCCAAAATAGCGAGGGGGTAGTTGCTCAGCAAGAGAAGTTGCTTCAGCACTTGGAATATGCTAGAAATCTCATCACTGGCTTAGTAAGCATTGATTACAGCAATATGGCACCTCTGTATGAGAACTACAGCTCATGGAAAGGTCTTATGTGGCTGATTCTACCACAGGCGCACTGCATTTGCATAGTCTAGTCCAAGAAGTTCTTAGCCTTGTTTGTGTCATGGATCCCTTGGGCAGTCAGTAAAGTGCAGGGACTCTTTATCAGAATACTTCTTCTAAATGTAGAAACTAAAATAGAGTTACATAAGAAACTCGTTATATTGAAACACAGTTATCAAACTATTAAAAATCCCAACAAATTCACAGATTCTGAGTCAAGAACTCCTGGTCCACACACAGCTCAGTTAGTCAGTCAAACCATGATGCTTGGTTTTTTGTTCCAGATCTGGTAAGGAAATTCCCTTAGCCAATGCATATTTGCAACCTGTGTGCAATTTATAATGTTAGAGGATTTCCTAGGGGTACTGAGAAGGTAACTTGTCCAGGGTCACATAGCCACTATATGTTATGTGTATATGTTTTTAAGTGCCTACTAAGTGCCAGGTATCATGCTAATCACTGGGAATACAGAGAGAGGTAAAAAGCTGGGGAGAGAGAAAAGCCTCTTGGAGTGGGACACTAACCCTATGTCTTGCTTACCTATACTACTGCTGCTTCTGCCATCTGGAGCAGTCCTAGAAGGTGTTAGACATGGTGGCTGTAGTCTCTTCCTGATTCTCCTTAATACAGAAGCTCCCATGCTCAGAGACATGTCCCTATGCTTTGTGTCCCATGTACAATTCTCTGGGAGGTGATGACTCTGGTTCCTTTCTCAATGAATGTAGCTCTTTGCACAAAGGCCTTGTGGAAGACATAGTTCAGAGTTTGGACCTATCCATACATAAAGAGAATAGCTATTTATTAAATTTCTCCTATGTGTCAGGCAATGTGTTATGTGTCTTACAAATAGTATTTCATTTGATCCTTGCAACAACAGCCCTGTATTATTTCTAACCCCATTTTATAGTTGAGAAAGCTGAGGTAAATAGAGGTTAAGTGGCTTACACTGCTAGTAAGTGGTTGAGGCTAGATTTGAACTCAAGTCTTTCTGACTTCTAGCCCAGTGTTCTATCCACTGTGTCACCAAATAGTCTTTAATAAATACAGACACATAAGACATAAATATAGTATTTAAGTAAAGTATATTTAGTACAATAAATATGGATAAATAAGACATTTTCCTTTTCCTACAGCAACTTACAGTTTAGGAAAACGTGATAAGACTGATAAAATCCTGAAATCTCAGAGTTGCATGAGACCTCAGAAGCCATCAAATCCAACCCATACCTGGTTAGCAGTCTACTCTCCTATCTCCAGGAGTCTCACTTCCTGGAAAAAAAAAAACAAACCCAAAACCTTATTCCTTCCAAAGACTGAACATTTTTATTTTTTTTTGCATAGCACTTTGGAATTTTCTCTTTTATAACTTTTACCTAATGCCCCCAGTTCTATTCTCTGGAGCCAGGAAGAATCAGAGGACTCTCTCTTCCATGTAACAACTCCAGAAAGAAATGTCCCAAGTTTCATGGGTAAGTATGCACAGCTCCTTTCATTAGGAATATACCTAGGGAATTTAATTTAATTTTGTTCAAAAGGTGAACATTTATTGAATAACTAAAAATAGCTAATGTTGTCAATCTTCTACTTTTACAGGGGTAACTTTTCTAGAAAACGGTGTGAAAGTAAAAAACTTGAATGTTGATGCATTGAACCTTTGGGAAATAGGAGATTAGGCTCACAACCACAAAAATGTAATCTTTTGTGAGAGACTGCTGAAAATGTACTTTTTTGCCTGCAATTCTTTTTAACAAAACATTAATTCTGATGATATCCACGTTTCTTAACACAGTAACTGTGAAATAATCCATAAAACGTAGGGGAGAGGAGAGGCAATGCAGGAGGGGATAGGGATGGGCAGGGTCAGTTCTGTTTGCCTCAATTTTCTCATCTGTAAAAACACAGGGATAATAACAGCACCTACAACCCATGGTTGTTGTGAAGATCAAATGAAATAATAATTATTAAGCTCTTAACACAGTGCCTCAAACTTAGTAGGTCCCATATAAATGTTAGACATTGCTGTTAATGCATTCTGCAAAAGTCACCAGGTCTTTTTCCCTTGGGCTGGCCGTGCCTCCATCTTTTGGAATGTGTGCAGCTTTGCTTTGTGCACGAGTGTAGAACCTTACATTTATAGCCGTCCTGTTTCATGTTATTAGATCGGCACATTGTTCTAATCTATTGAGATGAGTCTAAATTCTCATTCCGTCCTTAAATGCAGTCACTCCCACACAAAATAGAAATACAATGCCAAATTAGACGACCCGGTGACAAATGACAGAGATAGGTCTTCATTCTATTTTCCCATCTCTAAAATGGACGCAACTTACCTCAGTCTCAGAGTGCTGTTTTGACGTAATAGAGAAAGCTAACTTGGGATAGGTTAGGAAACCAAAGGGAAATGCTTCAGTTTATATGTCTATTTCCCTTCTTTTACAAAAGTAGTAAGTCAGAGGCAAATGGACTAGAAGCATAACATCCATAGAAGTACTAGTCTGGTCATAGTCTGGCCTGGTCAGACCACACATGGAGGACTCTGTTCAGTTCTGGGCCACTACATTTTAAGAAGGATCTTGGTAACCAGGAGAGCACCCAGATGAGAGGTGAGAGAAGACCATGAAGATCAACTGAAGGAAGTAAGGATGTTTTGTTTGGAAAGAGAAAACAGAATGGGGGAAAATGTGGTGGTGTCTAAGTATTTGAAGGGGTATCAGAAGGTGTAACTAGGAGTAGTACTTAGACCTTGTGGGGGCAAGTTTTGGCTTGTTGAAGAGAAAATCTTCCTAACAATTAGAACCGTTAGAAATGGGAGGAACTTCTTCTGGAGGGTGCGAGTTCCTTATCTCTGGAGCCCCTCCAGCAGAACTTTGATGACCATGTAGGGAGGATTTGTATTTAGGTGTGGGTTGGGTTAATAGAATTTTGAGGTCCCTCAGAATTTCCTTTCAGCTACACATTCTATTAACTAATCAATCAACAAGTATTTTTAAAGTGCCATTGTGTAGGCTCACAATGAGTAAGTGACAGATACGGGGCCGAAAGCTGCTGAGGATGGAAGCTCAATTCCAGGTGGACAGTCTCGGGCGGGTAAAGGTGGGAACTTCTAAATCTTAGAGTTCTCACGAGACCCCCCAGGAAACGACTGGGAATCGAGGTGAACCGAGCTATCTCGTGTATTTCCGCCTCTTCCCGTGAGAAACGTGATGGGAGAGAGCTCTCCCCGCCCTCGAGATTGTCCCGGATCTGGGCACACTATTGTTATCTAACAGCACAGTATTCAGATGCAAACTATGCTGCTGGAGGGTTTATGTAGGATCAGGAAAGCCTGAAAGTTCTCTTGGGCGGAAGGGCGCGGAGCAACAAGGCTCAGCTTTTCCTCTCTCCTCTCTCCCCTCCCCCTCTCTCCCCACTTATACTTCTACTTCCAATCTCTTATTGTAAGATCTTTGCCTCCTTGGGAGATTCTTCGCTCCCTCCTAAGGAAGAATTCCCCTGCACTTGTAACTAGACCCTGAAATAAAGCTCAACCCTTGTTCGACTCTGGAACGTCCTTTCTCTCATACGAGCATCCGGTTTGGCCAACCGAAGACCTCGGGATAGAGGTAAGAAGACTCGGGTAGCCCTCAGGCCTCTAGGCCTGGCAGAAAGCAATATCATTTAACTCCAGATCTCCCACTCTTCTTATTATACTATGTTCCCCCCCACTTTTTTTGAGCAGTGATTTTTGTCTGGATTTTTGATTTCAAATGCATTAATGAGATGTCCCTATCTTTGTTTTATGTGCAGTTGCTTTTCAGTCATGACCCCATTTGGGGTTCTCTTGACAGAGACTAGAGTGGTTTGCTATTTCCTTCTCCAGCTCATTTACAGATGAGGAAACTGAGGTAAACAGGGTAAAATGACTTGCCTAGGGTCACAAAGCTCATAAATGTTTGAGGCTGGTTTTAAACTCAGGATGATGAGTCTTCCTGACTCCAAGACCACCATGCTATCCACTGAGCCACCTAGTTGCCCTGTCCCTACCTTTAAGGTGTTTATTTTCATATAAGACTCTCCTGTTGGTCTGTGGGTAGTATCAGGGTGTGAAGCACATACAATACCATTTCTTGTTCCTTGCCTATCTTGATACTGTAAGAGCCATTCCAAGTGTAGGCAGTTTGACCTCCTCCACGGACCTCCAGAAAGCATTTGGGCTAGCTCCTTGACCCCAGGTCTATCATGGTAATTTCTCATAAGGAGGGATGCAGATAAGGGAGGAAGAAGGTTAAATCATTGACTTAGCCCTGCCCTGGGCAGCACTTGCCCTTGGCCTCTATCTGATCATCAGAAGATAAATGGGTGTTATACATCTAGAGACCTTGTGTCAGGGCCTCACAGAGTTGCCAGACTTTTCCTTTGCTTGGCCTTGTGATTAGCTGAGAAGATCCGGGAAACTGGCCTCTTTCCTTGTTTAGCTGTACTCTCCCTTTCTTTTCCCTCTGTTTTGTAAACATGGTACATTATTTTTAGATGCTTTTTGCCTATACAGGCCAAAACCTTTTGTCCTTGTGGGATCATTCATGAGAAAAAAATGTTCTTCCTTCTTCAGAACTGTAGTTTAAGGTGTACAGGACATAGCGGACAGGGGATTTTTGATGATTCCTACTGATGTGAGAACAGCCCCTGAAATTCACTTGTCTTGTGTACGCTCTCTAAGCCTCTGAGCAGGGCAGCACTGGAAGGCACCTTAGTGATTATCTAGTTCACCTTCTGGTCCCTGCCCACTCCCCATCTTCTACAGAGAAGGGAAATGAACTTGTTCAAAGTTACACAACTCATTACAATAATTGTTATTGTTCAGTTATTTTTAATCATGTCCAACTCATCCTGCCCCATCTGAGGTGTTCTTGGCAAAGATACTGGAGCAGTTTGCCATTTCTTTCTCCAGTTCATTTTACAGATGAGGAAACTAAGGCAAACAGATTTTAGTGACTTGCCCAGGGTCACACAGCTAGTAAGTGTCTGAGGTCAGACTTGAACTCAGGAAAATGAGTCTTTCTGATTTCAAGCCTAGCACTCTATCCACCATGCCACCTAGCTACCTAATAACAGTAATAGTTAACATTAAAATAGTATACTTTAAGGTTTGCAAAGCACTTTAAATATGTTACCTCATTTGTGTCTTATGATGATATTATTATCCCCATTTTACAGATGAGAAAACTAAGGTTGAGAGAGGTTGATTGACTTGTCTAGGGTCAGTCACAGACTAAGGGTCTGAGATAGAATTTGAACTCAGGTCTTTCTTACTCTAAATCCATTGTTTTAGTCACTCAGCTATCCAAACTAATAAATGGCAAGTCTGGGACTTGGGTCATATCTACTGGCTCTAAATCTGATATTCTTCCTCCTTTGTTTCTACTGCTGCTTCCCCTCCTGCACCCCTTCCCTATGTCTCTAATTTCATTGATTTAGGGAACTCCGGGTAAGAAAACTCCTATTACCAGTACCACTTAGAAATTTTCTGCAAATTTTTAGTCTTTGAGGGTTGCCTTGGAGTCCTTAGGGGTTAAGTGCTTTTCCCAGGATTGGTGTTCATCCTTAGTTGTTGAAGAGGACCCATGACATCATGGGGGATGTCTTAATTTGCCGGTGAATTGGATTTAAGTGAGGCAGAGCTGCACAAAGTCCTCAATCTCACCCTCTTTTCCAGAGTCATTGAAGTCTAGTCGAGATAACAGGTATTGGCCTGGGATGCAGTGGATGACCTTGGCATCTTCAGTGTCTGACCTAGTTCTAAGCTTGAAGTTCTCCACAGTGTCTGCTTCAGCCTTCTCCATGGCCATTGGAATAAATTCTGATCTGCCCATTCTGCCAGGGGAAGTCTTCACATGGCTGGGTTAGACATCCCCCTAACTCACTGGCAGATATGAGATCTGTCAGTTATCTTCCACCTGGTTTAGCCCATCTGCAGAGACAGTTTTGCTGGGGTGTGGCTGTTGCACATGTCAGAGGTGCTAGTCCTCCCTGCACCCGAAGGGTTACAAAGCCAGTACATGACCAAAAAGGAACTTCAACTTGAGTTTTTCTGATTCATTATTTATTATGCCATGGTGTCTTTCTTTTTTAACACCTTCAGTTTGCTGCTAAGTGTTTAGATTATGAGGTTCACAGGATCGAAGATTTGGAGCCAGAAGAAACCTTAGAGATTATTTTCCAGATGAGGAACCAAGGCTAAGAGATTAAATTTTATATACCCAAGGTCACAGATAGGAAGATTAGGATTTGGGGCCTTTCCTCCAATCTCTCCTTTTTAACCAGTCCTTTCAGTGTTGATTGTGGTGTTTCAACTATAGGGAGAAGTTTTTCAAGACACTGAACCACTGGAAAGAGAGAAGGCAGAATAGTCATCTCCAAAGACAGGCATTGCTGTCCTTCATAGAAGTCAATATTTATTTTGTCTTTGATCATTTAAAAAGAATTATTTTTTTAGCCCTCATGTCTTAATCTCTACCAGGAACTTCCCCCAAGGCTTGTACTGGGACAGGGTGATATCTGCTTATCCAGGGAGAACAAATTGTGTAAATGCAAAATCCTGAATATCGTCCTGGGCAGTATGGGGGGCTATTGGTGTTCGTTGCACTGGAATTCTGACCACAGATGGAAGTCTTTATTATATATCCCTTCTCTCTCAGCCCCACTTAAAGTCATGAGGACCCAGTTCATACTCCTTTGCTTGGCTTTTAAGGCCCTCCAGAATCTGCCCATATCCTATCTAGCCTACCTTATCTCCTGAAATGGACATTTTGGTGGGGTCTAAGTGTTCCATGAATGTTGTTTTCACCTCTTTGCCACTGGGTCCATAACAGCCTTCTCCTGCCTAAGATGTACTCCTTCCTTTCAGTTTATCTAGATCAGGGGTGGAGAAGTGCAGCCCTTCCACTGAATCATGTGACTTCGAGGCCACAGGTTCCCCACCCTGTTGTTCTGTGAAGTTTGTATTCAGTCAGAGGACTGCCCTTGAGGACCTAGAGGGCCATGTGTGGCCTCAAGGCCACAGGTTCCCTACCCCTGATCTAAATTCTGTGCGTTCCTCAAATTCCAACTCAATTCAATTCAATTGATTAAGAGCCTACCGTGTGCTAGGCACTGTACTAAGCACTGGGGATACAAAAGAGAAAAAGAAGGACAGCACATACAGATTCTAGCCCCTGTATGATACATACACACACACACCCACACACATATACACACACATACATGTATATATATATATATACACACACATATATACATATACATATATACTTAATAGCAAATACTGATCTTTCCCTTCTCACCAAATCCTAGGCCTTAGACCTGAAATGGATCTTAGAAATTAGCTCCCTGCCCAGTAACTGAATCCCTTCCTTCTATAATATCCCTGGAAATAACCATCTAACTTCTCCAGGGGTGGGGAACCTGCAATGTTGAGGCCACGTGTGGCCTTCTAGGTCCTTTTGACTGAGTTCAATTTTATAGAACACATTTGGATTCAGTCAAAGGGTCATGTTTGAGGACCCAGAGGGCCATACGTAGCCTCAAGGCTGCAGGTTTCCCATTCCTGAAGACACTTCTAGTGATAAGGAATTTGTAATACATGTAGATACTGACTTCCATTTTTTTGGCTTTATTTTCCCCAATTAACAACTTGATTGGTGCCTTTTTAGAAACATCAGAAAAAGACAGAATAATTCCCAGTCCTTTGAATCTTCCCCCTTAACAGAAGAAAAATTGATCAACATCCAAACCACAAAGTGATCTTGACTGATAATATATTCATCATTCCATCTCCCTGGAATAAAAGATCATAGAGTTAGAGCCGGAAGGAATTTTGGAGGCCATTTTACAGACGAGGAAACTGAGACTCAGCAAGGACCAATGTCACACAGATCATAAGCATCAGAGGCAGGATTTGAATCCAAGCCCTCTCACTCTTCTCTGGGACCAAGATTAGTCATTGCAATTAGTCTGAATTTGATATAATTTTATTTGTGTATGCCACTCTCTTGACTTTACTGTCTTCCTTCTGCATCATTTCATATAAGTCTTCCCATGTTTCTCTGAATTCCTGATTCTGATACTTTGTTATGGTACAATAGATAGCGTGGCTTTTACATTTATGTATCACAATTTGTTCAGTCATTCCTCGGTTGATGGACACTCACTTTGTTTCTGGCATTTTGCTACCACAACGAATGTTCTGTATATTACTATACATGAGATCTTATATTCTGTCACTAACCTCTTTCAGGTGTATTCTATTTTCAGACATATTTTAGCCCTTTTCAGGGGGGCTCATCTATATCTGGTGTCCTCCTGTCACCCAACTCTCATCTGTGGCTCCAAGAAGCTATAGAATGAGAAGTTGCCACACCCTAATAAAACTTCTTGGCAGACAAGCTAAACTAGGCTGAAGATAACCCACAGCCCTCAAACCTGTTGGCGAGTTAGGGGGGGTGTCTACCTCAAGCATGTGAAGACTTTCTCTGGAGAAATGGGTAGATAAGAACAATTTGTTCCAACAACCATGGAGGCAACTGAAGCAGGTGCTATGGAACTCTTAGAGCTTGGCAGACATTGAAGACACCAAGGTCATTCATTTCATCCTAAGCCATCATCAGTCATCTTGACTTTGGTCTTGCCACTGGACTTCAATGACTCTTGGAGAGAGAGTGGGGCTCAGGACTTCATGCTACTCTGCCCTACTTAATTCACTTGCAAGTCAGGACATCACAATGTGATGTCATTTGTCCTCTTTGAAAATGATGAACAACATTTTCAGATGTCACTCATTGCTAAGAAGTTCTCCCTTAGACTGAGTCATCTTCTTCTCAGTGTTGTAAGAATACGATGAAATAATATTTGTAAAGTGCTATAGAAATGCTAGCTATTATTATTAAAATCTCACTTTCTATGATTCCCACTAACTACTCTTTAGTTTTCTCCTCCAAAATTAAGCAGAATAAATCTAGTTCTTTTAAATCAGCAGTTCTAAAAATATGGTTTGGGACCCCTGGGGCCCAAAGATCCTTTCCAGGGTCAGTGAGGTCAAAACTATTTTCATAATAATTCTAAAACATTTTAATTTCTGATATTGTAAATATTGATCGATTTAAGCCACAGAAATAAAAACTCTTTGGAGGGAGGTCTGCAATAATTTTTAAGAGTCTATGGGGATCTGTGACAGTTTGAGAACCATTGTTCTGAATGATAGCCCTCCAGACATTTGATGACTAGTCATGTCACCGTGAGACAACAGAAAGAGCACACTGGCTGATGACCCAGGTTCAAATCCTTCCTCAGACCTTTGCTATGTGTTTGACCTTGGGTAAGTCACTTAACTTTTGGATCTATTTCCTTATCTGTAAAATGTGGAGTTTGGATTAGATGACCCCCTAAGGTCTCTATGATTCCATAACCATCTCTTCTTCAGAATAAGTATCCTTAGTTCCTTCAACTATGCCTCATATGATACGGTTTCATGGTTTCACCAGATTGGTCTCCCTCCTACAGATGCATTCCACCTGGTTTATGTCACTCCTGAATGTGATGTCCAGAACTGAACCTACTACTACAGATATTATCTGGCTAACACAGAGTACAGAGGGATCATCATCTTAATACTTATTTTATGGCTGTTGAAGTTTGAATTAGTGGTTGGTTTTTATTTTTTCTGTGTTTCTCAGTGACATGACACTATTAACTTCTAGAAAGTTCTTAATTAAAACCTTGAGGCCTCATTTGTAGGAACTGCTGCCTAGCCACATTTCTGTTCTATACTTCTACACCTGACTTTTTGAAATACAAAGCATAGGGTGGATTTGGAGCTACAAACAATCTTAGAGATTACCTAGTCCAATCCTATCATGTTACAGATCAGAGCACAGCAGGAGCAAACTGGTCCTGAATGAGAGTCCCTCCTACTATCTACCTGATAAGAGGTTTGGTTTGTTGCTCAGTTGTTTTGATTTTGTTCAGTTCTTTGTGACCCCATCTGAGGTTTTCTTGGCCAAGATATTGGAGTGGTTTGCCATTTCCTTTTCCAATTCATTTGACTGATGAGGAAACGAGGCAAACAGGGTTCAGTGACTTACCCAGAGTCACACAACTGGTAAGTATCTGAGGACAGATTTAAACTCAGGAGGATGAGTCTTTCTGACTCCAGGCCCAGCACTGTACCCACCGTATCACCTAGTTGCCCCACAAGAGGTTATTAGGCCTTTTTATGCTTGAAGATTTTTAGTGAGGGGAAAGTCATTTCACATTTGGATAGATCCAGTCATTTGAAAGTACTAATTTACATCTACCTCTTAATAATTTCCACCTATTTCCTCAAGTTCTCCCCTCTAAGGCCAACTGGAATAAGTCTAAACCCTCTTATCTGCGATAGCTCTTCAAATACCCCTATTAGGAATGTGAGCTCCTTGAGAACTTTTTTTTTTCTTTTCTATTTTTATCTCCAGTACTTAGTACAGTACTTTGTACACAGTAAACACTCAAGACATGCCTTTTAATTAATTAATTAATTTGGCATGCCTCCACTAAGCTATTTAACTCTAATGCAGTGGTATCCAGTTTAAATAGAAACGGGGTGCTAAGTTGTACATAAGAATTCTCTATGGGTTGCCTACTAACTTAGAAAACCACAAATTAACATTATCTGTCTCTTGTTACATTTTTATTTTGTTAAATATTTTCCAGTTATGTTTTAATCTATCCATACCCCATATTTGACTCTTTAGGTCTGGAATAAATATTCCTAGTTCTTTTAGCTTATCCTCATAGGACAATGATCTCATAGTAGGTCATCATCTTGGCCACCTCAGATGAAAGATTTGAGTCTTTGAGATGTTAAATGACTTGTCTAAGGCCCAATAAATATTAAGTAGCAAGGCCAGGATTCAATACAGGTTTTTGGAGCCTAGATGAGTGCAATCTTCACACCCTAACTACGCAGTTTGGCTTTTGGATGAATTCTGTGTAAGGAATTCCCAGTGAGGAAACTTTCTCTGCCAATCCCACATATTTATCCATGTGAAAGTTCATCTTGTTGGATTTTCCAAATTTATATTAAAATCAAATATTAAAATCTGTGATTCTGACTATGAGATTTCCACTGTTTTTATTTGCACTTGGGGATACCATCCCCATACCCTCTTGCTTCTGGGTCTTCAGGATGTGGAGGAGTAGCTCAAGGAAATGGAATCCCCTCACATCCAGCCAAGTTTCAGTCCTGCTGCTAACTTCTGAGAGGTGTCTATTACAGACCAGGCAGGCTGTGAATCTGTGGATCCTGGATGACATTCTTTCAGCTCTGACTCATCACCTTTGCACAAGAAGGGAGGAAGACCTATGAATGTGGGTATTTCCTTTGCAGGAGGGACAGTACCATGGATTCTCTCACCCACTTAAAATTACCTCTTTCCTTTCTTTTCAGACACACAAGCCATATAGTTGAGCATTCAGTAGTTTCCTTTGTATATATCTTAGTTCTTTGACACCAGGAACCATGTCACACATTTTTTTTTGTATCCTCCATCCTTATAATGGTGCTGGGTACATTGTAGGTGCTCAGTAATTGCTTCTCCTTTAGGGAAGTGTGGACATGTCCCTAAAGAATATAAACTCCTTGAGGTCAGGGACTGTTTCATTTTCCTCTTTGTATCCCTGGTGCTTAGCCCAATATTTATTTGAGCAATCAGCCAAAAAAATCATTTATCAAGTTCCTACCATATTCCAGGAACTCTGCTAGACATTGAAGTCACAATGACAAAATGAAACAATTTATATTGTACAGAGCTTTAAATCCTAAACAGAGAAGCTTGTGTTTTGTGCTTGACACCAGTGGAAGCCATTGGAGCTTCCTGAGCAGGGGAGTGACGTGGTTAGAACTTTAGGATTATCACTTTGTCAGCTGTGTGGAGGATGAAGTAGAGAGGGAAGAGACTGAGTGAGAACAATTAGGAGACCATTGCTACAGTCAAGGCTGGGAAGTAATGACAGCCTGAAGTAGGGCGATGGCTTTGTAAGTGGAGAGAAGGTGATGGATATGAGATATCTTGTGGAGACAGAATTGATTTTGATTGTCAGTTTTGATGGGATGTGAGGGGACTGAAGAAGAGAGGACTCAGGATCATTGTGAGGTTGCCAACTTGGGTGCCTGGCTCATGGAGACAGCAATAGAAGTAGAGTAGTTAGGATGTGTTGATTTTGAGAGGGCTATGGGCATGCAGTTGTAAATATCCAATAGACAGTTAGTGCTGAGGAAACAGTCTAGGATGGGATATAGGATATGTAGATTTGTGGAGGAGGGAGAGATCACCTGCAGAGAGATGACAGCTTCATCCATGGTAGATGCCAGAGATCATCAAGAGAGTGGGGTGGAGAGAGGGAGGAAGAGAGGGAGGAAGAAAGAGAGGCAGAGGCAGGCAGACAGACAGATAAACAGAGGGAGAAAGAGAGAGAGAAGAAAATGTAATTAAATGCCAAATGTTGAAGAGAGGTTAAGTAGGGCAAAGATTAAGAAAAGGCTATTATCTTTTGCAAGAACTCATTTGTAACCTTGGAGAGAGCAGTTTCAGTGGAATAATGAGGCCAGAAGTCAGATAGCAAACGGCTTAGAAGTGACTGGGAGGAGAAAAGGCAAAGGCAATGAGAGTAGAAAGCTTTTTATAGGAGTTTGGTTGTGAAAGTGGGGAGATAACTTGAAGGTATGTTAGCATCCCAGAAAAGTATTTTGTTTTCGTTTTGTTTTTAGGATAGAAAAGCCTTGGTCATTTTTTAGTCCCTCTGTCCATGCCACATTTCCTATCTCAGTCCAGGGAAAAACACATAGCAAGTGTTCAATAAATATCAGTTAGTTGAGTCATTTGGCAAGTATTTCCTGGGGACTTACATACTACTCTTCTAGACCAAATTCTCTGCTAGGCAATAGTGGGGATATCAGTATATTTGACATGGTCTATGATTTAAGGGAATTTCAAACCCTATTTAGGGAAGTCAGACATATATATGTGAAGAATAACAAGGTCAAGGAAGGGGAGTCTTTGCAGTTGACTCCCAGAGATATATATTCAGTCCTCATCTCCCTCCTGAACACCAGTTTTCCAACAACAAGTGCTTGTTGAACATTTCCAAGTGAGTGTCCCAGAGACATCTCAATCTCAACAGGTCCCCCCATCCCCAACCCTTTCATTGCCTTCTCCTCTAACCCTGACTCTTCTCTAGATTTCCCAATTTTTGTTAAAGACAGCACTATCCTTCTGGACAGCCAGGTTCACAACCTTGGAGTCATCCTCAAATCTTTCCCAATACTCTTCTTCTATATCTAATCAATTGTTAAGTCTTACAAGCCTTACCTCAACATCTCTCCACCTACCTGTCTCTTTCTCTTCACTTTCAGGACCATCACCCAAGTTCAGACCCCATCATCTACCACTCAGATTATTATAATGGACTCTTAATGAGTCTTTCTTGCTTCTGGATTTTACCTTCTCCAATCTATGATCCATATTCCATTATAATCCTACTGTCATTGCCAAGAAACTTCAGAGGTTTTCATTTGTTTCTAGATTAAAATACTGTTAGACATGTAAAGATGTTTTCAATGATCTAGGTTACATCTAAGTTCTTCTTAAACTGTGGGTTTCGACCCCATATGAGGTTGAATGACTAAATGTGGGAGTTTAGAAAAATAATTTGGCAACAGTAAAAGGTTTCTGAATGTGCAGTGACAAAAAATTAATTTAAAATCAAATACATAATGAATCTGAAATGTTTCTGGCAGTGTTTGATCATGTTACATTGCGCAACTTCACTGCAGCCTTAACTGCAGATTACACAATATGCGTACTTTGCCCTGTGCGTGTCGTCACACCACGTAGTGCCAACAAATGCTGCCCAGAAACAGCTTGGCTCAGATTCAAGACTATTATATGTTATGAATTGTAGTGTTTTTACTGCACATTCCAAGTTTTATGCTCTTACAGAAACATAATAGTTTAATTATGGAAAATAAAGACTTTTAATATTTTCCTATCATCCTTCCTCAGCAATTAAGTATCAAATTAGTACAGCTTTGGATTGTATTGTGTTAAAATCTTTGATTCTAAAAATTTCTGTCTCTTTCTTTTACAGAAACATAAGTATTTAATTGCAGCAAGTAAAGACAAAAGCCCTTTAATACTATTTCTTCACTACCACTGCTGTATGTATATGTAAATGTGAACCTCATTTTTAAAAATTAAACACAAACAAATATAATTTCTTAAACTAAAGCTAGTATTTATTTGGGAAATTATTAGCAATATTTATTTATATTTTAGGACAAAAATATTTTTCAGTTATGGATAAGTGGCTAAATTTAGACAAAAGAGGTAAAAATACTAATGACAATGCAGCAGTCTTTGCTGCCAGATTGTAGTACAATTAAATTGACAAGAAAAAGAAAATACGTCATTTTTACAATATGAATTTACTTCTAATAATGATGATGGTGTGGAAAAATATCTTTGTAATTTGCAATGAAATTTTGGCTGTGGAGAGCATGGAACCAGCCAAACTAAAATGACATCGTAATACAAAGCATGCAGCATATTGCAATAAAACAAAGGAATATTTTGAAAGACTTAAAAATCTTTAAATAAAGAAAAACAATGTTTTGCGAAATTTGTTACTGTCAGCAAAAATTATTTACTTATAAATAAACAAGCACATCCATCTCCTTAATATGCAGATTTGCTTTCATCTTTAATAAATAGTAAAATTATATGTATACCAAATAATTCCTTTAAAATAAATTTCTTTACAATTTATTATCAGGAAATGTTTGATTTGTATACCTATTTTATATACATATATATCTGGGGATGCATAAAAATTTCTCTGGAGAAAAGAGGTTGTGAGTGGGAAAATGTTTAAGAAGCCCTGATCCAGCTTACCTTTCTAGTCATTTGACATTAATTCCCTTCTCCTGTAACTGGCCTACTTTATTCCATTTCTTATCTCCATGCCTTTGCCCTTGCTGTTCCCTATGCCTGGAATGCTCTCTCTTCTCATTTCTACCTCTTAGAATCTCTAGTTTCCTTCAAGGATCAGCCAATGTGCTACATCCTACATGACGCCTATCCTGCTCCCCTTTGTGGTTAATGCTCTCTATCTCCTGAGATTACATTCTATATGTATAACAAAAGAATATATGCTCCTTGAGAGCAAGGACTGTTTTTTTTTTTTGTTTTTGTTTTTGTTTTTTTTTTGGTGAACAGAATCTCTCAAACCACCAGATTTGCTTCTATTCCAGCCCCTGCAGCCCTCACTGATGGGAGAAATCATTGTGAATAAAGGGCCCAGCTTTTCTGATCATTACCAGCAAGGAACACTGACCAGCTGCCAACACCAGGCAGATAAGCACAAGAGCCCTGAGAGTGGCAACTTCCCCAGGGCCAGTAGTCCTTTGTTTAGTCCAAACCCTTACAGTCACCATCAAGGGAAGTAGAGGGGGATCCAGCCATCCCCACTCGCTGCCAACCTCCTGCCATTCCTGGGGCAGGCTGACCAGCCTAGGTGAGACAGACAGCATGCTTCAGGCAAATCAAACCTCTGCCACCTTGACCACCTTCTCCCCTCAGATCCCTGGGGAGGAAGCCCAGGACCCTGAACCCAAGAGCCTTGGGAATAGCAATGCTTTCATGCCAATGCCAATATCTGTTATCCTGGGAAGCAGCCCCTGTGGAGGGGCCACTGCTCCTGCTGGTACAACAGTTACATCTATGGAAGATTCAGGATAGAAATCCTTGGTGTTGTCTAATGGTTCAATATCAGGAACTGATATGATTTTATGAGGGGAAATGATATAAAAGAAGAGGAATTAACATCTTCTTTGCCACTGTACCCTAAGGACCATGGGACTTTTTCATCCGACTTGCAACTAAAAGCTTCCATGTGGTATCTCCCTCATTAGAATGTAAGGGCCATGAGAGCAGGGACTGTCTAACTTTTCTATGTGCTTAGCCCACAATAAACTCTCCAAATTCATCCAAATGCATGTTGGGAATCAGTTTGGTGCCATGGGAAGAATGCAGGATCAGAAACTCCCCTTCTGGTTCTACCATTTATTCCATATGCAGTATTGGGTAGATCATTTGCTTCGTTGGGTCTCACATCCTCATCCCTAAAGATCCTATGAATTGCCTTGACAATATAGAATTAGATGCTGAAACGAATGGAGGGTTTGCTTTGTTTTTCAAATGGCAGTCGATGACCAGGACACCTGCCTTCCCCTCTATCTCTGTTTCACCCTTCTCGTAGTGTTCCTCTAAAATTGATTGATGTGCATTAGCAGAAACTTAAGATACAAAAATAGGAAACTTCCTGAAATACTGGTTTTCTAGGCAGCTGGACTCCTGGTCTTTGATCTTCTAGAGCCAGGCCCTGTCTGTACCTGGGAGAGGACCTCTGTGTGTGAGTTGTTGACCCTGTTTAATTGACTGCGTTAACATTGCTCTTTGGGGGATGTGGGGGTGGGAAGGACACCTGTGGTATCATTTCCAGTCTGTCATGATGGAACTGGACAAAGAGAGGCTGTTACCCTGATCTTATCAAACCCTAAGCACTCATGGTGTCCTGGCTATCTGGCACAGACTCTCCAAAAAACAAGAAAAGAAGAAATCATGCTGAGGCAACAATAGGGGACAGTGCCTGCTTGGACTCAACAATAGTAGCCTGATGGAGGCCTGGGGGTTTGGTGTGGAAGGAAGGCCAACCTGAGTTTCAGGGAGTCCAAGGTGAGACGATGAATGATTCAGCACTTCCCCAAAGCCCAAGCAAACACAAGCTAATGTGTGATGCTGTATGATCTCCTACATACTCATCCCTCAGTTACACACCTCAGCCTTGGGCTTCCTTGTGTGTCAGGATAGGGATGGCAAATTCACAGAAGCAAATTCACAGTAGAATTCAGTTACCTGGATGGAGTCATGTGCCCTGTGGGTGTTTAATCACTGCTGCTGCTGAATAACAACTCATATTCAGGGGAAATTTTTGGTTTGCAAAACACTTTCTCACAACAATCCTATGAGGCCTTTAGCACTAATATAATCATCCCTCTCTTTATAGATAAGGAAATTGAGGTTTAGGGAGGTGAAATGACTTGCTTAGAATCAAAAAACTACCATAGAATCAAAACTGGGATTCACTCAATGCCATTGCTTATTGTGGGGCAGGCAATTTACTAGGCACTGGGGATATAAAAATTAAAAACAATATATTCTTTGTCCTCAAGGATCTTGACACCGGTGGAGGAAGATGGGGCAGATGAGATCTTGTCACTGCACCCCATGTGATGGGGTGCTTGGGCCTCAATTCTAAAATCACATTTCTCTCTAGAAACACTGTCTCAGGCAGTTTCTCTCCAGCCCAAGGACAGCCTGCCCTAACAAAACCTTTGTCTCTCTTCCTGATACAGTAGCCAGCTGTACCTATAGAATTTATTAGTTTGAACCAGCTGTGTACTGGCTGAACTGGCTGCGTACTGAGTCACAAAGATATTTACTATTCACTGACCTATCATATGTATCCTAGACTCAGACATATTTACACTCTCTCATCTTGTCTAAGAAGACATTTATGGGGGCTGCCTGGGTATTTCTCAGTCAGCCCTGACCATTAGTTGACTTAGTGGCCTAACATCACAACTCCCTGTAGTGTTCTCCTCCCTGCACCTCGCCTTCTTAGGCTATTTCCCAGTGAACTCTGGGTGAAATATCTGCTCAGTAGATAATAAAAATGCATGTTCCTTTAAGGAATGACCTCTCCTTAACTACTACCTAATACCTCCCAGAATCATCTAGTTAGCATATTTGGCATAAGTTATACTATAGAATATCTTATATAAACTTTACCTCTACCCCTTTTAAATTGCAGGTTCTCTATGAACTCTTGCCCGTTGAAAAGTGTAACAATAAATCTTTACCACCATGATTTCAAGAATGCTTGAGTCCGCTAATTCATTCCAGACAATCTTCCCCTGTACTCTGGTCTTTGGGGGGGGGGGTGTCTCAGAATTCCACCCTCCCCTTTTTCCAACCTGTGGGATAGATAGGGATGATACAAGTTTCAGTGGTTTCAGTTGTTTTTTCAAACGACTCTTTGTGACCCCATTTGGGTTTTTCTTGTCAGAGATAATGAAATGGTTTGCCATTTCCTTCACCAGCTCATCTTACAGATAAAGAAACTGAGGCAGATGGGGTGAAATGATTTGCCCAGGGTCATACATGTATCTGAGGTCAGATTTGAACTCAGAAGGATGAACCTTCCTAACTTCAGGTCCAGAACTCTATCCACTACACAACCCGGCTACCCCTAATAATGCAAGTTGGTAAGGGTGAAGGAGCGATTCAGAATACATGTTCTAGGACAATTTGAGGCAGAAAGCAACACTTTTAATGAAGGGAATCTGGGAAGGCTCTAAGGAGGAGTTAGTAGCTGAGATGAGCCTCAAAGCAAGAGAATTCTACAAGGTAGTTACAAGGAGGGAGTATGTTTGAGGCTCAGGGGAAAGTCCTTATGAATCCACAGAGAGGAGTCAGCGAGTTGGCTCAGAGAATCTTTGGTAGTCCAGTTTGGATCTCAGGAACCATCTCCTATAGGAGGTCTTTCCTAATATTACTAGTATGCTTTCTCTCTTAAAATTACTGGCTTATGAGATTCCATACTGGAGCGTTGGCTGTGTAAGTAGAAAGAAGGGCACATAAAAGATTCCTGGCTGTACGGAGACATTTTTCCTCACTGTTATCATCATAACACACCTTTGATTTAGTCTAAATTTATGATTTCATCAGCTTAGGGAACTTCTGGTATGGAAATAGCTTCCACTGATACAAATCATGCGCTCTCCTGTGACTTATAGTTTTAGAGAGTTCTCTGGGAGGCAGGGGTTGGGGGGCCACTCAGACTTTGTGTGACTTGCCCAGATTCATTCTGCTATTATGGGCCAGAGTCAGGACTTAAACCCATGTGTTCCTGATTCCAAAGCTAACCTTCTACCACTGCCTCCCATGGTACTTTATCCTTAGAAATTTTTTTTTTCACATCTTTTATCCGTCTTCAGACATTTACTGGCTGTGTGACTGGCAAGTCACTTTACTCTGTTTGTCTGTTTCCTCATCTGCAAAATAAGCTACAGAAGGAAATGGCAAACCACTTCAGTATCTTTTCCAAGAAAACTTCAAATGGGGTTATGAAGAGTTGGATATGACTGAAAAGACTGAACTATGACAAAGCTTTAGTTACAAAGCAAAATACTATGAGACATTACATCTAAGGGGGAAGGTTATTACAGACCAGAGAATTAGGAGAGATTTATGGATGAGATGGTATTTTAATTGGACTTTAAAAGATGTGTAGGAATTCATCAGGTAAAGAACATGTGAGAGGGAGCTCCAGGCACCGGAACAGTGTGAAACAAGTCATGGAGGAATGAAGGTGCAGGGTAGAGGGGTCCAATGTATCTGGAGCATAGAGAAGTGGAAGTGAAGGGAGTGAAGTAAGGCAAGACTGGAAAATCGAGGTGGCACTAGGTTGTGATGCTACCTCATTATCTCTGTAGAAGGAGAGTACACAGGAGAGGACCTTTTTAGTATTCCCCACCCTAGTCAAAGCTCAAGGACCAGAACCCTCTCCTGATCTCAGTTATAAGGCTTATAGTGGATAGCTGAACGAGGAAATACTGGCCTCTTGTGGTCTTGAGAGTGCATTTCAATATATTTGCCTCCCTCTCCAGGTCTGTCCTGTTCCACCCAAGTATTCTTTTCCTCCAAGTCCTGAAATGAGAGAACCTCCTGGAACTGTGTAGTCATATGTTCCTGCCATGGGGAGGCCATAGGATCCCTCAGCTGATCTTCCAGCCAAGAGAGAACTCCTTGATTCTGAAGTGAATCTTTGTGAGTGAAACATGTTTGTTTTCCTTTTCAAACTGTTCCTCTGCTTTCCAACCCACTCACTGTAGAACAGCCATGTCCCTAGAATTTCAGGAATCTCTTAGGATAGTTCTAACTTCTATGTACCTGAAGATAGGCTCACCCTCTACAACATCCCAGTGAGCATCCTGACTCAACACGAGCACCTCCAGTGAAGGACGATCCTTCTCTTCCCCCCCACCTCCCCCAAGCAGCCCATTGTGCTTTGACTGAGCACTAACTGGCAGAATATTCTTTGCTTCCAGTAAATAGAAATGTACCTCTGCTACTTTAGTCCATTACTCTTAGTTCTTCTTTTTGGGGTCTAGCAAACAAACTAATCTCTTTTTCACATGACATGAAGGAGGCTATCCTGTCTCCCATAAATCTTTTCTCCTCCAGGTTAAACAGCTCCCATTCTTCCAAATCAATCCTTAGATGGTAGGACCTCTGGTTCTTTCATCATTTTGATCATCCTCTCTTGGACTGAATATAGCATGTCAACATCCTTCCCAAAATGCGATGCCCAGAACTGAGCACAAGTCTCCAGATAGGGTCTGAGCAGTCACTGATAAAAATGTTGAACAGCCACATAGGGTTGAGGACAAATCTCAGGCCTTTCCAAGAGTAAGTTTCCTTGAGGTCGACATCAGATCATTAATCATTTCTTTGCACTGGCTTCTTCACTAAGCAGCTTGCTTTTGAAGTATATTAGTCTGTAACAGAACATTTATTACTGTGAGCTGAAACACTTGTTTGATGGCTGAGAGATCTACTTTGCACTGAGGTAGAATGGAAACTTCCACTGCAGAGAAATTGAAATGATATTTTCCATGGGTTCCTATGACCCTACAAAAGAGGAATGATGTAAAATAAAGCTGGAAAAGTAAGGTGGGGCAAGGCTGTGATGCTCCCTTGTTATGGATGGCTCCCATAGGATCATAGGATCATATCTTTTCTACTTCATTTTCTATTCTCACTGCAAAGGAAGGATATAACGAGGGACCATGGTATCTAAAGAAGGGTCCTGTAAAGATTGACCCTAGAAGGTCTTGGTTTGTTGATCAGGGAGGAATATGCCACAAAATACTAAATAATACATAATAATACATAATAACCTCCGTGAGGGATCATAAGATCATAAATTTAGAGCTGAAAAGGGGCCTTAGAAGTCATATAGTCCAGTCACCACATTTCACACAGCTGAGGCCCACAGGGATTAAGGCACCTGCCCAAGATCACACAGGTAGTAAGTTACAGAACCAAGATTTGAACCCAGGTTCTTTGACTCCAATTCCAGCGTGCTTTTTACTCTGCTATGTCAGTTTAGGAAGGATGTGTCCTCTCTGTTCCCATCTAGTTTATGATATGGGATCTAAAATGATAGCACCTTAGGGTCAGAAAAGACCTTAGAAATCATCTAGTCCAATGGGAACCTCTGGGATCCTCCCTTTACAGCCTTTATAGCCCTCCTAACTTGAGGCTTAATTGGAGAAGCATGGGAGGGATGCTCTCTTTCCCTCCTCCCACCTCATCCACTTTAAGAGACAGGAAGCCTGTGGTTGTGGGGAAGTTATCTAGTTTTGGGAAAGGCCAGGGAGTAAGGTTTAAACATACGTGTGGAGTAGGGAAAGGAATCAAGTTAATTGACTCTTAGTTTCTCTTAGTTGCCTTGGTTTCTGTGAAATCCCTTCGCCCTTTCGCTTCACAGCTCAGTTAGTCTCACAGCTCAGATTTGGTGCTTAAGTAAAGCGGAGCAGAGGCTGCTGAGGCAATAATCACACAGACTGTGACTCCCTAATCAAGGGCCAGCCGCCCTTCGTTTGCCATGCAGTGATGCTGGGAGTCTGGCTCCCATGGCTTGGCTCTGTGGCTGCAGACAAATGGAAAGCTGACTTGTCAACACCACTTTGATTTCGTGTTCATTTCGTGTCAAATGAGCATATCTGGCCTTATTCAGAACAGTTGCCAGGTGCCAGGGAAGTGAGCAGTCTTTAAATCATGGAGCCCCTTGACAGAGAAACACTCACAGGGTGTTCTGCAAACCAAGTGGCAGGGGTCGGAAATGTTCTACTTTTGAGCTCTCGTAACTCAGGGAAAGATTATTTTATTTAATCCTTGAGGGCAGACTGTTTCTTTTTTGTCTTGGACTCCCCAGGGCTTAGCCCTAAGAAGGTACTTATGAGACTGGTTGACTGACTGATGCTTGGTTCATTGCACTTTCTCCTTCCTTAATTCTTCAGTCCTAGTATCTGAGATTTGTTCATTCTAGGATATTCTCTGCACTGATGCAGATCATAGCATATCTCTGTCTTTTACAAATTACTGTCGATAGAAAATCTGTCGCCCACCTCCCTCCAGCTAACAAACATACCATGCATCGTGGAACCAATCCAATGAGAGAAATGATTATTTCCCTTACACATTAACGATCAATTATTGAATTAGGACCAAGTTTTTTTTTTTTTTGTTTTTTTTGTTTTTTTCAGAATCCTGTAGGTTATTCAGTCTTTAAAGGACTTCACTGATGGATGAGACTACTCCACACCTTTCCATCCTGGGTGGGAGACCCTACCCAGTTAGAGAACCTTGCAAAGAATTTAATCTAATCTGTGTGAAATCTGGCCTATTGTCTTCTAGGCAAAGAGGTCTGAATGGTCAAAGTCATGTCCCCCAGTCCCTCATTAGAATGGGTCCACCTCTCATTAAAATATTCATTCTCATTAATTATGAGCAATTCAGAGGTGATTGCCACCGTCAGGAACACTGGACTCTTCCAAGGGCATATCATCATTGAATGAGTTCCCAAGGGATCTCCAGCATTCAAGAGTGCTGCTGACCCTTTTTATTAATTATCTGCTAGCATGATTAATAAAAAGATTAATTACCCAGAAACTATGTCTCTCAAACTGTTTATACATCAAACCATAAAACCTTTCCAGAGAAGGAGGATGATTAGCTGGAGTTCATAGTCTACTCACCAATGATCTTAAGAATGCAGGGCCATCTCCATCCCAAGATGAGGGAATGGAAGAGGACTTAATGGACATCTTTCACTACTGTAGTGATGCATTATAAGTAGAGGGGTGAGGTGGATAGAGACATGGCCTTGGAAGTAGTAGGTCCTGGGTTCAAATCTTGCTTCTGACAAATACTAGTCAGTCCGTAAAGATTTATTAAGTGCCTACTATGTGGCAGGTACTGTCCTTAGCTCTAGGGATACAAAGAAAGACAAAAGATAGTCCTTACTCTTAAGGAGCTCATAGTCTAATGGGGAAGACATCATGTAAAATAACTACATATAAGCAAGCTATATGTAGGATAAACTGGAAATAATGAACCCCTCAAAGGTGCTAGAATTAAGAGGGAATGAGAAAGGCTTCCTGGGGAAGGTGGGATGTTTGCTGGGACTCGAAGGAAGCCAGCAAATGTAGGAGTTGGAAATAAGGCTGAGAGAGTTCCAGGATGGGGGTCAATTAATATAAATTCTTAGAGTCAGAAGATGAAATATCTTGTTTGAGGAAACAGTGAGGAGGCCAGTGCCATGGCATAATATATTGGGGAGAAAGGTGTAATAAGGTGTCATAAGACTGGAAAGGTATGAGGGGGAGGACAGGTTTTGAAGGCTTTGAATGCCAAACAAAAGATTTTGTATTTGATCTGGAGGTTATAGGAGCCAATGGAATTTATTGAAAAAGGGAAATTGCATAACCTAATCAGACCTGTGCTATAGGAAGAGCACTTTGATAGTTGATCAGAAGAGGAACTGGAGCAGGGAAAGACGTGTAGCAGGGAGACCACCAGCAAGCTATTGCAAAGGTCCAGGCATGAGGAGATGAGGGCACTCACTGGTGGGGCAGCAGTGTCAGAGGAAAGAAAGAAGCCAATGTGCAAAATATTATAAAGGTAAAATCAGCCTATCTAGGTAACAGATTGGATATGGGAGCTAAGAAAGAATGAGGAGTTAAGGATGATGCCTACATTGGGTGCCTGGTGAATGGGAGGATGGTGGTGCTCTTATCTGCAATAGAGAAGTTTGGAAGGAGAGGAAGACTTGAGGGAAAAGATAATAGATTTGGTAAATTTAAGATATCTATAGAATATCCAGTTCAAGTTTAATAGGAAGTTGGAGATTCAAGAGCAGAGGTCAGCAGACCTGGATAAGCAGATTTGCAAATCATTAGCATGGAGATGATAATTGAATCCATGAGAGCTGCTCACCAAGTAAAATAATATAGAGGGAGAAAAGAAGAATGTCCCTGAGGGACACCCATAATTATCTGGTACGACCGATGAAGATGCAGCAAAGGATACTGAAAACAAGTGGTCACATAGGTAGGAGGAGAACAAGGAGAGAGTAAAATCAGGGAAATCTAGAGAGCAGGATATCAAGCAGAAAGGGTGTTCAACAGTGTCAAAGACAGCTGAGAGATCAAAAAGGTTAATTAAGGGATCATTAGTAACTTTGGAAAGAGCAATGAGGTTGGAAGTCAGATTGTAGAGAGTAAAAAAGATAGAGGAAAGAAAGTGGATGCAGGTATTGAAGAGTTTAGCCACAAAGGGCAGGAGGGATTTGGGATGATAGTGGGGAGAATGGATGGATCAAATTAGGGGTTTTCTTGAGGATGAGAGAGACATGGGCTTTTTTAGGCAGTAGAGAAGTGACGAGTCGATAGGGAGAGACTGAAGGTTGAGAGAATGATGTTGATCTCTTGGAGAGGATGGGATGGAATAGGATCCCTTATGTATTGACAATCATTTCAGATGATTTGAACCCCAATAGGAGCCAAAGTCTGAATAAGACTGCTTTGCTTTGATCTGAAAATGTCCTTTCCTATGTCAGCAACTTCAAAGACCTGTTTGTGACAGGCTGCCTGCAACTGGAGTGGTGGGGCTTGTCTTAGTATCACAGAGGCATATGCTATATATGGAAAAACAGATATCCTGGGGTCATAATTTCCAACTGACACCACTGTGTCAATTGTCTTGTCAATTTGTATTTACAACTTGTTCAACTAAGAAACTTCCTTTCTCATGGTATGATTAAAAATATGGAAGACCATAAGTCTTGAGTGACATGGACACCCTGGGATTATACTAAAACATGTAAAGATTTTGTCTTTTTTTTATCAGAGAGTCAGAACTTAACGTTTTGGCTCCTAGTATGTACAAGCTTGCTAGCTTCGGCTAGCTTTAAGGGAACAAACAATATGGATTTACGTATCACCTAGCCTGTTTGCTTCCTTTAACCAAACTTTCAGGTCAACAGTATGTAGAAGCTTAACCTTGGCAAGGACAAAGGTCAGTCTTTTCCTGTGAGACACCTTGGGTAAGTCACTTAATCTCTCAGTGTTCTGAGTTGACAAGCTCTTATAAATGAATTTTTTAACTTCTTTTGTTTAGAACCAGGCCTTACCTATTCCCTAGCAACCTCTATACTATGCCACCTCTCCCTCCTGTTCCCCCTTTTCCAGCTCCCCTTTATGTCCTTTCCATATTAGGATGTAAACTGCTTGAGGCAGGGACTGTCTTGCTTGTTTGTAATTGTATTGTTAGCATTTAGCACAATACCTGACACAGAGTAAGTGCTTTATAAATATGCTTTCTTTCTCTTCCTTCCTTCCTTCCTTCCTTGCTTCCTTCCTTGCTTCCTTCCTTCCTTCCTTCCTTCCTTCTTTCCTTCCTTTTTCTTCCTTTCTTCCTTCCTTCCTTCCTTTTTCTTCCTTCCTTGTTTCTTCCTTCCTTTGCCTATTTATTATCTATCATCTATCTATCTCATAATAATTCTGTAATGAAGCCAGTGATTTAGTTATTGATAGGTAGGTGTAATAAAATCAAGAATTTAGAAAACAGGATCAAAGGTCAAAGCCAACAACCCTGCCCAAGTCACCTAGCTATTTTGTTCTCCACCTCAGATTGTTTCATGTGCCTAGAGGATTATGGGTCTGAGGGGAGCCTTTTTCCTTCAGCCCTCGCACGGTTCCTTTGCAAATTCCTTTGCAGGAATTTCCTATCTTCAAGTTAGAGAGTTGGCAGTGGGCAAAATGAGAAAAGCAGAGTAAAAAACGACATGTACTTCAAATTAGCTTGAGTACAACTGTTATTTTTTCTGGCCTCCTGTCTGGGTAGAGGTGGGATATTGTGGTCTAAGAGAGCTTCAGCATTGCTAATCCGCTGCAGCCCCAGGAGACGGTAGCTGACAGTAGTGGATGGCCATGGCCCAAAGGGGCTGCATAGCTGAAGACCCACAGGTGGTGGCTGAGCATCTTAGCTAACATTATAGGTGGGACCAGTGGAGACCCCTAGTGGAGGAAATGAAACACTCAGGGAAACCCAGGATAGGATGCTCAGGAGATGTGATACCCAATAGAATGCAGTTCAGTGATGTTAAGAGAGGGCATGAGTATGATGTATTCCCAAGGCCACACATGTCCCCAGGCATAAGCCCTCTGTGAATGTGTCCCTATATATGTGTTCCTTGGATCCATGCTTCACACATGCATGCTTTTCCAAGGATGTTCCTTGGTTGCATGGCTTTTCTGCAGGTGTGCAATCTTCTCACTGATGAGGTGGTAACTTGTGGGAGAGCACACCCTTGTGAGCATAGAGGAATCTTTTCTTGTTACTTTATTTGCTATGCTGTTGGGGTAAATACTGTTTGTTTTCATGCTTTCTGGTTGACTTGGCAAAGTAAGCACATTTGTGGGGATTTATGCAGTTAAGGTTTTGAATTAGATACTTAGCCCTGAAGTGCCTCAAACCTGGGTTGTTTTTTGGTGGGATGTTGGATTCCACATTTTTTTGGGTTTCCAGCAAACACAAGTGGATATTCTTTGTGTTTTTGACTGATGCTCTGTGGTTCTCACTCAGAGTAGGACTTGGGGTTAGAAAATTCCTTTGAACTCCTGTCAAATGCCAAATTTTCAGTGTGTGATCTCTCTACCCATTTCAGAAACCTCACCCAATAGAACTACAAAATAGCCTTGTGAGACTGAAGCCACAAGGCTCCTGAAAGCCCCCTCATGCTCCTATCAAACAACCTGGGGGAAGATCAAAAGCACTGGGTGAATCTAGCGACTCTACAGTTGCTCCCTTTTATTCATTTAAAAAAATTCCTGCCTTCATTATGCATATTTTCCAGAAATTTTAGCGTCCCTACAATATCTAAACATTCTTTTCAATTTGATAGAAGCCCCAGGGGACAAGTATTCTCTCTGACTGGAGCAGCAGTGATCTGTTGTTGCATAAGGGACAGGGGGAAATCAAGTTGAAAGCAAAATGTGTCTCTGGAATTGTTCTTGCTCTCTACCCTGAACTCTGCAAACAGCACAAACCTATTGTTCTAGGGGAATGTTTAATTTTGCCATTATGTACTTAGCAGGTTCCTTATTGGATTGTTTATTTATCCTGAAAGGACTGAGAGAAGAGACAAAAAGTTATTCTTTTTGAGGGAAAAGGGAGAGAAGGTGAAAAGCCTACAAGAAGAAAAGTAAAGGAAAAACCTAAGAAAGACAGGTCTTTCCTATCATTCTAATCCAGACAATGTTATTGGAGGAGCAACTAGGGATAAACCATTATTATTGGATTCAGTTGGAACACTATAGTCTTCTGGTATTACAGGTCAGTCCTGCTGGGAAGCCTTCATTTGGCCTTTCAGTTTCTAAAGGAAACATCTAGTTTGCTCCTAGTAGGTGTTTAATAATGCCTCCACTTCCTTACCACCCAATCTCTTTTCAAGCCCTTGCAAGCTGCCTAGATAAAGCACTTGTGAGTTGCTTATTATGTGCTAGGCACTGTGCTAAACTTTGTGGATAATCAAACAAGACAGTCCTTGCTTTCGTTCTATGCTGTTGGTAAAGGGGTGGGAAAGACGGGATTTTTCCTCTGAATGAGGAATGGAACAGGGAGTGAAGTGGGTGGCCTGGGCACCATGTGAAATAGTTGTTGGGTCTCAGAAGAGAGGGTGAAAGTATCTCTGGTGTGGTATTGGAAAGGCAGTTTGGGTCCTGGTTGTGATGGGCTTTCAATGTCAGACTTTTAATATCAGACAGAGGAATTTAGAGGAAATAGGAAGGCATTGGAATTTATTGAGTAAAGGGGTGACACGGTCAAAGCTGTGCTTTAGGAAAATCATTCTGGCAGCTCTGGTGATCTGTCTACCCATTTCAGAGACCCCAACCAACAGAACTACAAAATAGCCTTGTGGGACTGAAGCCTGGGCACCTTGTGAAAGAGTGGTTAGGTCTTAGAAGAGAAGGTGAAGGTAGCTGTGGAGTGCTATTGGAGAGGCAGGTTGGGTCCTGGTTGTGATGGCCTTTGGCTGGAGCAGCAGTTGGATAGATAGGAGTGGGGAGAGATTTGAGGCAGAAATACCAGAGAGATAATATTGCAAAAGTCCTAGCAACAGGTTAGGAGGGCTTGGATTAGGGTGGTGGCTGTGTGAGGAGAGAGGAGGGAATGTGTGTGAAAGCTATTGTGTGATAGAAAGGACAAGATTTGAAAACTGATTGAATGTGGAGTATGTGAGAGTGAGGAACTGGTTCTGATGAGATTGAAAACCTGGGAGACTGGCAGGATGGCGATGCCCTGAATAGTAAAAGGGCAGTTTGGAGAGAGAAGTGTTTTTTTAAAGGAAAGATAATGAATTCTTTTTTAGGACCTCTTGAATTTGAGCTAGCTAAGAGAACAATCAGTTCAAAATGTCCTTAGGCAGTTGGAGATGCAACACTGACCCTCACAAGAGAGACTAGGGCTGAGTACTCAACTGGGGAAATCATTTGCTTAGACATTTTTACTCTACAGATGAGGAAACTTTGACTAAGACAAAGAAACAGCTTGCCCAAGGTCACAGAGCTAGTTTGTAGAAGAGCTGGGTTCAACCCTTGTCTTCTATTTCCAATTTCAATGCTCTTTCCACTATACCATGCTGTCGCTGAATAGTGCAATCAAAAAAGCACTGAATTTGATATCAAAGGATCTGGGTTCAAATCTTCCCTGTGTGATTTGGAGCAAGTCTCTTCTAGTTTGCTCATCTACAATAATAAAAATGGTGATGATGTTAAGGATGGTGACAACAGTCACAGTTATATAGCACTTACTCTGTGCCAGGCACTGTGCTAAGTGCTTTACAAATATTATCTTATTTGATCCTCACCACAACTCTGAGAGATAGGTGCTATTATTATCCCCATTTTGCAGATGGGGAAACTGAGGCAAATGGAATTCAAATGACTTCCCCAGGGTCACACAGTTAGTAAGTGTCTGAGGTTGGATTTGAACTCACTGCGTTACCTAAATTGAGAGGGTTGGGCTAAATGATTTCTAAATTCTCTTCTAGCTTGGTATCTATGAATTGGTAATTAAACATTGATTTAATGACCAACTTTTGTAGAGTTCTCAGGGTGGGAACCAGGGATACTTATCAAGTATCCAATGTTTGGACTTTCAAACTTAGATTTGCTATTGTGGCTCATTTTTCTGTGTTGTGATTTGACTGAAGGTCTATTGATTTGTTGGGATCTTTCTCTTGCAATTCCTTGCCCTCCTTGTATGTGGCATGAACAGCAAACATATTTGGGCACTATCAGAGACTACATACTGTGAGGCTGTCTGCTCTCTGTGGCAAGGGGCCATGTGTGATTCCTAGGTTCTTCAAGGTCAAGAGGCAGCTAGTCTGAAAGTAAAGCCTTACAAAAACCCTTGCTTCTTTCCCTCGGCTCACACATACATCCTTTCCAAAGGTTCATACCATTTCCCCTGACCTGCCACACACACCAGAGGTGTTCCTCTTAAAGATTCCTCTGCCCAGGATGACCCTGCCTCCTAGCCCTCTGTCCTTCATGGATTGCCAGAGCACATCTTACTTTCATTCTTTCCCCCTCTGTTTTTAATTCTCTCCACTTTCTCCCTAGAGGAACTCCTTTCTTTTTCTTTCTTTCATTCACTGTGGTTTGACCCTAAAGCACTAGACAAACCATTTCCCTTCAATTTCTTTCAATTTCTAGGCTGTCAACCTAGGCTGGACTTTTGCATCGGAGTTTATATTCTTCCAAGGTCGTGCCTCAAAGAAACTACCGTGTCTCTATAGACAAGGCCTGTGGGTCCGTTTGTATTTCCCTTGTGTTTGTCTCTTTCTTTCGATTAAGAGCACAAAACAAGTTCCAGATCACCTGATTGGAGGTGGTGCTCTGTTATTTTAAGAGGAAGCAGTAAGAAGTGAAATTAGATGAATCAAAAAAGCAAATCATCAGACCTCTTGAAAGCTGGTTTCCTAGAGAAGGCATTTCAAACTTTGTATTCAAGGGCTGTATCCTTTGTACTTCCAGATTGCTAAATTTTGCTGCCTAGGTTCATGTTAATTGCTTTTCTGGCACCAGCTATAAATGGGGCTTCTGCAGGAAAGGAAGCTATGTATGGTTCTGCATGTCACTACAGAGTGAGCACTGCCATTCAACCATGGTGACCTAGACACTCAGTCTGAATTCCACTCCATTTCTATCCTCTCCCTAACTATTTGGTGTTTGGAGAGCAAACATTCTATCCGGCATCATGACGTCACAGGTCCCTGGACGGTGGAGGTTTTAACCAACTGATACTTCTTCAGGACTTCCCACTCCCCCAATTCCAGTGATTCAGAATTGTCATCACCCCCTCACACTGCTACCTATCCCTTCACTCTCATCCTTATTCACCCAATCTCTCACCATGCCTCAACCTCCTTTGGCTTCCCTTCCAGCTGTGCTTTCTAGGTAACTTGCCCTGTCCTTAATAAATGCCCATATCACGGTTCTTCTCATTGTTCTTCTCATCCCCTGCTAACTCTGCTCCATGAGAGTGCCCTATTATCATCGTTGCTTTTCTCTTCCTTACTCAATGTCCCCCTAGGTACTGGCTTCTTCTCTGTTGCCTTAAAGCATGTTTACATCTTACCCAATCCTTAAAAAACAAAACCAAAACAAGCAAGTAACCAACTCCTCCATTTGATCCTGCTATCCTCCTAAGCTGCCTTTCTTAATTTCTTCTCCCTTTCACAGCCAAAGTGTTAGAAAGAACGGTCTATACTCAGTGCTTTACGGACTAGCTTCTCAATGCCTTGCAGTCTGGTTTCTAAGACCAACCCTTCACTGATACTGTTCTTGTAAAGGTTAACAATGATCTCTCACCTGCCAGTCCCAACACAGCACCCTGAGATGTGTAGACACACTATTGTCTAACTCATCATTCTATCTATTTACAATGTTCCCCTGATCTACCATGTTAGTAACCCTATTAAAAATGGGTTAATCAGGCAAGTTCTTTTTCTGGGAGGTAGGGTAAGAGATAGTTGCTTAGACCTCCAGATCTCCCTTCCTACATGGGTCAAAAATGAAAAGGAAGAAATTTCAATTCTGTACTCATAGTCTAATGGAAGAGATCATAGGTTTTTAGAATTTAGAACCAGAAGGAACTTTAAAGATCATTTAGTCTATTCTCCCACCTCTCTTAAAAGTGGCTTTTACTTGCTTTTAAGACAGGATACAAACTCCTTTGATATGTAAAGCCCTTTACAAATCAGGCTCCGCACTGCCTTTCCATATTATTGCCCACTACTCCTTTCCATTCCCTCTATATTTAGTCAGACTGACTAAATGTAGTCATACACAACACTCTAGTTTCCTACCTTCATGTCTTTGTCTAGGCTATTTTTCATGGCTAGAATGTACTTCTCACCATAGTTTTTTGAATCCCCAAGATATGGCTTAGATGCATTACCTCCTAGGCTATTTTGATTCTCCCTACTGCTTCTCTCAGGGAAATTAGTTTGGATTTATGTTGTAGATATTTATGTGTGTTCCTGTTGTATCCCTTCTCAACCCTTGAATGTAAGCTATTTGAGAGAAGGTACTATTTTGCACTTGTTTTTGTACCACAAGTGAAAATCATGAGAGACACTGTAATGGGGAAAAGCATGTTAGGATTGGATGAGTGTAATGGGAGTTAAAGATCTTCCACCTCAGGTGGAACCCACTAAGGGAAGGTTAATTTGGGGAGGCCTGTTTTGTAGGAAGGCCCACACCTTTTGTTAATTTCTAATGAGGCACCAAGTCACAAGGATTGTGATGCCCTCCTGGCTCTGAAGAATGTATATATACTCTGAGGCGAGGTTTTGATTTGGGGCTTACTCTTTGGAAGAAGGTTCATATGCCACATAAGATTCTGGGTAGCTGTTAAGGAACCCCAAGCTTTGAAAACCCAGATTTTGGTGCTTCTCTCTCTGACAACTATGTATGTGTGTAATGATCAGACAGCTGGATCTGTCTATTGATCTGTGACGCATGTATTGCTTATGGTCAGACAGTTAGAAGCCCTCTCTGTTGGTCTTTATTTCTCTGCTTGTATTTTCTCTGTTGGTGAATGCAATTAAAGAAGATTGTTTACCCCCTTTGAAGTTGCTTTGCTTAGAAAAGCAGATCTAAGAACCTGTGCAGGAGGTCATCCTGGATTGTGACTAAGTAGTTGTGATACAAGTTATTTTTCCATAATAATAAATTGAATGGTATAGTTTGGCACTGATCTGTGTGTGTTCCAAATATGGTGAACAACTACTAATGACCTATGTGTCCCCCCCTAGATTTGGTAAAAACATACTAATAATGTGTGTCCCCCAAATCTGATAAATTACAGATAAACACCTATAAAGGATGCTAGAAAACTGAAACTTTGATTGATAGTTTCATTTTTATCATATGCTTAGATATGTATCAATCAGAACTTCATCGTAACTTGTAAATATTCTAGCCAGAACCATAAAACCCCACCAGAGTCCCCAGTCATCAGTATACCCCTAGTCATGAGTAGTACAGACTCTTGAATTTTCTGCACTTGAAAATTTGATAACACTCTTCAGAGCAGTGTTGACTGATGAAGACTTACCAGAATGCTACCTTGGAGGGAGGCGCAGTGCATGTGGCTATGCACAAAAGGAGCCTTATTGCTATCACTGGTATAAGACATGCTTACTGGGACCTTTAGGAATCAGGATGTTTTTTTTTTTCTAGAGGGGTTAGTGTTTGTAGTGTTGAATAGTCAATAAAATTTGATTTTATGCATTGATGAATATAAGTCTTACCAGTATACTGTCAGCCTTGATAAACATACATAACCATAAATCTATTTTATGTGTACACCATGTGTTATAGGCACCTAATAAAATGCTTGATGAATGAATGGATGAATGAAACATACCTTACTGGCTTTTTAAGGTTTTTGCAAACCATATTTTTAATAACAGTTCTGAAATTTTGCCAGGGATCAGTTATAGTTTATAGACTCTATTTCTACCTTTTTAAAAAATCAAGACAATATTTCATCTTTTCTGGTCCTGTTGTGCTTCTTCTACTCCTTGTTATCATTCAAAAAATAACAGAGAGGTTCAGCAAATATCTGTTCTTTTTTTTTAAGGGAGAGATGATAGCTATCTTTAAGTATTTGTAGTGATATCATGTGGGAGAAAGATTAGATTTATTCTACTAAGTTCCAGAGGACTGAACCAGGAGAAATCCAAGGAAAAACTATCCCTAACCATTAAAACTGAATTGCCCTGAGAAGTAATGGATTGCTTGTCCCCACTGCAAGTCTTGGGATAAAGGTTGGTTGATCTCTTGTTGGCAACAGCTAAGATTCACTTTCTAGTAACAATTCAATGAGAAAGCCTCTGAAATTACTTTCAGCTCTTTAGTTCTATGATTCCTTCAGTAACCTGAGTCTGGTGACATGATCTTATGAAAGACAGATTAGTTCTTGTTATCTCCCTATTTAGCTTGGGTATTGACTCCCTAGTACTTGATTTTGTTCTGTCCTTTCTAGACCAAAGATAATCTTCTTTGGCAGAGTAAATAAGCATATTGTGAGTTAGGTAGCTCTGTTCTTTTGTTATCCACTATCATCATCTCATATAGGTCAACCAGATGTTCTACCCTTTCTTTGCTCCTCCTTTCCCCTCCTCCCCTCCATGGAGCTAAAAAAAAAAAAAATAAAAGAACTCTATAGTTCAACATCCTTTTTTGCTGCCCCCAATAGTATACAAATTCCTTTGTTTTTTGTCTGTGTAACTCCAGTTTAGCATGGCATTTTGTCAAATTGAATTAAATTGAATGCAGATGATGATGTCACAAAGGCTGCATCCAGAACAACTGTCAAAGTGGTCAGAACAACTCTGAAGAAATGTGTAGTATCTCTGAAGCCTTTACATAAGACCCAGAATAGATCAATTCAGCCTAAAAGTGGTTAGGAAGTTTTAGAATTTTAAAAGTCATCTCCTTCAACTCTCTCTTTTTACAGAGAAGGAAGCTGAGGCCAAAGAAGGTTGAAGTGAGTTACCCAAGATCATTTACCTAAAAAGTGCTAGGACTTGGCCTAGAGTGCATTTATTCTTGAAGAATAGGCATATCTGGGATTTGAACCCACTTCCATTCAATTCATTTCAATGCAATAAATAATTATGGCATGCCTACTTTGAATCAGGCACTGTGGTAGGCACTGATGATTCAGAGGTAAAAATGAAACAGTTCTTTCTCTCCATTAATAAACCTATATTAAGCACCTACTACGTTCTCTCTGGCTGTGCCCCATGCCTGGAATGCTCTCCCTCTGACCGCTGGCCTCTCTGGCTTCCTTGAAGTCCCAGCTAAAATCCTACTTCCAAATGAAAGCCTTTTCCAGCTCCTCTTAATTCCACTGCCTTCCTTCTGTTAATATTTCCTATTTATTTGTTTTGTATATATTTGTTTGCATGTTGTCTCCCCAACTGGACTACAAGCTCCTTGGGGGCAGGGACTGTCTTCTGCCTCTTTTTTTTTTTTTGGTATCCTTAGCACCTGGCACATAGTAGGTGCTTAATATGTATATATTTTAGTGAGTGAATGAAGAGTGCTGGAGCCAACTTGTACTGACTCTCTCATAAAAATTGATAGTTACATGTTCAGTGTAAACATTTACACCTCGGGAATCAGTAAACACTACAAACCAGGGCTTAATTCATTGATTGGTTAATTCTTCAGACCTGAGAAAGTGTTGAAGAAAATGTTAGTAATGTAGATTAAACTTAAAAGTTTTTATTGTGTGTATAGTCCTCTCCCCTCCCCTTAAAACTGGTTGTTAAACATTTGTCAGCACATCCCTGAGTCTGACCCACCTAATTCAGTAATTCTTGGGTAATGCTATGTTATTCTCTGGTTTTTAGCTAATACTTGTGTCTCTTTATTAAGACTACAAACTCTGCGAAGGCAGGGACAATGTTTTACATTTTGTTGCTCCTCTCCACCTTGCCTAGTACAGTACTGAGCAAATAGGAAGTACTTAGTGAATTTGTTGTTATTGTTTAGTCATTTTTTACTCTTATCTGACTCTTTGTGACCCCATTTAAGGGATTTCTTGGCAAAGGTACTGGACTGGTTTGCCATTTCCTTCTCCAGATCATTTTACAGATGAAGAAACTGAGGCAAACAAAATTAAGTGACTTATCCAGAGTCACACAACTAGTAAGTTATCTGAGCTCTTCCTGACTCTAGGTTTGGTGTTCTATTCACTGAGCCACGTAGTAAATACTTGTTGAATAATTGATTGAAAAATTACCCTCATTTCAGTTATATCCTATATCTCACTCACTTCATTTCTCAGGCAGGTGTCAAAATCATCCAAGTGAACAAGACAGGATAAATGATTCAATGGCAGTCAGAGATTGCAGTGTCCCAGAGACCTAAGGAGGTAGGTTCTGATTGGCCATGGCCATACAAGTCAACTCAGTTGAAGTCTCCCTTCCTTGGATAGCAACACCTTAACCTGTTCCTGTCTCAGGGACTCCTGGGGATTTGCTGACTTGCTTTCTATCTACATGGTGACCATGGTAGATTCCATGAAGTTACTAGGCTTCATATTATAGAACCAAAGAATACTAGAATTGTGAAGATGGAAAGAATTGCTCCCTGAGCTCCTCTGGCCTCTGCTTTTCTTGGCAGATAACTGCCCACAGAGGGCACTTCAGGCAGATGACCCTTTCCATGGATAAAGAAGAAGGGCTGTTTTATGATGCTTTGGAGGTGGTGAGACAATCATTTCCATGTTGATCATTTTCCCCTTTCCTTTCCAGGGTTCAGAGATGAGGGGTGATTACTTAGCAAGTTGGTGATTAGTAAGAACTAAAAGCACCTGTCTAGCAGGTTTTAAAAATAACAGTTGGCATAGAGAAAGGACATTCTCTTGTGCTAAGCAGTTAGGGATAGAATGGGACTGAATAACCTGGCTTAGTTATGGTGCTCTAGAGACTCTCATGAGCTTAGATTGTATTATAAATAAAAGTATAATTTTCAGAGCTATATTGGTAATAGTGCCATTACTTTCTGTCTTGGAAAGTCACATTTGGAATGAAGTACTCAATTCCAGGCACTGTATTTTAGAAAAGACATTGATGAACTAGATCAAATTCAGTAAAAGGGCAATCATGATAGTGAGAGGATTGGGAGCCATGGATACCAGGATCACTTGAAGGAATTAATTAAGGATGTAAGAAGTCTTAATGAATGACATGATTCTACCTTTAAGTATATGAAAAACTGGCATGTGGTTTTGACTGAGTCCAAGTTTTATACAACTAATCTTGTTATCAAAGGGATTTGTTATGTGAAGTTTGAATTCAGTCAGAGGGCCTCACTTGAGGACCTAGAGGGCCACATGTGGCCTTCAGGCAGAGGGTTCCCCATCCCTGGATTAGACCTACCCTACTCGACCCTAAAAGGCAAGTCAGGTTCAGAAACAATGGATAAAAGTTGCAAAGAGGCAAATTTCTGGTCAAATCAGTCAGACGGTCAATAAATATTTATTAAGTGCCTACTGAATGCCAGGCACTGTGCTAATTGATGGCAATACAAACAAAGGCAAAAGACAGTGCCCTTGAGGAGCTAACAGTCTAATGGAGGAGACAACGAGCAAACCAATACGAACAAACAAACTATTATACAGGATAAATAGGAATATTTAACAGAGGGGAGGCACTGAAATTAAGAGGGACTGGGGAAGGCTTCCTCTAGGAGGTGGGATTTTAGTTGGGATTTAAAGGAAGCTGGAGAGATCAGTAGTCAAAGAGGAGGAGGGAGAGTGTTCCAGGCATGAGAAAATACCCAGAGGTGAGAGATGGAGCTTTATGTTCATGGAATAGCCAGGAGGTCAGTGTCACTGGATCAAAGAGTATGTGGTAGCAGGGTATAAGGGCCAAGAAGACTGGAAAGGTAAGATGCGGCTAGATTATGGAGGGCTTTGAATACCAAACAGAGCATTTGGTATTTGATCCTGGAGGTAGTAGGGAGCTGAGTTAAGGCCAGCAGTGATATGAATGGACTTGTGTTTTAGGAATGTCACTTTAGTAGCAGTATGAAGTGTGGATTGGAGTGGGGAGAGACTTCAGCCAGGCAGACCCACCAGCAAACCATTGCGATAGTCCAGGGGTGAGATGCTAGGAGCCTTCACCAGAGTAATACCAGTGTCAGAGGAGAGAAGGGGGCATATTGGAGAGATGTGGAAAAGGTGAAATCGACAAACCTTGGTAACAGATTGGATATGGATGGTTATAGATAGCTTGTGAGTTTAAGGGAATGGGGAAAAGTTTCTTTACATTTAGAGCTTTGCAAAAAGTGGGTTGGATTGTTTCAGTGGACAGTGAACTCACTTGTTGGATATGTTGTAGAATAGATTGATTTTTTATGTTAGTCAGTAAATAAACATTTATTAAGTACCTACTATCTGCTAGACTCTGTAATAAGTGCTAAGGATACAAAGAAAGGCAAAAACGAAACAGAAAAAGAACCACAGTCCCCTGCTCTCAAGGATGGTCTAATGAGGGATACAATACACAAACAACTATGCATAAGCAAAATATGTACAGGATAAATTGGTGATTGTCTTGGAAGGGAGGCATTAAGGAGTGCTGGGAAAGGCTTTTTGTAGAAGGTTGGGATTCTAACTGAGATGATCAGGAAGCCAGGCAAGCCAGAAGGTGGAGATAGGGAGGTTAAGTTACAGGTATGGAGGAAAACTAATTCAAATACTCAGAAGATGGAGTGTTGTGTGCAAGGAATGGCAAGGGAGCTTGTACCACTGGATGGAAGAGTATGTGGAAGGAGTAAGGTGTTCGAAGACTGGAAAGGTGGGAGGGGACCAGATTCTGAAGGGCTTTAAAGTCAAACAGAAGATTATGTATTTGATCCTGGAGGTAATAGGGAGACACTGGAGTTTATTGACTAGGGGTTGGCATGGTAAGATCTGTACTTTAGGAAGATCAACTTGATAGCTGAGTAGAAGATGGGCTGGAGTGGGGAGAGATCTGAAACATGGAGATCCACAGCAAGCTACTGAAATAATCCAGGAATGATGTGATGAGGGACTGCACCAACATAATGGCAGTGTCAGAAGAGAGAAAAGGACTTATATGCAAGAGATATTACAAAAGTAGAAACAATAAAACTTGATGACAGCTTAGATATAGGAGGTGAGAGACAGTGAGGAGTCAAGAATGACACCCAGTGTGGCTGAGAGCCTGGAGCCTGGGTAGCTGAGAGGATGGTGGTATCCTCAGTGGTAATAGGAAAGTTAGGAAGTTGGAGAGGAGGTTTGGTGGAAAAATAATGAGTTTAGTTTTGGAAGGGCTGAGTTTAAGATGGCTACAGGATATCCAGTTTGAGATGTTCATTAGGGAGTTATAGATGTGAGACCAGGAGCTAGGAAAGAGGTTAGAGCTGCGTAAATAGATCTGAGAATAAGCTGCATAGAGATAATAATTGAATCCATAGAAAGTGATGAAATAACCATGTGAAACAGAAGAGAAGAGAACTCAGGACAGCCTTGGAGAATCCCTATGATTAGTAGATGTCAACAGGTTAAAGATCTACCTAAGGAGACTGAGAAAGGATTGTCCAACAGGTAAGAGGAGAACGAGGAGAGAAGAGTGTTATAAAATTGTAGACAGTGTGGAGAAGAGGGTGATAGACATATAGCAAATTACATTACTTTTGCCATCCTTTTCCAATTCAGCAGTTCTGATTCTGTCATCTTATAGTGGGCTGAGTTTGACTTTGGAATTTCAGCTAGAAAGAACTAATAACTACAAAGTTATTCAGCCTGGGCTTGGAAGCAATTTTTCCTAGGTACTTTTGATAACTCCCAACTGCATAATAGCTTCTGAATGTATATATGTATGTATGTGTGTAATATATGTATGTATATACATATATACATACATATACACATATATATGTTATCTTATGAATCAGTTCTTATGAAGAGACACATCGAGTAGGGTGTTGCCTGAGGGAGAGAAAAGAAGTCCATGCTAGAATCAGGACACCCAGGAGTGGTGGATGTATTAGGAGTTGGGGCATGGGTGGCGGGGGCGGGGGGGATAGATGAGAAATGATTGGATATAACAGGTTTTTGAGTCCAGGGGACCAATAGGGATAAAGACTTGGTACCACAGTCCAAGGGTTAGAGACAAGCAAGGTTTAGATTTCATTTGTCTATAAGTCCCCCAGCTAAGGGTTAGGTTTCCCTGGGGGAAGATTACAGAGTCAAGGGGAGAGGCTGTATGGAGGAGCATCATGGACAGGTTCAGATTTGAAGAAAGCATGATGCTGATGTGGGTACTTCCTCAAATAAAGGTTCAGCAAGTTGGAGGAAGGAGCCCTGAGCTGAATTTGGGCAGTGGTGAATGATAAGGGAGCCCTTAGTAGCATCTTATATAGGAGTGAGGTGGGGGAAGGGAAGCGGCAGCACCCGTTTTCATCTGGACATCCAGAGGCACCCTTAGATGTGGCCGAGGTTTGAAGCAGCAGGAGCAGACTGAATCACATGACTGATGTGGATTGCAATTAGTTCCTTTGCCTGGGATGCCCCTTTTGGGGAGTCACTGTTTGCAATAATGCCAAATGCTGCTGCTGCTTCTCTTAAAGGTGCTTCCCCTTATCTAGGAAGAAAGGGAAGGCCGTCAGACATAAGTAGCAGAGACAGAACCAACCGATAGATGGCAGCAGCTGTGCATCTCTGGTCTCTGGCCTCTGCTTACCTAGGGATTGGCTTAGTAAGAGACACATCCTTCGGAGGAGAGTGTGGCAGAGACAGTTAATTGGCAGGTACTCATCAGACTGGGCTGGACTGGACAGCTCCTCTCCCGGGTGTAGTTTTGAGCTGCGGAAGAGAGACCCTGGAGATGCCTGGAGGCCTGATGTGAGCTCTGGCTCAAATTCCCTTCTAGCGACTTCATGTCTTAGGGAATGGATGAGGTTTCTGCTTGACTTCACCACACTTTCATCCTGGGATGCTCTACTTCTTAGGTCTTGAGCAGTTAGAAATAAACCAGGCTACCTCTGCCTGACTCCAGGGCAGGAGTGGAAAGAGCCAGAGACATTTAGAAAGATTGTGACCCATCTCTTTAGAGGGTGGCACTCTTGGAGCTAGGCAAAGAGAGGGTGCCAGACAATTATAAACTCTCACAGGACCAACATCCACTGGTCTTTCCCTTCTCCAGGCAGTGTTCCACAGAGTTGCCCAAGAGATACTCCCAAAGCACCAGTCTGACCACATCTCTCCTGCCCAAGAAACTTCAGTGATTCCTTCTTGTCTCTAGGATATAAGACATACTCCTTTGTCTGGCTTTTCAAGGCCTTCTCCAGCCTCCATTTCCAGACTTATTTCCTGTTAGTTACTCCCCTTCACACACTTGACATTCCAATCAAACCAGCTTTCCCAGGGCTTGCTTCTCCCTACTGTCTTTCTCATTCTGTTGCTTTCGACAGCCTGGCATCCATGTTTGGAATGCATTCTTTCCTCTAACAGATAAAATTTCTCACTGGCCTCAAAGTTCAATTCAAATGCTTATCCTTCCAGTTGTTAACTATCCTTCCCTCTGGAGATTTTGGGAAGACCCTGGTATAGAGTCCAACCTAAACTTTATATGATGCTCCTAGGGGACCTGTAGTGGAAAGGTAAAGGAGATAGCTATATTAAGAAAGAGCATGAACTCTCTTTTTAGAGGTCAGGATACCCCAGTACTGAACCTGGTCCATGTGAACCTAGAGCTGTGGCCTCTTAGGGGAAGAGAGTCCACAGCCTCCCAAACCTTTCCCTATTTTCTAAGAACAAATTGTTTCACAGTAGCTCCTTGAGGACAGGCACTGTTTCATTTCTGTCTTTGTATCTCTAGCACCTAGTCTACACTTTGCATATACTGTATAGATGTTTAATAAATTTTTGCCAAATTAAAGATTCTTATGGACAATGATGAGGGAAGGTGGCTCAGTTCAGATGATTCTGGGGGTGAGATGGGGTAGTGGTGATATAAAATGGCACCTAAGAGGGCAAGGTTTATGGGATTAGAAGATTATCAGATTTTAGAATTAGAAGGGAGTTTAGAGACCATTTAATCTAAATTCCTTAATTTACTGAGCTTCAAGTCATCCAGGCAGAGCAAAGATTTAAATCCTGATCTTTTTATTTTGTAATGCTTTTTGCACCATCCAAAGTACCTATTTTCTTGTTTACCTCAAGCCTTATACCTATGTGGTATACCCCATCCCCCAAATAGTTTTCCTTTTTATCCTTTCAATGCCTTAAATTAATGATGCATCATTTTATATTAGTCAATCAACCAATATGTATTAGGTGTATACTATGTGCTAAGCACTGAGGATACAAAAATAGACAAAAGACAGTCCTTGCCCTCAAGAAATTTATAATATAACAGAGTGGCAGCTAGGTGGTGCAGTGGATAGAGCACCAATGCAGGAGTCAGAAAGACCTGAGTTCAAATCTCACCTCAGACACTTGACACTCACTAGCTGTGTGACCTTGGGCAAGTCCCTTAACCCCAATTGCCTCATCCTGGGTCATCTCCAGTCATCCTGATGAATATCTGGTCAGTGGATTCAGATGGCTCTGGAAGAGAAGTGAGGCTGGTGACCTGCACAGCCCTCCTTCACTCAAAACAAAGTCAAGTGCAAGTCATGTCATCATTTCTCTGATGGCATGGTCTTCTTTATCAATGGAGGACGAACACACACAATATAACAGAGGAGAAATATATTAAGCGCTGCCCCTCCCAGAAATTCTGGGAAAGCTAACAAATTAGATCTCTAAGGCCTCAGAATCACAGGATTCTGTGATTAGAACTTAGATCCAGAAGGGACCCCAGAGGTCATCTAAATCCAATTCTTCTCTTACAGATTAGGAAGCTGGAGCTCTGAGAGGTACAATGAGTTGTCTAAAGTCATGTAGGCAGTAATTGGAATATCTGGGATTCCAAATGAGGCCCTTAAACTCTAGATTCAGTGGTCTTCCTGCTCCACCAACCTGCCTTGAGCCAGCTGGTCCTATCTTGATTCTCCCTGAGACGAGTGAGGATGATTGTAGGGCCTTGTGGTACAAGCACAGGACTTTATATTTCCCACATAAGGATCATAGATTTGTATCTGGAAGGATCCTCAGAGACCCTCTAGTATGACTACTCCATTTTACAGATGAAGAAACTGAAGGATAAAAAGGATGAATGATTTGGCCAATGTGAATCTGTTTCTTCTAACTCCAAATCCAGTGGTGTTTCCATTATACCAGCAGACCAGGATTGCATTAGCCAGGAATTCCATGAATGCTCAGTTATGGGGTAGAAGCTTCTGAGACTTGGCTGTCCCATAGGCATGACCACTTTACTATATCCTGCTGCTGCTGGTACATCTTTGATTGGTACATCTTGAAGGTTGGCCTTATTCAGGGGAGAGATTTATGAATTTTTTCAACATTAATTCATTCAATATCCATCCATTCATTCAATCAATAAGCATTATTGAGCAGTTGCCTTATGCAATGTTGGACAGATTTTTGGATTGTAAACTTCTTGATGATGCAGATCACATGATCCAAAGATCATTGCCCTACAGGGGGGCTTCATGAATAGTTGATCCTCAATAAGTGTTTATTGAATAAGAATAGATGAATGGATGGTTGGATAAGATGGATAGCTTGATGAATTTTGTTACTGTGATTCTCTCAAAGATGGGACCCAAGGCTGATGTCATTATTCTTTCTGGATCATCCATTTAGGCAGTCTGGATGGAGGATTTAAACTAGACATTTTCTACCATAGTTAGTTCATCATCCTAGTCTTTTACTGGAGCTGCACACTTGGCATCCATCGTCTCAAGGCATTCTCACTTCTAATTGCAAAAGAGAACAAGGGGAAGGGGAAGGAGAAGGGAACACATATCTATTGAGCATCTGCTATGTTCTAGGCACAGTACTAAGTGCTTTACAAATATTCTATTTGATCTTTGGTCCTGGTCCTGACTCTTTTCCCTGGAAAGGTTTGGAGAGATTATTTAATTCCAGACAAAGATGCTCTTTCTTGGAATAACAAAGTAAGCAAACATAGCAAAGAATGGGCCTCGGATAATCCTCTTATCTATACAAAGCAGAAATAGAAGGGGCCAGAATTGGACAACAGTAGAGGAAAATGGAGAGAAATACTCAGAGCCTGGCAGTTAGAATAACCTGAATTTCTCCCTCCTGCCCTATAGTGCAGTGTTATTTTCTATTATCCAGGAGAGGAGTATTTTGCCTACTGGCCAATCCTGTTTACTGGAAATCCCCTGGACTCCTTGAGATGGCTATGCACCTCTGGGGAAAGCTTATTCTCAGCACTTAGGACTCCCCTGACATATGCTCAGCTCATTCCTTACAGGCTGCTTCATCAGCCTTGACAAGCCCTTTCTCTCTGAAGGAGGGTGGCTCACGATTCGAACCAGAGACTGGTCTCCCTGGAGGAAGGGTGAATGTAGTAGGTCTCATCTCCCATATTATGCCTGTTCTCCCCTGTCTTCTCCTAGATTAGCATCCAATAACAAAGAATGAAAAAAGGAGCAGGTGAAATTGATCTTGTTCCTATTCAAATTGTTCAGAAATGGAAGGGATTCTGTGGATCATTTCTCCTTCCATATTTCCTGGTTCTCAAAGCAGATTTCTTCCTACTTTGTAAGAGCTTGTCATGATCCCTGGATTGGGGTGTGGAGGGGGATGAGGTGAGTTTCTGTGCCATTGATTGAAGCCTGTCTGCTCTGATGAATGCTTCATGGGTAGGGAGGGACCAGGAGCTCAGGTGGGCAACTGGGAACTAGGCTGTGGAACTGGAGGACTACAGGTGATCTGTAGGGTAGAAGCCACTTCAAGACCAAGATCAGCAAAGTTAGAGGGGTCTAGTAGTTGTATTAATAATAATAACAATCATAATTAACATTTATATGGTGCTTATGTGCCAGACACTGTGCTGAGAACTTTATATTACGTCATTTGATCCTCACATCAGCCCTGCAAGGTAGGTACTATTATTATACCCATTTTACAGATGGGGAAACCAAGGCAAACAGAAGTGAAGGGACTTGTCCAGGATTATACAGCTAGTAAATGTCTGAGGCTAGATTTGAATTAAAGTCTTCCTGACTCCATCTACTGCACCAACTAACTTGTCTATGAGGAAGGGAGGTCCTGGGGTTTTGATAGTGAAGTTGACTGTGTCTAGTAAAGATTTCCATTAATTTGTCAAGCATGTTCTGTGCACATGTGTATTCTTATACCTGTCTGTGAGGGCCTGGCTCTGACCTCCAGCTGCCTCAGAATTGGTTTCAGGGGAGAAATCATTACTCTCCATGGTGCCCAGCCAAAATCATTACATTCAATCATCCACTAGTTTGGAGTAGGTATCTATAGCAGCCATCTTGCACCTTCTCTAGGGTCCAGAACAATTCATTTAACTTAATAAAAGTACTTAATAAGCACCTGTTGTGTGTTAGGGAAAGGAGACGTAAAGCTAGAAAATTCAAGTTTTGCCTTCAAAGGGTTTTACGTTTGAATATGGGGAGCAATATATACCCAGATCAGTAAATGAAAAATATATATAAAGTAAATGCAAAGTTATAAAGATGGGAGACAATAGCTGGGGGAAGGAATCAGGGAAGGCTCTGTGTCATTGGTGGTGCTTGAGTTGAACCCTGAAGGAAGCTAACAATTTTTAAGAGTTAGAGACAAGGAGTGTTTTTATTCCAAACTTGGGGGACAGCAGGCATAGAGATTGGAGATGGAATGTCACAAATGGGGAACAGTAAATAGTTGAGTTTGGTCTGAAGGGGAGTAAATGAATCAAGATCCTAGACCCTAGGAAGATAGGATGGAGTAAGACCGTGAAAGGCTTTAAATGCCACGCAGAGGAGTATTTGTATATTATTCTTAAGACAAGAGAAAGGAAGCTTCTTTTCTAGTTTTTATTTTTTAAATCATATTTCCAAATTAGTCATGTTGTAAAGAAGAATTAGAACCAAAGGGAAAAACTATGAGAAAGAACAAACAATAACAAAAACAAAAAGAGAGATAATAGTATGCTTCAGTCTACATTCAGACTCTGTATTTCTTTCTCTGGCTGTTGATCAGAGAAGGAGAATGGGTGCAGGGAGGTTTTGCAATAATAGTCTGAGAGAGGGTGGGGTCCTGAAATAGGGTGGCAGCCAAGTGAGGGAAGAGAAGAGAACAGATTTGAGGGAGCTTTTGGGGATAGGCTTGATAAGTCTTAGCAACTGATTGGGTGTGATAGCTAATGCCTGGGTCTTACAGCTCTTGGCATTGGCTGCTGCCTCCGTTTATGGTTTGTGTTAGTGTTGAATGGTGGTTAAATAGTGGGTGATTTTTCCTCCTCTACTTGCTTGATTTCCCGTGTGTTTTTAGACCAAAGTCCATTGAATTTAGTCTCCTGCTGGTATCTGGGAATGATTATTCACTTGGGGCTTTGTGATGTGTTGAGTTAAAAGTGGGAAATTAGCCCTTCTGGAGCATCATGGTCTCGCAGTGGGCTGTTGTAAAGAGCCAGTGAATAATTTCTATGTTTGGTTCTACACCTGCATCTCCATCTATTTCCTATCCTTCTCACTCCTCTTTTTGGCTTAGCTTCCACTTCTTTACAATTAGAAAGACTATTTAATATGAAACCCACATTCTGTGACTTTCCTAATTGCAGTCTGAATAAATGAATGAACAATGACCGCTCACATTTACTTTTCGATTTAGGAAATGTTTTCTTCATAATAATCTGGTGAGTCAGATAATTCAGGGTTTATTGTGCTCATTTCATAGATAAGAAAACTGAAGCTCAGAGAGGTCCCCTATAAGACTTCTGGTACAAGCAGAATCTTAGATTTAGAGCTGGAAAGGATCTTATAGGATTAGTTCAATCCCCTCAGTTTAAGGACAAGGAAACTAGGTTACAGTCACGTATCTAAAGTCTCACAGGTAATTGCCAGAATTCAAACCCAAGTTCTCTAATTCTAAATCTGGCACTCTTCATGATGTCAGTATATATTACTTTTATTTGGGGGAGCTAGGTGACACAATGGATAGAGCATTGGGCCTGGAGTCAAGAGGGCTCATCTTCCTGAGTTCAAATCTGGCCTCAGAGACTTACCAGCTGTGTGACCCTGGGCAAATTATTTCACCCTGTTTGCCTCAGTTTCCTCATCTCTAAAATGAGCTGGAGAAGGAAATGGTAAACCACTCCAAGATCTTTGCCAAGAAAATCCCAAATGGGGTCATGAAAAATTGTTCACAACTGAATTAATTGAACAAAAAGAAGTTGACACAGTGGATGGAAGAGCATTGGACCTGGAATAAGGAGAAACTGAGTTCAAATCTGGTCTCAAATCAAACTAGTTATGTGACTCTGAGTAAGTGTGCCTCAGTTTTCTCAGTTGTAAAAGGGGGATCATAACAGCACCTACTTCATAGGATTATTGTGAAAATCAAATGAGATAGTATTTGTAAAATGCTATCACATAGCACATAGTAAGTGTTTGATAAATGCTTATACCCTTTCCCCCTTATTTAAGGGAAGGGGAAACTGAGGCTCAGAGAGGAAAATGGACTTATTTGATCTCAATGGCTAGTAAGTACTGGAGCAGGACTTGAACCTAGGACATTGAAGAAACTAGAAGGTCCATTAGGGGCCATTCAAACCAGCCTCATCATTTCAAAAAACAGCAACAGACCTATGATTTCATTGATATGGATTCTCCCTGAATGAATATCAGCTTGGTACTTTCTCCAGATCATATAGTCTTAGAGAGTAGCCTGAGGGTACCAAGAAGTTAAGAAATTTGCATGGGGTCCCATAGCCAGTAAGTGTCAGTGGCAGGACTTGAATCCAGGTCTTCTTGACTCTGAGTGTCTATCCACTACACCACATTGCTCCTCATTTTAGAGGAGAAAACTGGAAGGTCAAAGGAGTGAGACGATTTGCCCAACACCATACAGTTAGAAAATAGTAGAGCCTAGAGCAGGTAGATGACACAGTGGAAACCGTGCTGGACCTGAGCTCAGGAAGACCTGAGTTCAAATTTGACCTCAGATACTTACTAGCTATGTGATCCTGGACAAGTGACTTCATCCTGTTTGCCTCACTTTCCTCATCTGTAAAATGAGCTGGAAAAGGATTCCAGATCTTTGCCAAGAAAACCCCAAAATGAGGTCAATACAGAGTCAGACATGACTGAAAACATGAACAATAACAGAGCCAAAATGCAAGCCCAGTTCCCCAGACTCCACAAGAATATGGTTTGGAAAGCCAAGGAAAGATAAGTCTGAGTCAATTGCTACTATTAGTGTGGCTTCAGGGCATTCAAGATATCACCCTTGTGATATCATTGGTCTTCAAGAACAAAGGACGAACAACACAGACTCATAAGATCATGGATTTGGAGACAGAGGCAACCTTAGGGTCATTTAATCTAACCCCCTCGTCTTATAGATGACAAAACTGGAGCACAGATGTGTAGATGAATTGCCCAAGCGCCCGTAGCTATTATGTTGCTGAGTTGGGTTTTGATCTAGGATCTACTGACTGTAAATCCTAGATGTCTTTTCATTGTATGAGTTTCAGCTTCCTCATTTGAAAAACCAGCGACAATGGTGCTTTCCCTGCCTACCTTGTAAAGTTCCTGTGAGCATCTAATGACATAATGTATGTGAAAGCACTTTGTAACCTGTAAAGTGCTATAGGACTCTAATGATTATCATTACCTAAGTTCCTGAGTGTGTGAAAAGAGAAGTGTTGAAACATGACTTTCCAAAGACATTGTAGGTTGCTCAGACTACTCATTATCTTCCCACCAGAATTCTAATTACTCACAGAGTTCTGATGGCTTGCAGAGAGACACATTTTTATGAGTAGTTGTTTTTTAGTTTGATCAGTCTACAATTTTAAAAAGTATTCATTAAATAAAAGCTATAGACAGCACTAAAGATACCCAAGGATAAACCAGACAAGGTTATTGTCCTCAAGGAGCTTACAATATAGTGGCAAAAATGCTTTGTTCATCATCAAGACAAGGAATGCTTTGTTCAGTCATCTTTCGGTTGTGTCCAACTGTGTGTGGTCCCATTTGTGGTTTTCTTGGCAGAGACGTTGGAGTGGCTTGCCACTCCCTTCTTCAGCTTAATTTTTTTTAAGATTTAAATTTCTTTATTTTTAGTTTTCTGCATTCATTTCCACAAGATTTTGAGTTCCAAATTTTCTTCCCATCTTTCCCCTCCCCCCAACCAAAGATGCCATGCATTCTAATTACCCCTTCTCCCAGTCTGGCTTCCCACCATCCCTACCTCTTATTCCCTTTCCCTTTACTTTCTTGAAGGGCAAGATAGATTCCTGTATTTTATTGCCTGTATATCTTATTTCCCAGTTGCATGTAAAAGCACCTTTTTAGACACTTGTTTTTAAAAATTTGAGCTTCAAATTATCTCCCTTCATCCCTCTCCACCCACCCTCACTGAGAAGGCAAGCAATTCAATATAGGTTATACATGTGTAGTTATGCAAAACACCTCCATAATAGTTGTGTTGTGAAAGACTATCTGCTTTCATCCTATCCCACCCTCCACTTATTCTATTTTCACCTTTGACCCTGTCCCTTTTCTAAAGTGTTTACTTATGACTACCACCTACCCCCATTTGTGCTCCCTTTTATTATTCCCCCCCTTTTCCCCCATTCCCCCCTACTTTCCTGTAGGGTAAGATACTCAATTATTGAGTGTGTATGTTATCCTTCCTTGAGCCCAATCTGATGAGAGTAAGGGTCACTTATTCCCAGTCACTTCCCCCCTATTCCCCTCCATTGTGAAGCCTTTTCTTGCCTCTTTTATGAGAGGTAATTTATCCCATTCTATCTCTCCCTTTCTCCTTCTCCCAATGTATTCCTCTCTCACCCCTTAATTTTATTTTTTAGATATGATTCCTCCATATTCAACTCACCCTGTGCCATCTCTCTCTCTCTCTCTCTCTCTCTCTCTCTCTCTCTCTCTCTCTCTCTCTCTCTCTCTCTCTCATCTATCTATCTCTATTTCCTCTAACTAACCTAATACTGAGAAAAGTTTCATGAGTTACAAATATCATCTTTGCAAGTAGGAATGTAAACAGTTCAACTTTAATAAGTCTCTTATGATTTCTCCTTCCTGTTTACCTTTTCATGCTTCTCCTGATTCTTGTGTTTGAAAGTCAAATTTTCTATTCAGCTCTGGTCTTTTCATCAAGGATGCTTGAAAGTCCTTTATTTCACTGAATGTCTATTTTTTCCCCTAATCCTAGCTATTATATTCCAAGTCCTTCAAACCCTTAATGTAGAAGCTGCTAGATTCTGTGTTATCCTGATTGTATTTCTACAGTACTCAAATTGTTTCTTTCTGGCAGTATTTTATTCTTGACCTGGGAACTCTGGAATTAGGCTACAATATTCCTAGGAGTTTAACTTTTAGAATCTCTTTCCAGAGGCAATTGGTGGATTCTTTCTATTTCTATTTTACCCTGTGATTCTGGAATATCAGGGAAGTTTTCCCTGATAACTTCTTGAAAGATGATGTGTAGGCTCTGTTTTTGATCATAGCTTTCAGGTAGTCCAATAATTTTAAAATCATCTCTCCGGCATCTATTTTCCAGATCAGTGGTTTTTTCAATGAGCTATTTCACATTGCCTTCTATTTTTTCATTCTTTTGATTCTGTTTTATGATTTCTTAATTTCTCATGAAGTCATTAGCTTCCATTTGCTCCATTCTATTTTTGAAGGAATTATTTTCTTCAGTGAGGTTTTGGACCTCCTTTTCCATCTGGTCAAGTATGTTTTTTTAAGACATTCTTCTCCTCATTGTCTTTTTGTAGTTTTTTTTGCCATTTGGGTTAGACTATTTTTTAAGGTGTTATTTTCTTCAGTATTTTTTTTTTTTGATCTTCTTTAGCAAGCTGTTGACTCGTTTTTCATGATTTTCTTGCATCACTCTCATTTCTCTTCCCAATTTTTCCTCTACTTCTCTTACTTGATTTTCAAAATTCTTTTTGAGCTCCTTCATGGCCTGAGACCAATTCCTCTTGGAGGTTTTTGATGTAAGAATTTTGACTCTGTTGTCCTCCTCTGGTTATATGCCCTGATCTTCCTTGTCACCAAAGTAAGATTCTATGGTCTGAGTTCTTTTACAATGTTTATTCATCTTCCCAGACAAATCCTTGACTTTCTAACTCTTCGTCAGTGTAGCACTCTGCTTTCAGTGGGGGTGGGATTGGGGGTGGGTGTACTGTCTCATGCTTCAGAGATTTTTTATCAGTTGCTTGATCCCCCACCGTCTGTGGGCCCAGAGCTCCAGAAGCAGCCTCAGGTACAGCTGCTGCTGCCTCCACTATCAGCACCGCTGCCACCACCTCCACCACCCTGGGACTGGAGCCAAACCTGACCAGATTGTGTGCTCCTCTTTTACTCAGATCCCACAAAGTTTTCTCACTGACCTTTTTGGCATTTGTGGGTTGAGAAATCTGGAAACTGCCACAGCTGCCAATGATTCAGAACCCTGACATCTGCTCTGGCTTATCTGTGCTGTGTTCCCAGCCCAGTGCGAAAGAGCCTTCTTGTCAACTTTCCAGGTTGTCTTGGGTTTTGTTTCACTCTATCATTTTGTGGATTCTGTAACTCTAGAATTTTTGAGTCATTTTTACAGGTATTTGGAGGGCTTTGGGGGAGTGCTCAGAGAAATCCTTGCTTTTATCCCATCTTCTTGGCTCCATCCCCCCTCCACCTTATTTTAAAGGTGAGGAAACTGAGGCAAACAGGGTTAAGTGATTTGCCCAGAATCACAGAGCTAATAGATGTCAGAGGCCAGATTTGAACTGAGGTCTTCATAACTCCAACTCAACACTTTATCTAACACATCACCTAGCTGCTCCAAGGAATACAGTTCACTGGAAAAAAAAACCCAATGAACTGGGGAAGGAATTAGAGGGGTTCAGAAACCTGTGTTTAGTTCTGGCTTTGCCATTCTCCTTTTGTGCGTTCTTGGGTAGTTTTTCAACCCCTTTGTATCTTGGTTTCCAAGCTGTGGAATATGAATAGCTTCCACTCATCTCCTCCTGTTCAGTCTTGTATAATCAGGGAAAGATTGCAATGGAAAATTGACATTTTATGGACCACCTGCCTGCTCTTTCTCTTTGCCGCCTCTCTCAGTTCATAACTGTTGGACTTCTCTCTTGCCACTGCACTGATACCTGGGCATATGTATGTGACTCTTCTCTTTCTCTTCAAGGCTCTCTATCTACTTTCCTCTGTTCACCCTACAATCCAGACATAACAGCCTCCTTGCTATTCTGGGCACACAGCCCTCCATCTCTCATCTCTTTGCCTTTATACTGGCTGTCCCCCATTTCTATAATACTTTCTCTCCTTATCTCTGCCTCCTGGCTGCGTTGGCTTTTTTCAAGACTCAGCCCAAGTTCAGATTTCTACAGGAGATATTTCTAAGTCCCTTTGAGATTCCCTTCTACAGTTATCCCTTCCACATCCTGGGAGTTAGAGGCAGGGATCCCCAGTGATCTGGAAAAACTGTGTAAAATTTTTGGCTGTCCCTTCATGACAGAGAAGAAATCTGAATATTTTATTTTCTTCTTATGTGGTGTTTACATGCTTTCTCAACATGCTGTAAAATTTGCATTGATATTACACAATATCATACATATATTTTATGCATTTTTGGGTTTCTAAATTTTCTGTGTCATCTGCTGGCCTTTGCGTGTCATTGGCAGCTTTCACAAAACTCCCCCCAAATTCCCATTTAATTTCTCATGCCAAACTGTGATATATGAAAACTGCAATGGAGAAAATCGCGATGTATAAGGGATAACTGTATTTCTGTATATATCTTGTATGTAAATAGTTACTTTCATGTTGTCTTCCCCATTGGAATGTGAGCTCCTTGAGGGTAGGGATTTTGTTTTTCTGTCTTTGTGTTGCCAACCCTTGGCACAATTTCTAGGACACAATAAGCACTTAATCATGACTTGTTGGCATGTATAATCTGTATCATTGAGGGAGGAGGAGAGGGAAGGATGCAGAGAACTTGGAACTCAAAGTTCAAAAAAAACAAATGTTAGAAACTGTTTTTATATGCCATTGGGGAAAAGATAAAATATTAAATAATGCTTAAAAATAAATACTTATTGGCTGACTAGGCTTGGAATTAGGCTTATTCTCTATTCTCATTGCTTGTATTTACTCTCTAATTAGAAATTCATTTGTCTTGAGACCTGGCTGTTCTCCCCCTGGCATCTGCTCTATCACCATGATCTAGACTACTCTTTGAAGACCTTATTTCATTATCCCTTTTGTACCTGTCTTGTAGACCTTAAAGCGTGATATAAATGTGAGTCATTATTATTGAGGTACAAGTTGGTATGATGGAGAGAGCCCTGAACTTGGATTCATAGATGCATCATTTAACCTCTTGGCTCCAGTTGGCTCATCTATAAAATTGAGAAAATAATACTTCTCCTACCTGACGTGGAAGAAGAGGGTTGTTGTAGAGAAAGCATGTTGTTAAACCTTGAAGCCTTATATAAAAGTGAGCTATTGTCCCTCTTAGCTGGTGTGAATGTGAATCCAGTGACAGATCACTGAGAAAATGGATGACTTGGGCATTGTCACATTGCTAGTATGGGTCAGGGGCAAGTCTTGCACCAGATCTTCTTAACTCCAAAAATGGCCTAGTTTTAGGGTAAAAGGAATCTTAGTGATCATCTAGTCTCTGCTTAATTCTGAGAATGAGCCTGATAGAAATGCGAGCAAAAAAGAATTGAGTTAGTGACCACATATGGACTAGTAAGCCAACAGTGCCTATGTACCTCTTCTCAGCTCCTGTGGCCTGCCTGTTGTGATGGTAGCAGACTTGGATCAATAAAATGTTTCTGCATCCCCCACACATAATTATCCCTGATCATTCAGTCAACTAAGAAAAACAAAACACAACAAACAAACCAAAAAAACTCCCTTGGATGCTCCAAAACTCCTGTTTTACAGATGAGGAAACTGAGTCCCAGGGATGTGAAGGGACTTGCCCAAGTGTCACACAGACAATTATTGACTGAACTTGGACTAGAGTCAGGATCTTTTGATTCCCAGATCAGGACTTTTTCAATACAACCTTAACCCCTTCTCTCCAAACTCCTCCTCTCCTCTCTGCTGCCCCCAGTTATCTTTTGGGCATGAAGCCAGTAGATGAGACTGGAGGAGGATGAAAAATAAAAAGAAAGAAGAGATAAAGAATTTTTCAGATGAACACATCAGCCTCTCCCTTGTTTGTGGGAAGTCAGTCTGTCCCCATGCCCACTGCTGCTGAGACCATCTTTTATACCTGTCCCTTAACCCATGGCAAGCTTTTCCTCCAATCTTCTCTCTGTTTCCATGGTGCTTTCTTCATCAGGTGCAAGCTTCTGGATAGAAAGTCCTTCTTGCACTTGTTCCTTTCTTCCTGGATCCCTTCCTTTGACATACATTATGTATGTAGTGCTGGCAGAGTACTGTGCTAAATGCTGTGGGTGATGCAAAGATAACTCCTGCCTTCAATGAGTTTACAACCTAGAAGGGTTATAGGGATAGGTACAAAACCAATGCAATGAAAATTAAAATATTATGAATGCATAAAAGAAGTACAGCTGGGTTATGAGAGTAATGAATAATAACATTGCCTAGCATTTATTTGTCATTTCAAGGTTTGCAAAACGTTTTACAAATTTTATATCATTTGGTTCTCATGACAACTTTGGAAGGGAGGTGATGTTATTATCCCATTTTGCAGATGGTCAAACTAAGGCAGATTGAAGTGAAGTGACCCCTAAAAGATTATACAGCTAGTAAGGGTATGAGGCTTGATTTGAGCTTGGGTTTTCCTAACTATGGGTCCAGTATGCTACCCACTGTACTGTCTAACTGCTTCTAATAATGGTAATAATTTATATTCCTTTATAGTATGTTAAGGTTCATAGTGCATCGTCTTCATATTAATTCATCAAGATTGGTGGTATAAGTATTGTTATCCCTATTTTACAGAGGAGGACAGTGAGGCTCACAGGGACTTGCCCAGTCACCCAACAAATAAGGATCAGATATGAGGGTTGAACTCCGTATCTCAGAAACTTATCTTCTGGTCTTCTATAATCCATTTAATTCTCATTTTCAGTTACTGTTAGCTAGACAGGTGTAGCCCAGTCGTCTTTCATGTAATACAATTACTTATTCATGGACCATCTTTATGGTGTCCCTAAAGACTGTCCATAATATAGGCTGTTATTCTGTCCTGTTAATACACAAAGGCCTGCTCTATGAGGTTTTCTTGCTGAGGCTGGAAGGAGGTAACACCAAGGTGGGAGACTCCAAGTAGACCATGTGATTTCTCACTCACATAGTGGTTGTTTTGGGGAAGGGTGAAGAATATGTTCTTTCATGAATGTAGGCACCATTCAGCAGATTTCGCAAATTGTCTCTAAGTTCTAGTCTGAGAGAGCTGCTCAGGACACTCAGAGGTTAAGTGGCTAACCCATGGCCACACAGTTATCATATATCAGGAGCAGAACTTGAATCCAGGTCTTCTTGACTGCAAAGCTGTCCTCTTATCCATTAGTTCAAGCTGCTTCTCCTATGACACATACATACACATAGAACTTACACATATAAGCTGCATATAATCTAACACTCACGGGGCTTTGGGCACATCTAACCATCTATTTGTTGAATGAGTGAATGAATGAATGAATGAATGAATGGATGAATCTTAGTTATTAGACTATGGAACTCTTTGAGTACTGAGAGTAATGAAGAGCTCTAACCATTCTCCTTACGGCACTCAAGGCCATGCCATACACAGAGAGGATCTATTGTAGAGAGACATTAATTGAATTGAGTTTTCCTGCCTTCCAGGAGTATTATGCAGCTAATTAGAGTGAAAAGCTAAAACAAAACAAGAAAAACCAAACCAAAGGGGCTTTGTGATGAGCTATGAATAGCTCAGATACAGATACTATTTAAAGCACAAAATGTTATTGTTGTCACTGTTACTACCACAAATTTTGATTTAAAAGACACTCTGCCAGATCTGGGACAAGGCCGTTGGCTCTTGGCTCGAAGTATGGATGATGCTTGTTAGGGCTTGCAGGCTCGCTCAGGGCTCAGAATTGGCTGGTATTTGTAAGGAAGATTCCAACCCCATGGAGATGGGTCATGTATCTATCATATTCCCCACAGTGGCTGTTCCAAACCTCTCTTCAAGCCTCACAACACCACATGTTTCCCTTACTGCTTGGAGGAATACCTCACCTCATACTTTACTGAGAAAATAATAATAAAAATAGCTAGCATTTAAATAGCACCTAGTGCCAGGTACTGTGCTAAGTACTTTAGAATTATTGTCACATTTGATCCTTATAGTAACTGTGGGAGGTAGGTGCTATTATTATATCCATTTTATAGATGAGGAAACTGAGGTAAACAGGTGAAATGACTTGCCTAGGGTCATGTGACTAGTAAGTGTCAAAGCCTGAATTTGAACTCATCTCTTCTTGATTTCAGTCCCAACACTATCTAGCTGCCCCATTAAAACTGACACCATTCACTGTGAGCTTCCTTTCTTTCCTTTTCTGTATCTCAAAATCCCTTGACTTCATTCTCCATTCTCTTTTCTTTACTCTAGTGTCTGATGAAAATCACAAGATCATGGGATCATAGGTTTAGAAGAGATCTTAGAGGGCATAGAGTCCATCTTCTCTTTTTATAAATGAAGAAACTTAGGCCCAAGGAGCTTAAATGAATAGCCTGAATCACACAGCTAGTAAGTATCCGAGATGAATTTTGAACCTCAGTCTTGATGGAAGGTCACTGTTCTTAGCATTGTACTGTGTTGCCTCTAAAATCAAAACACACTGAATTAAACACCAAGAAGAAAGCCTTTTCCTTGTCAGTTATGACTCCTCTGCTTATATTCTTGACTCTGTTTCCTCTTGTCACCTATGGCGGTTTATCCCAGCAATAATTCTTCCTCTAGAAAATTCTGTGTTTCCTTATCTACAGGCTCCTCCCTGTTTCCTACAAACATGCCTCGGTTTCCCTTATACTTAAAAAAGCCCACCAATTGGCTCTACCATCTCATTATACAATCTTTGTAAACTATGATCCTCCTCCATTTCACAGCCAAAGTTTTTGAAAATGATATCTATGCTCATTGCCTTCATTTTCTCTGGTCACTTCTGGTTCTCTTGCAGTCTGGTTTCTCACTCAATGGAGCCTACTTTCTTTCAAGTTACTAACAATCTCTTAATTAGTCTTTTCTTAGTCCTCATCTTTCTTGACCTCCATGTGGCCTTTGACACTGATGACCACCCTTTCTTTCTGGATCTTCTTTCCCCTCTGGGCTTTTGTGACATTGCTTTCTCTTGACACTCTTTCTACCTGTCTAGTCTCTCCTCAATCTTCTTTGCTGGGTCAATATTAGAGTTCTGCCTCTAAGCTGTGGAAATATTCAAAGGGCTGCCTTGGGCCTTCTTCTCTTGTCTCTTTATCCTCTCTTTTGGGGATTCCAACAACTCCTGTGGGCTCAATGATCATCTCTGTGCAAATGACTCCCAGGTCTATATACCCAGTCCCAAGTCTCTTGAAATTCGTTCTCGCATAAACAACTGTTGCAGGCATCTCAAACTCAGAATGTCCCAAACAGTGCTCATAATACATCTTACCCCTCAGCCCACTCATCTCCTGAATTCTTCTATTTCTGCTGAGGGCACCATTTTTCTTCCACACACTTAAGAGTAATTCTTACCTCTTCACTCTAATGCCCATATCCAAACCAGTTGCCAAGCTCTGTTAAATTTAGCTCTATAACATCTTTCATTTCCATTCTATTTTTGCCACTCGTAGCCACTACCAGCATTTAGGCCCTTTTGGCCTTTCCCTTGTACAGTTGTAATTTTCTTTTAATGGATTGCTTTTCCTCCAATCTCTCTCTTCTCCAATTCATATTTCATGTAGCTGCCAAAATGATATTTCTAAAAAACTCAATTCTAACAATATCTCTCTTCTGCTCAAAAAAGCTTTAATGGTCCTCTGTGACCTCTATGGTCCACTCAAACAACTCCTCTGTTTGGCACATAGTGTCCTTCAGAACTTGATTCCATTCTATGTTTCTAGGATAGTTAGACATTAGTCCCTTCATGTGTTTGTATCAGCAAGGACCCCAGCATACACAGGAGGGCCTGCTGTATAGGTTCTTAGATCTGCTTTTCTAAAAAGAAAGCAACATTTTAGGGGTCAACAATCTATTTTAATCAAGTACAAATATCATTCACTTAGTTTAGGGGAGAAAGTTAGCACCCTGAACTTCAGAGAAAATACAATCAGAAATTACAAGCAGAAATTATAAACAGAAAGACCAACAGACAGGGCTTCCAACTGTCTGACCATAGACAATACGTACATCATTACCAGAGAGAGAAGCATCAACATCTGGGTTTTCAAAGCTGGGGGGCTTCTTAAAACAGCTGCTCAAAGTCTAATCTGGTACAGGAACTTTCTTCCAAAAAGTCAGCCCCAAAGCAAAACCTCATCTCAGAGTATATATACTCTTTTCAGGCTGGAGGACACAACTCAGTGCCTTATTAAAAATTAACAAAAGCTATCTAAGGCCTATTAAAGGGCGGAGAAGATCTTTAACTCTTCCTCCCCCCCCCCCATTAACATTACAGTGCTCTGTGGTCCAGACAAACTGGTCTTCTCCCTGCTATTCACACATGAAATTCTGTCTTCTCTTTCCATGCCTTCAGAACAGCACCTGGTTCCTTCTCGCCCCCCCCCCCCAAATGTCTTGGTTGCATTCTTTCCTCACCTCTTAGACTCCTTGGCTTCCTTCAAAGATTGACTCAATTTCCACTTATTATATAAGACATTTTAAATAATCTCTTCCTTGCCTCCCCAACTCTGCCACTCTAGCTGCTAGGGATATCCTTTGGAAATCTTGTATTTGCTTTGTTTTGTATTCACTTATATTTGTATCTTTTATTTCCCCAGTATACTGTGAATTCTTTAAGCTGAAGGACTCTTTCACTTTTGTCTTAGCATTTCAAGTGCCTAGCACCAAGCTAGTTAAGTGGTACTAAATAAGTACCTTCATTAAAATTCTTCCTTATTGATTGATTGTTATACCAATCTGAAGTTCCTGCTTTTCTCCCCCAACCTCTGGGATTCTCCCAATTCATCTTATACAACATAGTGAATCTTCTTCCTATGGTGTCAAGTTAATTATCTGAAAGTTTCTTGGGCTCCTAAACCTTCAAATTCCCTCAACTCCTAGTCTTTAGTCTCTTCTGTGTGTGGGACTCCCAAGCCAAACCACTAAGTATTTACATCTGGCATGATTCCTCAGGCTTTCTATCCAGCTTCTTCTGCCAGTTGTCTAGTCACCCATCCTAGAAGATATTTGAAAGTCAGGAATAGATGTGGGGTTGTGCAAAGTCTGACTAGGATCATGAACCTTCTGCATTCTTCATCCTCTCTTATATTAGTCTCTAATTGGTTTATGTGAGAATGACACAGAGATTATGGTGAGTGGGAGGATGGTTCTATCCTCAACAATAACAGGGAAGTGTGAAAGAAGGGAGGGTTTGAGTGGAAAAAGAAAGAGAATGAGTTCTGTTTTAGACATGTTGTATTTGAGGTGCCTACATGATATCCAGTTTAAGATGTCCAAGATGCAACTGGAGATACATGACTATAGCTCACTGGAGAGACTAGGGGTGGATATATAGGTCTTTGAATCATCTGCATAGAGATGAAAATTGAACTCATAGCAGCTGATAAGATTACCAAGCTAAATCACATAGAGGAAAAAGGGAAGGGGGTCCAGCATAAAACCTTGGGTTGAACCTAAGGTAGAGAATGTGATAAGGATGAAAAATCAGCACAAGAGACTGAGGAGTGTTTTGAAAGAAAGGACAATAACCAAGAGAGTGCCGTGTCATAAAAATCTAGGGCGAAAAGAGTTCTTTACCAATTAGAAGTTTTTATGCAAATAGAATTAAGTCCTGGGTTACATTTTAAAAGGAAGTCATATAAAATAGAGATTTATGGTTTCATTTTTGTGTACTGTTGTATGTTTTTAGTCTTTTTGGCGGTTGAATTCAAAATGAAAGACATTTTTTAAAAAGGTACATGTAGCGGGGTTGGCCTTGATGAAGAAAAGGGTTGCCTTTTCATCTGATACTAGAATGAAAGCATAGATAGGGAAAAAAGGTGTCTGAATGATGTGAGATGTAGAAGAGAGGAGAAGGAGGAACTCTCAGAGCATGGTCTTTCTTTTTACAGCTGAACTTTGAAGTGAGGTCCTCATCTGAGAAGGTGAGGGAGGGGTGCTATAGGAGACTTGAAGAGAAATGGGAAAATTTTAAAATCCAATGTAGAGAGTGGGATAAGAAATCAATTAGGGAGGAATAAAATGTTTGCTTAGCTGTAGTGATGGCCCAGGTAAGATAACATGAATTTGTATTGCGTCTAGTCAGTATGGTTTCCTTATTTCCTCTAGCTCTTTACAACAGCATGTGATTAGGCTTGACTGTCATAGATGGTGGGAATAATCCATGGTTAGGTTAGGTATTGCAAGGCATGGTCAATGATTGGACAAGGAAGCAAAGGATTTGAGTGTAAAAAATAGTGCAGGGTTGAGTTGGTTGAATGAGGGGTGGAGACAGAAAGAAGAGTAACTGTTTCAGGGATAGTGGCCTGAGGAAGAACTGCGGAGGTAAAGCAATGAGGGGGAAGAGCAAGGGTAGTCATACATCATAGAGAAAAATGGAATAATAAAAGATTATGATCCAATAAAAGAATTTCAGAGTTTACAAACATAGACAAGGGACATTTGTGGATGATGGGAAGGTTAAGAGGGTAGCTCAGGTGGAGTAGAGGAGTATACTGGTCAAGGGGTTTGAATAGATTCAGATCCCCACCTGTATTTACTACAGATTTCCTTCTGTTTTCACACAGGGGGTATTGAGGGAGTATCAATAAATATGATGGAGTCCTTTAGTATGAGGGAACAAATGGATGGAAAGAATGTGAGCCAGGCATTGAGCTCATTGAGGAAAGAAGAAAGCCTTGTAAGTTGATCAGTATCCCTGCTATGGGTGATACTCCACTAAAGTCCTTTGATGCCACATTATAGTGGGCAAGTGATCCTGGGTTGTTAAATGCCAGAGCAGCAGAGCCCAAGCTCTAGGAAGGTCTACCAAGCTGGGCATGTTTTTGAGCAGTCTAGCTAAGTTTGGAGAGAGTTGTCAGCAGATTAGCATCTGGGTGATGAATTTTTCAGCCACAACAACTATGAAGGCCATCTGTTAGTGTTTCAATACCTGAATAGACCTTGGCCTAAGGGGCCCAGGTCTCCCATTGCATCCTGGGCCATCTCCAGTCATCCTGATGAATATTTGGTTACTGGATCCGAATGGTTCACAAGTGGAAAGTGAGACTGGTGACCTTGCACAGCCCTCCTTCACTCAAAACAAAGTCAAGTGCAAGTCATGTCATCATTTCTCTGATGGCATGGTCTTCTTTGAAAATGAAGGACAAACATAACAACAATCTACATTGATAGAGGGAGTAACAGTACCTATGATAGTCACAGATACTTAAAATATCAAAGAGACCCTGCATAACCAAGCGCATAGTAGGTATTAATTACAAATTTATCAGGTGAGCACATAGTAGGTACTCAGTAAATGTTTACTGACTATCTTTGGAGGAGAGACTGAAATGACCAGAAAGAATGGGAAGTAATTGAATTCATTTCAATTTAGCTTCAACTCAATTCACATATTTATTAAGTTCCAGACACTATGCTGTATGGTAGAGAAATAAAGACAACAATGAGACAGTCCTTGTCCTCAGAGAGCTTATAGTCTACTAGAAATAGTAATATTGTATTTGGTAGCATTTTAAGGTTTAAATGCAGTGGTTTCTGCATAACAACTCTTTGAGAGAGATACAAGTATTATTAGCTCCATTTTACAGATAAGAAAACTCTAAATGAATGCTCAGAAAGGTTAAGTAGTTTGCCAACCTTTCAAGTGTTCCTATTCCATTGGGGATCAAAGTTTTGACCTTTTCCCAAGGTCACTTACCTTGAGTGTCAGACCTGGAACTCGAACTCAGATCTCCTGATTCCAAACCCAATGATTTTTTTTCTTTTTCAAGTAATCTTGGACACTCTTCATTTTTTTCTTTTCAGATAGGATGTTGGGTAACCAGTGGTATGATAAGGGATGGAGACACCAGACAAGGAAATGACCTTAATAGATAGACCCAAGTATAATTTGCCTTTTCCTGGGTCTAACTGACCCTACTGAGCCTGGAAATCCTAGAGGTGTTGCAACTGCAGGCTAAATAAATACCTCTTTTCTCAAGGATAAGAAGAAATTTTAGTGGCCTGCAGAATTCCATATTTTCTGGATGGTCAAGCCAGGAGTGGGGATGGGTTAGGATCATATTCTGTGGGAGGTCTGGTGTGGAATGAATGTAGCCCCTACAGTCTATCATGGGCAGTGGAAAAGGAAGGAGGTTGGAAGGATATTCAGTGCTTTTCATCCAAGTTACTCAGGCAGAAGTTGGCAGGAGCAAACCTCACTGTTCACATCATCTCATCCAAGTCCTGGTCACCCCTAATCCGTCGCTGCCTGTGCAGCCGGTTCCTGTAGCACCAGGTTGTTGATGTAAAATGTAAATCATGTGTCCAATAAAGCAGACAGAGAGCTAGGAACATGCTGGTGAGAAAAGGGGAGGTGTACTGGAGAGACTGCAGGGAGCTGGCAACCCCAAGTCTCAAATAACAAGGCCCCCTAATGAATGCTGTACTTTCCTAGCCAGTTGAAAAGGACACTTCTCCCACCCTGTGACTGGCACTGTGGGATGGGTAAGAAGTAGCCACTGTATAAAAGAGACTCTGCAGGGAGGTAATGATGACTGAGACTGGAGAGACTTCACATGCGTCCCAGAGTTAGAGCCAATTATTCTTTTTTTCCCCTTCCAAACCAGACCACCAGCAATAAAATGACCAAGTTTCCTACAAGAACTAGATTGAATAGCCTTCTCCTGCTATGACTTGGGACCACAGGGGAGGCATGGTCATTATTCACTGGCTTCTAGGCAGCTGCTTCATTAGTATCCTCAGGTACCCTGCTTTCCAGTGGCAGCATCATTGACAAGCATCATCTCCCCTGGAGAGGAACCTTTCTTTTCAAAACCTTGATGTGACCCCCTGCTCCTCAACCATGACATTTCTGTCATTATTGGAGAGTCAAGGAATAATCCCAAGGAAGTATATTTTAGTTGGAGGGGCAGTGTAATAGGATGGGAAGAACACTGGCCTTGGAAACAGTGTGGTGTCATGGTAAGTTTGCTGTTTTTGATTTCTGGATCTGACACTAGCTTTGTAAATCTGGGCTGGGCCTTCAATCTCCCCAGCCTCAATTTTCCCATCCATAAAATGGCAATAATGATAGCATTTGCCCTATTGACCTCAACCTCCTAAGATCCTTTGGAAACAAATACTTTGTGATGGCTGATTATGTAAATAAGGGTGATTGTTCTTAGAAGACCTGAGTTCGAGATTCATTTGTGACATTTACAAGTTGTGTGGCAGTGGGCAAGTCGTTTCATTTCTTAGTCTCCGTTTCCTCATGTGTAGCATAACTTGGCCCCTTCCTACCTGTCCAGTCTTCTTATTCCTTACTGTTTTTCCACATCCTGTTGGATCCAGTGATCCTGTGCTCCATGCTGTTCAATGCAAAAACACTCCCTCTTCAGACTTTGGGCATTTTCACTCCTTGTCCCTGATGCATGAGACTCTCTCTCTCTCTCCTCATTTCTGCCTCCTGCTTCTTGTCCTCCCTGCCTCCAATCTTTCTTCAAGTCTCAGTTAAAATCCTCCCTTCTGCAAGATGTTTTTCTTATTCTTTCCTAATCTTTTGTTGTTTTTCAGACGTTTTCAGTCATGTCTGGCTTTTTGTGACCCTACTTGAGGTTTTCTTGGTAAAGATACTGGAGTGGTTTGCCATTTTCATCTCCAGCTCATTTTACAGATGAGGAACCTGAGGCAAACAGGTTGAAGTGACTTGCCCAGAGTCACATCGCTAGTAAGTGTCTGAGGTCAGATTTGAACTCATAAAGTTGAGTCTTCTTCACTTTAGGCCTGGCATGCTACCCACTGCTCCACCTAGCTGCCCTTCCTTAGTCTTAGCACCTTCCTTCTGAGGTTATCTCCCATTTATTTGGTACATACACATATGCATGTATACACACACATACATACATATACATACATGTGTGCATGTTTATAAATACATATTACATACACTTGTACATATTTTTTGCATGTTGTCTTTTCTCATTGGACTGTGAGCTTCTTGAGGGCAGGACTATACTTTTGGTCTTTCTTTGTATTCTCAGCATTTAGCCCATTGTAGATGATCAATAAATATTTTTTGACTTTACCTCCATTATACTTACGAAGAAAGTGCTTTTTAAAATATAGAGACCATGCAATATCATTCAACTCAATAATAAACTGCTAAGTACAAAAAGTGCGCCATATGTCTTAACTGTGATGTTACTTTAGATTTGTTGACCTGCTTGGTTTATCCTGCTCTTATCTTTGGTCTTTTTTTGTGACTTTGGTCCTGCCTGTTCAGATTATTTTCATGTATTTAAATAGGTAAAAATTTCTTGTCAACATTAGTTGGTTATATATTAGGAGTAGCAATATATCATCTTAAACATTTATCAGTATCCTTATGTATTCTTTCCATGAATATTAGAGGAAGAAATAGCTTTTGTACCCTTTACTTTTGCCCTTGATTTCATCTACTGCTGTCTCCTCCAGGACCTCCCTTCGTCTGACATTCACTCACTTTTAGGAGCCTTCAGTCTCCCTCCACTCCCTATAAATATGCTCACGTTTTTCCAATGGTTAAAAAAAGCTATCTTTTGACCCTTTTATTCTTTTAAATTACTAACCTATTTGCTTTCTTACCACTTCTAAATTTGTTGGAAAAGTATCCCATGCTCAGTGCTCCTACTCCACCTCCATCTTATTCCGTAACCCTGACTTCTGTTCCCGTTTTCTCAAAGTTCACAAGTGACCTTATTGCAAATCCAATGGCATTTTCTCTTTTATTTTCTGAAACATTTGACACTATGGATCCCTTCTTTTGTTTTTGACCTCCCGTCGTGATTTTGAAGATATTACAGTTCTGATTTTGCTTTTGTTTGTCTAGTTCTCTATCTCTTTTGCTTCTTCCTCTTCCTTTTCCCTGTCCCTTAAGGTGAGGGTTCCTAAAGGTTCTGCTCTTGACCTTGCCTTTTTTCCTACTCCATCGACACCATATCCTTTGGCAGTGTCATTCATTCTTATGGCTTTATTTACTTCCTCTCTGCAGATGATTTTCATCCCAGACCTCCCCTTTACTCTCCCAAACCATATCACCTATTATCAATTATCTGAAGGCCATTTCCTTTGGATAGTGTTACAGAAGTTTAAACTGAATATGCCCAAAATTGTCCCCTTAAACTTATACATTTGTTGATTTCTCCATTTATGTTTGGCACAATTATTTACCCAGACTCCTATGTTTGTAATTTTGGGATGATTGAAAGGGAAAGCTGAGCTCTTCAACTCACTCTCTTCTATTCTCACTCTCTCAGTCTCTTTTGTCTTCTCTGCCAAGGGCAATGATCTTTGAACTGAAAAAGGCAGAAAAAAGCACCCAAGAAGGAGTCAATATCCAAAACAAGGGAGCATTTTGATGAATTCAAGTCCCCCGTGTGAATTTCATCTTACTGAAAGGAGTGGAAGGTATTTCTGTTGAGCAAGTGTCAGTGATCTTTGAATAGAAAGTAGAAGCACGTGTGGCCATGATGGTTATGAAAGTGACAATCCCTTTGGCTTGCTGGTACCTTCTCTTCCCCCCAAATGATTTTGAACCTAATTTATATCTATTTTATATGTACCTATATATGTACATATTTTCTTCCCCAGCTAGATTGGAAGATCTGTGAAAGCAGGGACTGTTTTGATTTTGTTTTTATATTCTTAGTGCCTTGCACAGTACCTGCAACACGACTGGTGTTTTAATAAACTCGATTGAAACTAGAAGACCACTTGTCTAGCATGTTGTAGAGGGGAGTCTTAGGTTAGTCTACATGATCACAGAGGTTCTTGCAACTCTAAAAATTCTTGACTGTGTTTTGACTCATCTCTCTTTTAGCCAATCAGTTTCCAATCCCTATTAATTCTATACCCTTGGTAACTTGTTACTCTATACTATTCTTTCCAATTCCACTGCCACCACCCTTGTATAAATCTATATTATTAGATTGTATAATGGTTTTCTGTTGGGATTGGAAGATCAATTCCGTGTGGACAGTCTCGGGCGGGTAAAGGTGGGAGCTTCTAAATCTTAGAGCTCTCACGCGGAGACCCTCCCAGGAAACGACAGGGAATCGAGGTGAACCGAGCTATCTCGAGTAATTCCGCCTCTTCCCGTGAGAAACGTGATGGGGGAGAGATCTCCCCGCCCTCGAGATGGTCCCGGATCTGGGCACACCTAGTTACCTAACAGCACGGTATTGAGATGCAAACTATGCGGCTGAAGGTTAAGTAGGATTGAGGAAGCCTGAAAGCCCTCTTAGCACGTGAGGAGCCAAGAGGACAGTAGGCTCCGCTTTCTTCCCTCCTCTCTCCCCTCCCCCTCTCTCCCCACTTGTACTTCTACTTCCAATCCCTTAAGATCTTAGCCTCCTTAGGAAATCTCCCCCTCTTCCTCCTAAGGAAGACCCCCTGCACTTGTAACCTAGACCCTGAAATAAAGCTCAACCCTTGTTCCACTCTGGAACGTCCTTTCTCTCATATGAGCATCCGGTTTTGGCCAACCAAAGACCTCGGAGGTGAGGTAAGAAGACTCGGGTAGCCCACACAGGCCTCTAGGCCTGGCAGTTTTCTAAATAATTTCTCCCCTTCTCCTCAGAACCCCCCCCCCCCATCTCTATCCCTCCTACCATTACCAAATTAATAATTCACTGAACAGAACCACTCACAGCACTCCTTTGTTCAAAACCTACAAGGGCATCTAGGTGGTGCCATGAATAGAGCATCAGTGCAGGAGTCAGGAAGACCTGAGTTCAAATCTCACCTCAGGCACTTGACATTCACTAGCTGTGTGACCTTGGGCAAGTCATTTAACCCCAATTGCCTCATCCTGGGTCATCTTCAGTCATCCTGATGAACATCTGGTCACTGGATTCAGATGACTCTGGAGGAGAAGTGAGGCTGGTGACCTGCACAGCTCTCCCTCACTCAAAACAAAGTCAAGTGCAAGTCATGTCATTATTTCTCTGATGGCACAGTCTTCTTTGGTGACGAAGGACGAACACACACAAATAATGGCTCGTAGTTACCTTAACCTAGTGTTCCTGGTCATCTACAATCTGGCCTCATCCTACCACGGCAACTTCCTGTCCTATTCCATGTAGTCTAAATTTTAGCCAAACCAGGCTATTTGTGGCTGCCATCCCTGTAGTCTGCTCCTCCTCTGTCTCAGTTTTCCTGCTTTTTACTTTTGCTCTTGCTTGGAATGCCCTGCCTCCCTGTCTCTATCTATCCTCCTTAGTGAAATCTCACTCCTCCTTTTAAGCCCCTTTCCCTTCCACGAAGACTTTCCTGATCCCCCAGTTGACAATTTGCTAGTCATCTCTCCCTTATTTGATCTTACATGATGGTGTTTTGGCTCCTTCTCCTGCATGTGTCTTGTATCAGTTTCTATTTTAGTTATTTGTGTACCTCGTGCTTTTCCTCTACTAGAGGGTAGAGGACAAACATGGTGCAGGATGGTAGTACAAACGTACTTAATCATTGTTTCTCTCTTGGGAGCCAGCCTGGTGCTCTTCATTTATTAAGCACCTAATAAACGTTTTGTTAAATGCATGACCGAATGTACGGACCAGCTGTCTTGAGTTTACTCCATCTGATTCTCCCTTTTCTCTCAGAGGAACCGATCCATACTCAATTCGCTCCTGTCTTCTAAAAGAATCAGCCTGTCTCTGCTTTTCTCCCAGCAACCCCTCTTGATCTGAGCTTCTGACCTGCCTTTTAAAGTGGAGGCACATATAGGCAATGTGTCTGCCCCCATTAGACCCCAACCTCCATTCACATCCTCTTCTCTCTGGATGAACAACTTGGCATCTTCTCATCCCTTTCCCTAAAAGAATCAGACTACCTTACCTCTAAAGCAAATACGTGTTAGACAAAATTAAATCATCAAACAAACACAGGTTAAGCAAAGGTTGAACACAGATAGCTCAGACTCATCACACACCTAACAGCCTTAAAACTGCTGAACAGACAGGATATGGATGAGTTTCTCATAGCCAGCACTCTAACCAGGAGTTCTTTGACTTAGTGGGAGAAGGGGGAGATGGGAACAGTCTGAACTGGGGGAGGGAATACTACAGTGGGTAGGCTATTCAGCAGGGGTAGAGTAAGGGTGTGAGAGGTGAGAAGAGGACAGTCTGCCTGTAGATTCAATCATGTTAGTGAAGAGCATGGCCAGTCCCTCAGAGAGTCTGGCAACATGCCTCTCAGGGTTGGGGTATGAGGAGAAGTCTTATTCTAGGCAAAGGATGCTATGATGATTATAGTGTGGCCATGGGCAGTGTAGGAGAGAGTGGGATCCAACAGGATCCAGTGCAGAAGACCACAGGGCATGAGGGACTGATCTATAGCCCCTGTGGGGAAGAAGGCCTTCCCAGGGAGAAAGCAGGCTCCTCGGAGGACAGTAGCCTGTGTCAAAGCCTGGGCTGCTTTGCCAAAGTTGCCTCTGTTCACAGAGTAGTTGGGTTGTATTTCAGAGAATACAAACATAGAGACGTTCTTCTAGAAGCTAATGGATCTGGCCTGAAAGACATACATTCCTCTTGTTTGCACATAGAAAAGCATTCTTTAGGGATTCTGAATTTAAGACTGCAGACCCAAAATAGGGCATAGTGGTCTTGGTGCCCTGAGGTGCCTGGAGGAGTCTTGCATGTATTCAATACGATTACTTCATGTTGAATGTTCCAAATTGGCGATGTTCTAAGTTTGAAGTCAATTATTACTGATTTTTTTTAAACAGAAAAAGAGAAAAATCTATCTGCTTGGAGATTGGGCTTCCTTCGTTACTTATTCTAGGTCGTGCTTACGTCTTTCCTAGCCTGTAGTGTGGAGGTGAGGAGAGCCAGGAACAGATTTTATTGAGGGCTACACAAGTGAAAACAAAATTTATTTTTTGTTTTCTGATATAGATGAAGAATACATATTACATAATAATATAAATTACATTGCCAATAGTATATAATAAGGTATATTATATCCCATATGTTGAACTTGCTTTTTCAGAATAATGACTAAAGTGTTCATTTTGTTAGTCAATAGGTAAAAGATGAAAGGTGGAAGGAAGGAGGGAAAGAAAAATGATAGTTGATAGCATTGTACAGTAAAAAGTGTTTTACTATTCATTTCCTCATTATCCCCATTTAATAGACAGAGAAACTGAGGCTCAGAGCGATTAATGGATTAAGCCAAGGACATATGGCCAGTAGCAGAGTAAAGGTCTGGTTTTTCATTGCATTTTTAGTCTAATTCCAGCCAGTACAGATTTACACTCAGTCTCACCAGAACCAGCAGACAGCTGAGATATTTGTTGCTCAGATACTTGTGTCTCAGTCTAAGCAAGAGAACCTGGAGACTAATCTATAGACTATAATCTAATGCCTATAATCTATAGGCATGAGTGGGCTGTGAACATTAGTCAGGGGACTGACACAGTTGCATGTATAAGAAATGAAGGAGAAGGAACCTTAAGGGACTCCTCTATCTAAAGCAGTTTAGTAGCTCTGATGAAGACAGGAGGAGACCAAAGGTAATGCAGTTCTCTAAGCTCCTAATAGGATCTGGTTTCAGGGACGCAGGGCTTCTTGGAACAAAGAAGATACACAAATCCCCTTGACCCTTGTGGTCATCCCCAGGGCATGAGAAGATAGACTGTACGGGGCTCTGTAACCAGAAAAAGAGAAGCCAGGTAATGAGATGAGAGGGACAAGTGAACAGCAGTGACATTAAGTGGGATTTATTTCCATCATCTCAAATTCTCGATTGTACAGAGAGTTCCTTCCCATCCTGCAAATACAGCTATATTTTAAGATACAACTCAGGATTTGCAGGGCTGGCTCAGGAATAATGGCTGTGTGTGTTGTCACCTCATAGATTTGCCCTTTCCAAATTTACAAAACAGGAAGGTGACCTACACTCTGAGAGGAAGGCAATAAACCACACATTCAATTAGACTGACACACGTTTAATCACAATTGTCTAATGGTATTTGCGATTTCTTATTTAATCAGGAATGAGACTACCTAGCAATTAATGTGCCTGGAATTGCAGATGCCCTCAGCAGCTCTAGGTTGATTTTGAACTAATTTTTCTATTTTATATTCGCTTTCTATTTCTGGAGTTAATAAAGGCACTCTAATGAGTTGTGTTAAAATATCAATTTCTTCTCTTACACCCACAAGTTTATCATAGCTTTAAATCAAAATATCTTAGTTAATTTCGGGGAAATGGACTTGAAAGCATGATGTTTTACACTGATGGAGAAGCCAACATGGGAGATACTTTGGATTTTTTTTTCCTCTGACTGACTGAGGCCATCTGTCATGTGCTCCTTCTACCCTTCCCTGCGTCTCAAAACCTATTTATTTTCACCTGTCCTCTCCATCTCAGAAGATGAAGTAACTTGCTACCTTTGCCAAGGTTAAGTTCTCTACTTGTGCCCATGATCTCCACTCCTTCTTGCTTCCTCTAGGATTTTGCTTCATGTCTTATCATTCTTTCTCCCTCATTTTCAGTTTGTCTGTACTGACTTGTTCCCCATTGTCTACAAACATTCTTAGGTCTTTTCCATATTATAACAACAACAAAAAACCCCCCAACAAAAATCATACCTTTTCTTGATTCTGCTACCCCTCACTCTACTAAACATCTAGAAATAATGATTTTGTTTTTTTCATATCCGTGGCTGTGAGAGGTTCTTTCATCTCAGACACTTACTGTCTTAGTTATGTGACTCTGGGCAAGTCACTGTCTTAAATTCTCTAGACCCCAGTTACCTCAGCTAGAAAATGAATGAGTTGAACTGGATGATGTTAAATTCCCTTCCAATCTAAATCTATCACATTTGAGAAAAATGGTTATTTCTCCTGATGGGGTGATGAAACCTGGACCCTGAATTTTCTCATATATTTCAGCAACCCAGTCCCTGGTGCATTGGCCCAAGGCATCTGGCGCACTCCAGCCCACCTTGATTACTTAATTAGTTTACTTAATACTCCTCAATCCTGTCTAGATCCCTTCACTGTTGCACCTGGGCCCCCTCAGGCTATTTACCATTACTTAATCTCAAACAAATCTTCTCACAGTCTTTTTTGTATAAAAGTGTTAGTCCCATCCTCATCAAATTTGCAGACTCACCAGGAACTCTGCCCATTCCTGTTGTCAATACAATAGCAGATTCACTTAGAATTTAACCTGCTTCTATTGGCCTCACAAATAAACCACACTACTTTTACTGAAAAGACTTCAGTGGTCTAATTCTTTTGAGGCAGACCCTCTGTACCCTTATATTTTGGGGTCCCCAGTCCCTCAAACCATAATACTCCCACATATTAATAGCCAATTATTGAATTAGGACAGGATTTTTTTTCCCAGAAGGCTGTAGGTTGTTCACTCTCTGAAGGACGTGGCTGATAATGAGATTTAATTGACTTTTTCCTCAATCTTCTTCAGACCCCACCCAACTTTACAAGGAAGGTAATCTAAGGTGAGGAAACCCAATGTGCTCTGCACAGATTTGGATGGGGATAAATTCTTTATTATATGAGAATGGGCAATTTAGAAATCAATGACATAATCAAAGTTATATTCCCAACAGCCCCTCATTAGACTAGATCCACCCCTCCTTGTAATATTCATTCTATCTCATTACTTATTAACCAATCAGAATTTATTGCTATCCTCAGGAACACCCACTCTTCCAAGGTCATATAAACTGTGAGCCCATCACCATGATTCTTCTTTGGCATTTGAAAGTGCCATTGACTTTTTAAAATTGTACTATGCTAGCATTATTAAGAAAAAACATTAACCTCAAACTCTTTAAACATACCCTGTAATCCTATGAACTCTAACTTCCGGTAGACAGTCAACTCCACTTCTTGAGCACCCACTCACTCCTCATGTCTATAAAATGTGAGTTTTATTTTAGTGGTCTATTGAAAATGCTTTCCCAAGGTGCCCTATGACCTCTCAATGGTCAAATCCAATGGCCTTTCCTCCGTCTTTATCCTCCCAGTCTTTGATACTGTTGACGACCCTCTCCTTTTTGGTCCTCTCCCCTCTCTTGAATTCTTTGGTGCCATTTTCCCTTAGATATTTTACTTTTTTGTTGACTCCTTTTTGGTCTTCATTGGTTCATCTACCTTTCAGAACACTTTCACCCCAACAATTGCTGAGCCATCTCCAGTTGTCCTGATCTTCATCTTGCTGCTGGACTCAGATAGCTCTGGAGGAAAAAGTGAGCTTGGTTACTTTGCACAGCCCTTCCTCACTTAAATCCGGTTCATCTGTAAGTCATGGCATCATCTTCCAGCAACTAAAATTTGAATATCTTCTGAAACCCTGTCCTTACCTTCTTTTCCTTTTTCCTCTATACTCTCCTCTAGCGAACCCTTTCACTTCTGGGACTTTTCCTATCAACTTTATGAAGATATTTTCAAAATCAATATGCCTGGGCTTGTGTCTATATGGCATAACAGAAAGAATACTAGATTCTCTGTAGAGTACTTGGGCTTGAAAGTTGGCCCCACTCTCTTCAAACTGTATCATCTTGGGCAAATCATCTTTGATTCTTCTCTCTCCCTCATATGCTACATCCAATCAGTAGCCAGTTACTATTAATTCTGCTTTCTCATTATTTCCTTAATCTGGCCCCTCCTCTCTACATACAACGTAGCTACCAACCCCCTCTGCCCCCAAATTGGACTCTTCTCACATGACTTTTACCTGGATGATTATACAAGCCTCCTAACTGATTTCTCTGTCACCAGTTTCTCCTACTTCTAGCCATCCTTCACACCAGTGCCAAACTCAGTCTCCTAATGCACAGTTCTTACCATGTCCCTCTCCAACTCAAAAATGTTCTCTGTCTCTCTGTTGCCTTAGGATAAATTACTAACTCCTTAGATTGATATGTAAGATTCTCTGTAAACTAATTGAGGCAGCTAGCTGGCTCAAAGGACAGAGCACTGGGTCTGGAGTCAGGACAGACCTGAGTTTAAATCCAGCCTCAGACACTTACTAGCTGTGTGACCTGGGGCAAGTCACTGGAATACTTAATAAATATTTGCTGAATTAGATTTATTTGAAATAACTAAATTTTCCTTTTTGGTGTCCATCCATAGTAGTTTCAGAGGTTCTTTCCAGAGCACTTGTAGGTACAAATCTCACAGAGGATGCCATGATTGAGGGCTTCATGGAACCAGTCTTTGGCTTTGTGCTGTTGGTCTAGCCTTAGAAAGCAAAGATAAAGTAGCCAAGTGAGATAATTTCAAACTTCTACAACTAACCTTGCACAGGGCCTCCCTGTCTTTGAAAAAAAATCACTTTATTTAATCTTTGAGTTTGGAGATTTGAGCAAAAATAGAAGAAAATTCAGAAGGCATTTTAGATACTCCCTCTTCTCTCAAAAGACATTTTAGCATAATTTAGAGTTCACTCCTATGAAACTTGATCCAATGTCTTTCTTCCTTGATTAACCTTCAGAACATTCTGATTATCCTCTTTTAAAAATAGTCCCTCAACAGATGTATGTTTTGTTGGGGTTTTGCTGACTCACATTTATCTTGAGAGTGGCCCTTGAGAATGACTTTGGATGGGAAAAGGCAGAAATACCATATAGTTAAGTCAGGCTTCAGTGCCTTCCATGTCTCAGACACTGTGCTAAGTGTTGGAGATACAAAGAAAGACAAAAGACAATCTTTGTTCTCAAGGATCTCACAGTCTACTGGGATAGACAACATGTATACAGCTATTCTCAGATAAGTTAGGTGAAGGATAAATTGGAAATAATCAGCGGAGGGAAGGCATTAGATTTAGGGAGGTGGGGAAAGGCTTCCTTTAGAAGAGGAGAGTATCATGGTTTACAAAAATGGAAGGCAGGAATGGGTTGTTTGGGGGAAGAGTGAAGTGAGTGGCATGACTGAAGCTAAGGGTTTGTGTAGGAAAGTACATAACTGGAAAAGGCAGATTTCGACTAGATTGTGGATTACCTCGGATGCCAGATTTTGTATCATGTATTTAGAGCTGGAAGTTTGCTCAGAGGCCCTGTGGTCCAACTCACTTATTTTACAGATGAAGAAAGCCTTAAATAGTTCTTTAATATTTGCAAAGCTGAGTGTTATCTCATGAGATGCTCATAACAACCCTAGGAGATAGGTGCTATTGTTATTCTCAGTTTGAAGTTGAGGAAATTGAGGCAAACAGAAATTAAGCACTTGCCCAGGGTCATAGAGCTAGAAGGGGCACATAAAGGTGAATACAACACAATTTTGGGTCTGGGTCTGAACTCAGATCTTGCTGATTCCAGGTCTAGCATGCTATCCACTGTACCACTTAGCTGTCTAGTACAGAAATTAAGTGACTTGCTCAAAGTCACACTAGTTCTAAGGGTAAGAGGGAGGATTTGATATGAGGTCCACTGATTCCAAAGTCAGTGCTCTTTACACCAGGCTACGTTGTCTTTCTTGAGTTTAGACTTTATGCCATGGGTAATAAGGGCCTACTGGGTGATTCTGAGCAGGGAAATGACATAATGAAAGCAGCATTTGAGAAAGATTAGTCTGCTAATGTGCAGGACAGATTGAAGCATGGATTCTGAAGGCAAGAAGAGTGACTGGGATGCTTTTGGGTATAAGATGATAAGAGTATTAAACTAGGTTGGCTTAAATTTAGGCAGTTCTTGAGGTGAGAGGAAAAAGGAAAATAGATGACTTTTGTGTTATTTGAATGGAAAATGATAGGAAAATATATGTAGGAAGAGTCAGTTTTAAGGCTACTGAAAGGTAATGATGAGTTTTAGAGCTCTAAAGGTGAGGGAGGTGCTCTCTCTCTCTTTCTCTCTCTCTCTCTCTCTCTGTCTCTTTTACACACACAATCAATTCATGTGGCAGTTTTAGGTCTCATTTGTCTTCCATTTTCAAATGACATGAGGAGTTTATGTCTTCTGTTTTTCCTCCTCTCTGCTATTCCTACATGCCCCATCTCATACATTTAAAATATTGGTTGCTAGACTGAAGAGAAAGTTCCAAAAGGGACCATGTCTAAATTAGTAGCATAGCTTTCTGTAATTTTCCAAAGACTTGCTGATGGAAACCACTGACTTGCATTCAGTTGTGGTACAGGCTATGAGTGAATTTTTGATTATGCAGAAAGATGAGGTTATGATTCATTTTCAGTGTTGAGTATGATGAGTCTAACTCCCTGGCCATCTGTTCAAAGGAGAAACATGTTACATATTTTGATTATTTTATTCTGATCCTAGTCAAGTGGCAACTTTCCATATTGTTGCATCTTAACCTGAGCACATTCAGAAATGGAAGGTAACTTGGCTTGAGCAAATGGATGAGGAGGGAGAAGGAAATGCCACATAGTTTAAGTGCTGGCTTCCCATGTAGGATTGGAGTCTCCTCCCCAGACCCCCTAACCTTCCTAATTAGGGAAGAGATTGCAAATCCTCTAAATTCACAGAAACACTTAGTGTTCAAGCCTCCTGGGGTTCATTACACAAATGAATCCAAAGCATGGAAACAGCCAATATCTATAGAAAGAAGCCAGAGAGGAACTCATGAGCCTGAAATGAGTGAGAGGGCTGACTGTTGGCAAGCAATGACTTCCTGCCATGGGTAGAATGATATTTTGATGAAAGGAAAGCACCAAGCTCTTCCTCATTGGAGAAGCTGCCAAAATGCTACTTTTTGTTTAACTGAACTATGTTTTTAAAGTTTTCCTGACCACTGGTCTTCTTTGGTGCAAAACTATAATAATGTCCTGAGATTTGGCCCCTAGAAAATTACTACCTAGATAAGCAAATCCTGAGACTTTGAGATCAAGAGTCTTAGTGGCCTGCAGTCATTTTGCATCCAGGAATTGCAGATGAAAAATCAGCCCTAGTGTATGCAGGTAAGTAATGTTGTATAGTGGAAAGAGCATTGGAATGGAAACTAATACCATTGGTTTCTACCATGAATGAGCTATGTGATGCTTGGGTAAGTTGCTCTACCTCAGTGGAAGCAGCATTCCATGTGGAGTCTAAAGCCTTGGATTTGAACATTGGCTCTACTATTTTCTCACTGATGTGACCTTAGGCAAATTACTTTATCCTGTTTGTGCTTCAGCTTCCTTATTTTACAAATGAGGGAACTGAAGTGTGGTATGGTGGCTAAATTTTGGAAACCTAGAAGACTAGAGTCTGAATGCTGGTTCAGACAGCTTTGTGACCTTTCACTAACCTTTCTTAGTTCAAGTTTTCTCATTTGTAAAATGAAGGGGGTGGATTAGATGCTTTCTGAGGTCCCTTCCTAGATTATGAAGGTCATTTCCAACTGGGAAATCATGAAACCTCTCTGAGTTTTGTGTTCTTCAAGGGCTAGACTACATGATTCCTAATGTACCTTCTGGTTCTAGGAATCTGTTATTCTGTTTTCAATTGGTGGGGGGCCTTAGGTGGTAGGCATTTTACTTACTTGTGCTTCTGTGAAGCACAAAGAGCATTCCTGCAGACCCTCAAGGGACTTAATTTAAAAAGTTTACACACTTGTCTGGTCAGCTAATAGGGTTGAGGATAACTGCCATTTGATTGATTTTTCTTCCCTCTAAGTTACTTATTTTTCATGTTGTGAAGTTCCTCAGTCCACTCTCTTCATGGATTTCCCACTTATTTAGGAGATGGAAATAGCTCTCACTTGACCCACTGTCCACCTGGAGACCACCTGGTCTCCACTACTGCGGAAGTTGCCAAGTATGGTAATGGCCTCTGTTTCTAAGAAGATACAAGAATAATCCCCAAATATGTGTGATGCCTGGGAGGCATCACTGCACACCCAATTGCTTGCTTCTACAAGAATGAGCAGATATGTCAGTTTTGATTAAAAGTCACTCAGATTTAGTTTAAGCTGAGTTGTTAGAGGGAAAAAGGAACAAGGAAACCAATCTTACAATTAGCTGCTCATACTTAATGAGTCAGGAGAACACCTGTCATTTTAATTGCCTTTTGTAAGAACAGAGCTAGACCCTCAGTGTCTGGTCACCCAGAATATTAAAGGATGTAAACAACCACTCTGATCTCTAGGGAGGAAGGGGGAAGAGGAGAGTGATCACATATCACATCTCTGGCCTTCTGATGGTCCCCAAAGCAGGCAATGGAAACTTTCTTCCTATGGAGCTTTCCACACATCCACAGCCCATTCTGGGGCAGGGGCTTGTAATGGTATATCTTGTGGGAACTCTATTCTAGTTCCATCATGACTGGCCATAATGGAAGTAGGGAAATGGGAATCTGAAGCTGCCCGAGGAGAGACACCTACCTATGGGAGGGATGGAAGAAACTCCAAGACATCTCTGGAAACTTCTCATGTACCTATGTGTGGGGCAGTGGAAAGAGTGAGGAACTTGGCATCACCAGATCTGAATTTAAATCCTGATTGTGATATTTATCACATGGTGTATGTTATTTAACCTCTCTAAGACTCAGTTCCATTATCTGTAAAATAAGAGAGTTGGATTTGATGGCCTCTGAGGTCCTTTCCAGCTCTCAATCTGTGATTCACTTATTCACTCAGACCTGGGGCTAGCAATTTCTACTTTTCCCCAAGGAGTACAAATGCCCCTTGGAACAAGCAGTATGAAGTATAACCTCAAATAACTTTTAAAGACATTTTCAATTTGGAGTGGGTGAGGAGAGGAAGACCTCAGGACACTGAGGAGCTTTCCTTGGAGGAGAGATTGTCTGGGAGTGGGAACAGTGGTAAAGGTGGTGAGAAAGAAGCCAGCTCTCTGGGAACTTCAAATTTTAACTAATTATTCTTGTGTAAACAACCTGGAGGAGAGGAATCTTTCTGGTATGGCATGATCTATAGGTAGAGCCAGGGTTATGACCCTTAAAGGAACAATATTGGCCTCTAGAGTATCTTTCATTTGCCCTGGCAGATCAGTGGGTGAGGGTTTTTTTTTTTAATAAATAGCTGGGGAGCTGGATAGAGTGAATTTGGGTTTGCAGCTTCCACTGTGGTTGGGAATGTGAGCCAAGAGGCCATGGGAGAGGAAAATGACAGCTGTCTTGGACCAACTCTGCCTGTCAGCACTTTAAGGAGAGGAGTGTGGTTGGAGGAGACTAAAGCTCGTCGAACTTTTTCTTCTAGGAGTTTTGAGAATAGGAAAATGCCTCAACTCCTTTCTTCTCACTCTCTCCCTAAGATGGTAGACATTTACTTCAAAGTTTTTTTTCCTGTTCTTTCAGTTTATTCATAATTACTGATTTAATTAGTACTTTTAAACTGGCTTACTCTAGAGAAAATATGGTTGATCCTAACTGCCTTAGAGGTATACTTTACATTGGAAATAGGGGAATGCAAAACAGAGGAACTGTGACTGATCTTGGCGTATAGAAGAAAAAAATTATGAGCAAATCCAGATAGCAACTCAGGTCTCAGGAGCAGTAATGGTTAGGGGATAGGGACTGAACCTGTTGTTTCACTGATTCAAGTAATTCCTGACAGAGTAAACTCCTTCTACCGATGCAGTCAGCACCTTTTCTGCAATTTATCTTAGAGAATTGCCTAGACCATTATTAAGTTAAGTGACTTGCCCTGGGAGCAATACAATAGAAAAATGGATTAATTTATAAACTTTTATAAATGATTTAAAGTAGGCAAAAATGGACCCTGTGTTTTTGCCCTTATAAAGACGTGAACCGATCACTGTTATTGTTCGATAAGAGGCTAGGCTAGCTGGTCATGATTACCCTGTCTGCCCCTCTCCCCCCTCAAAAAATCCTTCAACAACTCCATGTACATATAGAGAAATTACTCTGAAGGGATGAAATTGAGGGCAGGGCCTAGAGAGTGGATAGGTCATACTTTGTGGGAAGAGAATCTGGAATTGGCTGATAAAACCCCTGTTCCAAAGGTGGGAGGCAGGGGAGGGAATGATTACCATTCCCTTTTACCTTCAGCCAAACAAGCCTCTATTCAAGGGTTTAGCAAAGTACTGCCCAAATTCCTAATCCAGTCCACTGGTACATTGTAAATAAAGTTTTATTGTATTCAAAATGTAAAAACAGGCTACCCAGGCTTGACCCTGGGGTACTTGGTGGACCCTTACTTTAAGTCCTTAAAGTATATAGGTTACATTTACTACCCAAATGCTATTAGAATAAATATTGGTGACATTTTTGTGGCCTATTTTTGATTTTTCATTATCACTTACTTGTTTGCTTCAGGGCTGAGTTGTTTCAATTTTATGATATGTTTTTTCCTCATTGTTCTTTCTTATTGTCATTTGCTAATTGTGATCTTTGCTTGGGCCAGGTACTGACCTGACTGTACGCAGTCATTGGTCCCCCACCACACTGATAACAAATATTTTCTTACCTATTAAAACATAATCTGGGTTTGTTTTTTGTGAGACTATTTAGTACTTATCAGATCGACTGCCTTCCCAATACTATGCTTAGTTGTTTCCACCTCCTGAAGGATTGAAAGAAGTGTCAGCATACTCCAGGTTTTCTCTACCGGGGGCAAAGTCCTCATCACTCTTAGCTATGGCTCTGTTCACTTGAGTTTCTGGATGTTTGGACACTCACTGATGGAAGATGATGAATCTGAAGCAAGCCCCTGATAATAGCGCCAGGCTCGCCAATAGGAAGAAGTGGTGGCTGCCTGTACAGGACACTATGAAAAAGTTCTCTTCTCCCCAATCTCTTCTCTTTCAGATGGGTGGGAGAAAAATTAAATTCACACCATTAGAGATTAATTTATTTGGTGTAAGCTACATGACAGAGTGAGAAGAACATTGAATTTAGCATCGGAGGACCTCCATACTAACTCTAGTCCTACTGCTTCTGTGATCTTCGCTAAGTCAAGTGCCTTATTTATAAAATAAGGTAGTTTTATTATATGATTTTTGAGATCCCTTCTCTTTTCCTATGAATTTATGCATTGTTGCTAATAATGACATATTTCTACTGTGCTTTAAAGTTAATAAAGCATTTTCTTTACATTAGCCCTCAGTAATATGTATATTACTATATAACATTACATATGTCATATTTTGTATTCTATATCATATATGACATAAGGCATCTTATTATATATGATATATTATTATTCCCATTTTACAGTTGAGGAAGTTGAAGTCTAGAGTAATTAAATAAATTTCCCTCAGTTATCTAGCTAGGAAGAACTTGGGTTGGGTGTCCCATAGGTCTTTTGAGTTGGAACATCAACCTACTATTCTCTACTACCCCAGGATAGTCTCTTTTTGAAATGCTATTACTAGGAAGGGTCATGTGTTAAGGCATTTACATCCTAGCATGAGTTAGTTTATCAGATTTGTCATTAATTTCACAAGATGCTGAGAGAATGAGACAAGTACATATTAAGGATGTATGGGTATGTGTATGTGGGGTCAGGAACATCTGGAGCAAGGGACAGTCTAGCCTGAGGAAGGAGCCCACATAAAGAGCCCTGGAAAGGCCCTAGCCACAGAAGGATGCTGGATGCCAATATGGAGAAACTGAGCACAGAGAGGGGATAGAGAAGGTAGCCAAACCTGGCTCTCTCCAGGGCCAACTCTACCTGACAGTCCTGGATGAGAATGGAACCATCTCTCCCAAACCTGCTGGATACAGTGGTCAGATCCACAGGTGCCTTTGAGTTTGAGGGAAAGGAGTGGGCTTATCTGCTGGAAAGCTGGAGCCAAAGGACTGGCAGGCAGAGTATTTCATAAAGAAATGAGGTTCAGATCTCTCCCTTCTGGCTCCCAAGTCGGAAGTGTCTCTGTAAAATAATGGTTTTCCTCTTGTTATGCATTTCTTGTTCCCTTGTTGATCTGGATATTTGCCTAAAGTCTTTAAATTTTAAAATTTCCTGATAAAAATGGATGGTGGGTACCATCAACCTCTTATACTGTTCAATTCAATTAAACAAGTGTATATTAAGCACCTAATATGTGCCAGGCACTTTATTAGGTGCTGGAGAAAATAAAACACAAATGAAAATAGTCCTGTCCCTAAGGGGCTTATGTTCTACGGCAGAATGAACTTTAAAATTTGTGAACTACTTTATGAGCATTATCTTATTTGAGCCTCACAACAACTTGGTGAGACAGGTGCCACGGTTACAATTATGTCCATTTAATAGGTGAGGAAACAAGCTTAGAGAAACTAGGTAACTTGCCCATGATCACCAAACTTTCATGGGCAGAATTTGAACCCAGGACTTCTGGGTCCAGCATTCTATCCGCTATCATACTGCCTCTGAGCATACTGTCTGTCCCCTTGCTACCCAGGGCCTTTCTTTACAGATTTAGACTGAAATGCAGATTAAGAACCAGTTGATTAAATAATTCAGGAATCTGTCCCACCAAAAACAGCAGCTCTGCTGTTTTCTTGACCTAGATTTGCCACACCAGCCCTTTGTAAAATTGAGTTGGAACTGTGTCTTTGGTGCCTTTCATCCCATACCTCTTTTCTTCCTTGTGTTCCCCTCCCTGACCCCTGAGCACTCAAGGACCCTTATGCTCTCTTTCCATCAAAACTTGCTTAAAAGAAAGATTGTGAAACTCACCCCATATACCCACGTTGGTATTAAATGACTGGTAACATCTCATCAAAGCATACCGAGAAGGTTTACATAGCAATAGATCAATAACAAATAAAAGGCAGCTATGAAATATAAAAACCAGAGTATCAGCTATCCGAAGCAGGGGAAGGGGCTTTATATTTGGGGGAGAATGATTTCTGGGACTGCTGAAATCATACCTGGTAGGCAATTGCCTACTCCAAGCACACTTGGCTCATTTATTGAATTTACCCAGCTTCTTTTCCAACTACTTTATGCAGTGACTGAACAGAGTGGAATGTGAATGTCAGGCAGGAAACAGTCCTTGCTGCCAAGTCAGCCTCTGAGGTGGGAACAAAACTAGAGGAGGTTTCAGGAGACAGCTTGCACAAGGCAAAGTGAGAGATCTAGAGATGGGGAGCGGCATTCTGTTTGGATGGGACGCTGACTTCCAGACCTCCTGCTGAAAGATTGGCGGTCGTCCATTTTATCAAGTCTTGGCTTTCATATCCAAAAGGAAGACATCATGGGACTAGAAGGAGCTAACCACGGTGATCTTTCCTGGTTAGGTTTCCCCATCAATAACTATACCTCTGGAAAGGTGGTCTTGTGTAGTGGATAGGGATTAAGAGGGAGCTGTGTTCAAGTATGTTGTCTGGTTGAGAGACCCTGAGCACTTGACCTTTTAGTGCTCCAGGCAATTCTCTAAGACTATAAATTGTCCAGCAATTGATGACCTTCAATAGTAGAGGCAGTTACTTAGTTTACCTGATGGTTTGTAAAAAAAAACAAACAACAAACCAAAAACATTATATCCCTATATATATGAAAAAAATATTTAAGCATTCACTAGGTGCAAAGCACTATGCTAAACACTGGGGATACAAATAAACAGTCCCTGACCTCAAGGAGTTCACATTTTAATAGGGGAGACAACATATATAGGAGCTTCAACTGTAGGTGAGAGGGAAAGGTCTGTTGGTCCTTAGGTGCAGTGGTGAAGCATATAGTAATACTTCTTTATTTCCATTTCCATTGATTGATAAAACCATGCCCATTTTTCATGTCGAACCATTTGACAGTGTCAAGGACTTCTGTGGTGAAAACCTTTTTCTTCTGAGTCTTCGTTAGCTGTGGTTGCTGAGAAAGCATGGGCTGTAGCATTTGCTAGGGAGTTGACAGGCTGCATCTCCACAAGGAATATTCTCTTCAATTATACCTGGGGGCCAGGTTGGAAATAGGACAAATAGATTAGGTAAGATTTGTAATTCTTTGAGCCCTTGGACTTTGAGTCTTGGGCTGTTTCTCTGGGTAGTGGTCAAGTTTGTGGTCGTGGTGGTTTTTGACTATCCTGGAACATTCCACCTACTGTCTCATTCCCAGAAAGCTTTGTTGCTTTAACTACATTGGCTGACCTATCCTTTGGTAGCAGTTAGTTGACAGTTGTTATTGGTGGTTATGATGGTGGATCCCTTCTCCATAGAATTGTCTCCCTTGGGTGATGACTATGGGGGCCAGACTGGCATAGGGCTAGTGGTCTGATAGATATTCTTGGATTTGCACACCTATTGGTAACAGTTGAAGAGGAAAAAAGGGATCCTGACAGTTTGAACATGAAGCCTTTTTAGGCTGTAAATTTTCTGTTGTTATAAGAACACTGGTGGTATGGAGTGGTCTATGGACTAGACATAGTCTTGCTATTTGATTCTTTTAGAAATGAATATCATTAGACACAACCTCAGGAAACAGGAATTGAACTTATTTTCCTGTGACCCACAAACATGTAGCTTATGGCCTATGTTGGGGACTGTTCCCCCTTGAGCAAGTTTAGATCATTTACTAGATTAACTTTGTACAAATTTGGAGAGCCATCACCTCCAGCTATTCAAGGTCATTAGCTTAGCTTGGACAAAGTAGAGTAAACCAGACTGTACTTGAGTGGGATTTAATTTTATTGCCTCTCTGCCTTTCAAGTACAGAATAGCAAAAGTGCTTAAATCCTAAAAATCTCAAATTACTTTTTAATGTAATCCTTGTTTTCTTGATTTGGCCATTAATTTATTTACTTAGTGATTTAAAAAAAAACAACCAAAAAACCAAACCAAAGCTTAATTCAATTGTAAATTGGCATTTGCATTACAAATAAAAGCCTACTGAAACTGGTTTTCTTTTTCTAACTTATAAAGAATTATTTTTTAACTGTGAATTTAACAATAAACAACAAACACAAACATTTTGATATACAAAGAAAGAAAAAGGATTCTAAAAGAAACTGAGCTTCTGTTTGTTTTTAAAGTATGTATTACATTTAACAAGGTAGTAATCTAATTGCTCTATTTGTTCATGCCCCTTTCTGTACTTTGATTTATTCTGTGCATTTAAAAATGTTTTATTGAAGCTCTTTTAAAATTTTCATAGTAGCTCACTAACTCCACTCCTTTCCATTTATCACCCCCTTCTAAAAAATATGTATAGTTAAGGAAAATGGAGTAAACCCATTGGTCATATCTGAGTTTCATTTATCATTCTGCGTCTCTAATCCATTCCCTTTCTACCCTCAGTCCTTTGAAATCACAACTGGACACTGCTTTGATCAGAGTTCTGACAACTTTCAACGTTTTTTGCCTTTACGTTACTGGATTCATAGTATAAATATTCATCTGGGTCTGCTCATTTCACTAGGCATTGGTTTACATGAGTCTTTCCATGTTTCTCTGAATTGGACATATTTACCATTTCTTTTAGTACAATAATATTCCATTTTATTCATGAATCACAATTTGTCTAGCCCTTCCCCAACTGATGAGCACTCATTTTGTTTCCAGTTTTTCTTCTAACAAAAGTACTGTTACACACATTCTATGCATATACTCTACATATACATGATATATCTATAGACATACATTTAAAATACATACTCATGTAATATACATATACACATATTGTTTTACAATGGGACTTTTCCTTTTTTTCCTTGATCTCATTCAGTCATATTCCTAATAGAAGTATTGTTGGGTCAATAGCTGGCTATAAACAGTTCAGTGACTTTTTGAGTTTAATCTCCAATTGTTTTCCAGAAAGACTGGACCAGTTCATAGTTGTGACAGTGATGTGTTACTGTGCTTGTCCTTCCACATTACTTCTGACAATGACTATTTCCCTTTTTGTCATCTTTGCCAACTTGACAAATGGAATCTCAGAGGTGTGAGGAGGAATTTAAGAGTTGTTTTAATTTGCATTGTTCTCATCAGTGATTTGAAACATTTTTTTTTTTGGTATGGTTATTCACATTTTTTTCAAAAGAGAACTGCTCATTCATATAATTTGACCCCTTAAATATTAGGAAATGATCCTTGTTTTTATATACTTGTACAATATCTTGCATATCATATCTTCATCAGAAAATTTAATGCAAAGATTTCCCACAATTGTTTCCACACTAATTATTATAGCATTCATTTTGTTTTTGCAGAAGCCTTTACAATTTTACTTAATTGAAATGGTCCATTTATTTTCTCTGATTACCTGTATCCACTTCATAAAGAATTCTCCCCTAGCTATAATTACAAAGTGAATTTCCTCTTTTATCCTCTAATTTTTTATGATATGACTTGTTAAATTTTGGTCTTATATCTCTTGGGAATTTATTGTGGTATATGGCACAAGATGCCCGTTTAAACCTAATTGTTGCCAGATGACTTTCCAGTTTTCTGAGAAATTTTTCTTAAATAGGTAGTCTTCATCCCAGTGGTTGATATCCTTTGGTTTATCAAACTCAGTGCTACTATGCTCAATTGCTTTTGGGTTCTGCTTACCTAATCTGTTCCATTAATCAATTTTTCTATTTTTTTTAATGATTCCCAGCTTGTTTTGAAAATTACTGCTTTGTAGTATAGTTTGAAATCTGTTATTGCCAGACTCCCTTCATTTCTACTTTTTTTTCATTATTTCTCTTGAGATTGTTGATTTTTTTATCTTCCAGATGTGTTTTATTATTTACCCAATTCAATAAAATAGTATCTTGGTAGTTTGATTAGTATGACATTAAATGTACAAATCAGTTTCGGTAGTAACATTTTTTCCATCAGATGATATTTTGTAATTATATAGCTCAACTGTAAACAATTGATATTGCAGCAATTATTTGTCTTTATTTCTATAAAGAGTTTTATAATTGCATTCATGTATGTTCTAAGCACATATTGGTAGGTAGGTTCCTAGGTATTTTATATATTTTGAAGTTATTATGAACTGAATATTTTTCTATCTCCTCCTTTTGGGTTTTGTAAGTAATATTAATGATTTCTATGGGGTTTATTTTATATATTGCTACTTGATTGAAACTGTTTCATTTAATTATTTATTTGAATCTCTAGGATCCTCTAAGTAAATCATCATATTATCTGCAAGTAGCAGTAATTTCATTTCCCCTTTGCCTATGCTTGCTTATTCCTTCAATTTTTCCCCCTATGTCATTTCTATAGCTAGCACTTTCAGAATTATATTAAATAATAGTGTGGACAATGGACATTCTTGTTTTAGCCCTTATCTTACTGAAATAACTTCTAGTATTTCTGCATTACAGATAATGCTAATTGTTGGTTTTAGATAAATACTATTTGCTATATTATGGAGAAGTCCATAGTTATTATGTTTTCTTTCCTTTTTAAATATTTATTTATTTTTTTGTTTTCAACATTCATTTCCACAAAATTTTGAATTTCAAATTTTCTGTGCATCTCGTCTCTCCCCCGTACCCTGAAATGGCATGCATTCCGATTAGTCCTTCCCCTAGGCTGCCTTCCCTTTTATCTCCTTTCCCTATCCCCTTCCCCCTTACTTTCTTGTAGGGCAAGATAGATTTTTTTACCCCATTACCTTTATTCCTAATTTCCCAGTTGCATGTTAAAACAACTTTTAACATTTGTTTTTAAAACTTTGAGTTCCGAATTCTCTTCCTTCTTTCCCCCCCCTTCCCCCGCCATTCACGCTCATTGAGAAGGCAAGCAATTCAATATAGGTTATACATGTGTAGTTATGTAAAACATTTCCATAGTAGTAATATTGTGAAAGACTAACTATATCTCCCTCCATCCTATCCTGTTCCCCCCACTTATTCTATTTTCAACTTTGACCCTGTCCCTTTTCAAAAGTATTTGCTTCTGACATCCCCCTTCCCCAATCTGCCCTTCCTTCTGTCACGTCTGCCCCTTATCCCCTCTCCCCTTATTTTCCTGTAGGGTAAAATACCCAATTGAGTGTGTATGTTATTCTCTCCTTAAGCCAAATCCGCTGAGAGTAAAGTTCACATTCCCTCTCACCTCCCCCTTCTTCCCTTCCAGTGTGAAGCCTTTTTCTTGCTTCTTTTATGGGACATAATTTGCCCCATTCTCTCTCTCCCTTTCTTCTTTTCTCAATATAATCTCTCACATCTTCATTTTATTTTTTTAGATATCATCCCTTCATATTCAACTCACTCTGTGCCCTCTGTCTGTCTATCTATCTATCTATCTATCTATCTATCTGTCTGTCTGTCTGTCTGTCTGTCTGTCTGTCTGTCTGTCTGTCTGTCTGACTGACTGTCTGTCTGTTTTTCTGTCTGTCTGTCTATATTTCCTCCAACTACCCTAATACTGAAAAAGGTCTCATGAGTTACAAATATCATTTTTCCATATAGGAATGTAAACAGTTCAACTTTAATAAGTCCCTTATGATTTCTCTTTCCTATTTACCTTTTCATGCTTCTCATGATTCTTATATCTGAAAGTCAAATTTTCCATTCAGCTGTGATCTTTTTAGCAAGAATGATTGAAAGTCCTCTATTTCATTGAATGACCACTTTCCCCCTGAAGTATTATACTCAGTTTTTCTAGGTAGGTGATTCTTAGTTTTAACCCTAGCTCCTCTGACTTCCAGAAGATCATATTCCAAGCCCTTCAATCCCTTAATGTAGAAGCTGCTTGATCCTGTGTTATCCTGATTGTATTTCCACAATACTTGAACTGTTTCTTTCTGACTGCTTGCAATATTTTTTCCATGACCTGGGAACTCTGGAATTTGGCTATAATGTTCCTAGGAGTTTTCCTTTTGGGATCTCTTTCAGGAGGTGATTAGTGGATTCTTTCCATTTCTATTTTTTCCTCTGCTTCCAGAATATCAGGACAATTTTCTTTGATAATTTCATGAAATATGATGTCTAGGCTCTTATTTTGATCATGGCTTTCAGATAGTACAATAATTTTAAAATTATCTCTCCTTACAGGTGGGTGGTTTTTCCAATGAGGTATTTCACATTGTCTTCTATTTTTTCATTCTTTTGGTTCTGTTTTATAGTTTCTTGGTTTTTCATAAAGTCATTAGCTTTCATTTGCTTCATTCTAATTTTGAAGGAATTATTTTCTTCAGGGAGCTTTTGGACCTCCCTTTCCATTTGGCCAATCTTGTTTTTTAAGGCATTCTTCTCCTCATTGGCTTTTTGGACCCCTTTTGCCATTTGGGTTAGTCTATTTTTAAGGTGTTATTTTCTTCAGTACTTTTTTAGGTTTCCTTTAGCAAGTTGTTGACTCATTTTTCATGATTTTTCTTGCATCACTCTCATTTCTCTTCCCAATTTTTGCTCTACTTCTCTTATTTGATTTTCAAAATCCTTTTTGAGCTCTTCCATGGTCTCAGACCAGTTCATATTTTTTTTGGAGGCTTTGGATAGACAAGCTTTGACTTTATTGCCTTCAGGTTGTATGTTTTGATCTTCATTGTCACCAAAGTAAGATTCTATAGTTTGAATTTTTTTCCCTCTGTTTGCTCATCTTCCCAGTCAAGCACTTGACTTTCTAACACTTGGTCAATGTAGGACTCTGCTTACAGTGGGTGTGTGAGTGGGTGTGCTTGTACTGTCCCAGGATTCAGGAGTTTTGTATCATCTGCTTGATCCCTCACCACCTGTGGGCCCAGATCTCTAGAAGCTGCTGCTGCCAGCACTGCCTCTTCCTCTGCCCCAAGGCTGGGGTTGGACCCCAGACAGACTATGCTCTTCTTTCACCCAGGTCCCACAGAGCTTCCCCTAATGTCCTAATACTGGACAGTGAGTTGAACTTAGAATGGACTTGAAGCAGGAGAGATCGTTGGATTTGCATTTAGGAAAATGTACATTTCCAATGATCCAAAGCTGCTCTCTCACACAAAGGTCTGTCTTTTTCTCACCAATATTTTTGTGATGGCAATAATGCTGCAAATTGTGGAACATCATAATCTCCAAAGAATGAAAGCTGAAGGTGATCCAAAGGTAAACACATAGCTATATGGTAAGTGCATGTACTTATGAGCATTTTACTGAAGATGATTTTCCTGTGACAAATGACATGAAAGGCATAATTAAATACATGTATAACTGGAGAAGTTGATACAACAGGATGAATGGTGTCAGATGGACAGTCCAACTGCTGTACTGGTACTCCCATGTTATTTAAAGTTTCACAGGGCTGTCAATGTGTTGGATGGACCTTCTATGGAGAACTTCTGTAAAGACAAACAGGGGACTTGCATAGGATGTCATGAGTAGGTTGTAATCAGCACTGATCATACCAACATCAGTGAGATCATGGAGTCATAGAAGCATAGAATCAAGTGATAGAGTATATATTATATGTTAAAGGACTGTAATTTGATAAGAGCTTTTAGAAAAAAAAGCTCAATATGGGTAGAGAATGTGGTGGAATCTACAATCCTTTTCAGCTGTGAGCAGTCCTGAAGACAGGATGCCTGACTTGATGCTAATGTTTACCTACCAGAATATGGAGTTAGAGCAGGGGTGGGGAACCTGCGGCCTTGAGATCACATGTGATCCTTGAAGCTCTCAAATGTGGCCCTTTGACCACGTCCAAGTTTTACAGAACAAATACTTTTTTAAAAGAGATTTGTTTTGTGAAGTTTGCATTTGGTCAAAGGGCCACACTTGAGGGCTTAGCGGATCACATGTGGCCTCAGGGTCACAGATTTCCCACTCCTTACTAGAGTGTCCTGACTCCAAGGCATTGGTCTCATTGTTATATCATGTTGCCACTTGTTTTCAAGATTTCCAAAGTTATTTCAAGATACCAAAGTGCAAGCAGAGGCTTACTGGCATCCTGAAATCAAAGTCGAATGGGAAGAACATATTTAAAGCAATTAACACCTATGCGATAACAATCCTTTAATTAATTACCTTTAGAACTGTGAACTAGATCATAAGAGATTTGGAAAGTATCCTAACAAAAATTTCCTTTAGGTTATAATAGTAATAAAATTAATTAAATCAAAATTAATAAAATATTAATAAAACACATGACCCATTCTCCTAAAGCAGCTATAGAAAGAGGAATACATCCTCAGCAAAAATGAGGATGAAAGTTGACAGACATTTTTAGGATAGCTAATATACAGGTCAAAAACCTACAGAAATCCTTTTGTAAAAAGTCTCCCTTTACCAAGCAACAGTAAATAATGAACAATGATGAGGATGATGATAATATTTATTTATATAGTTCCTACTCCATGCCAGGCACTGTGGTAAGTACTTTACAAATATTTTATTTCATCTACACAACAACCCTGGGAAGTAGGTAGATATTATTATCTCTGTTTTACAGTTGAGGAAACTGAGGCAAACAGAGGTTAAATGGTTTGTCCAGAGTCATGTAGCTAGTATATATCTCAGGCTGGATTTGAGTCCAGGCCTTAGGTGTTGAGCTCAGACTAATGCCCTCCCTCCGCACTCTATATGATACGTCACCTAGTTGCAACAGTTACACACCATTGAATTTCTTATTGGTAACTGAAAGGGGATTATCTCTAGATGGATCCCATGAAATAACTAAGATCAAATAAGAAAATCAAAAGGTTCCCCATAGTCAACATCTACCTGTTAGTTGTTTAGTTGTGTCTAACTTTTTGTGTCTTCATTTGGGGTTTTCTTGGCAAAGATATTAGAGTGCTTTGCCATTTCCTTCTCCAAGTTAAGTGACTTGCCCCAGGGTTACACAACTGGTAAGAGTCTAAGGCTGGATTTGAACTCAGATTGTCCTGATTCCAGGGTGAGAGCCCTCTATCCACTGTGCCACCTAGTTGCCACATGGGCATAAACTCTGCCAACAGAAGATTGATAAAGAAACATCAAACAAATGGTGGTCATGAAGATTTGCTTTTGTTTGTGAAAATGGAGAGATTTGTGGTGGCAATTTAGGACCAGGCCATTACCACCAGAAATCACAGACAAGACTGGGCATGGTAGATGTGAGGGACAGGGAAGAGACTGGGCTGATTGGAGAAACAGTTACACATGGAAGAGTCACAGAGCAGTCCCCTGGGCTGAGGGGAACAGATAAGCATCTGCAAATAGGTAGTTACTGGGAATAAAGGTCCCTTGTCTTTTGGGAGCTAGGAACCCAAGGACAATTAGTGAATCTGCATTAGCCAGCTTTTCTTGGTTATTCTGTATCAAGCAGGCTTGAAAAGAACAATCCAGGTAGTAACAGATAAGTGAAGGCCTCTGTTTCCCACACTTCAAGTGGAAACTGTGGCTTGCAGAAGTGGATTAACATTTTGAGCTCGTTCAGGCAATTAAGCTGAAACACCTGGTTTTGCAGTAACTTGCTTTTTCTGTGCTGAAGGGTTCTTGAAATTCCCATGCTTGGTGGATCACTCTGATGGCTGGTCACCAGCTGTCATATTGGCAACATGCCTAGCAATTGATTGCAATTTCCTAGAGGCATTTTGGCAAAACCCCCAGCAGAAGCAGGGAGCAGGTGACCGTTGACACCTCTGATTCCACGTGGGGAACAGCCCCAGCAGTACTGAGTTGCTGAGGTTCAAGCCTGTGGATAGAATGATGGAGTTAAGAATTGGTGAGAGGTTATTTGTAGAGACCCTCTGGGCTGCAACATCTGTGCTCAATTAATCTATGACAAAGGTAGGGGAATGACTCCATTGGAAGAATGGTGTGTATGAGACTAACATTTCCTTGTTCTCTTGGTAGACGGTACGGTGGAGCAGAAGGCCCATTGAACTTGGAATCAGGAATGTTTGAGTTCAGATCCAGCCACCAGATATGTGAACCTGAGTTAATCACTTAACCGCTCAGTTTCCTCATCTATTAAACGGGGATAACACCTGATAACACCTTACCTCGTAAAGTTGTTATGAAGGTCAAATAAGATAATGTATTTGAAGTACTACATGAATGTAAAATGTTATTTTATTGCATTTAAATAGTACTCTTTTTCACATGACTCACATATCACAGTCTTATTTGATCCTCCAGTAGGGCCAACAGGGTAAATTTATTATTTCATTTTATACTAAGGTGGTACAGGAGATAGAATATTGTACCTGGAATCAAGATAGCCTGAGTTCAAATCCTGCTTTAGACACGTAGTAGCTGTGTGGCCTTTGGCAAGTCTCTTAACCACTGTCTGCCTCTTCATCTATAAAATGGGGATAATTGCAAATCTTTAAGTGCTATATGTTAATTTATTGTTAATTTGTAATATTGTTGTTCAGTTGTTTCAGTTTGTCTGACTTTTTGTGACTCCATTTGGGGTTTTCTTGGCAAAGATACTGTAATAGTTTGCCATTTCTTTCTCCAGCTCATTTTACAGATGAGGAAACTGAGGCAAACAGGGTTCAGTGACTTGTCCAGGGTCACACAGCTAGGAGGTGTCTGAGGCCAGATTTGAACTCAAGATGGTGAATGTTCCTGACTTTAGGCTTGGTACTCTATCTACTGTGTCATCTAGCTGCCCTATAATATTAAATACACAATAATAATTACGACATTATTACTATTCTGGGTTATTACTTTTGCTGTTTCAGTAGTCAACATTTATTATCTGTAATCATTATGTAAGAGATAGCAAAAGTTAAGTTTTCACAGTAAATTATTGCTAATTAATGAAGTCATTGAGAATAAGTTAGAAAATAAGAAGGTCAGAAGACTGCAGGTGGACTCAACCAGTCAAAAGACAGACAGTGGCCTTCAGAAAATTACAAAGTTTTTGATAAAGGAACCAAATCTCCAGCTAGCTGGAACTAGCCAAGAAAAATGACCTGGAGTTACATGGAGAAGGCTTTTCTTCACTGCATTTGCTTAATGAACTTCATGTATATAAGCAGACACACTGCGCATAAAATTATCCCTCCATTTTCTGATCGTAGGTCCTATTAACATAAACATGTTTGGGAGGGGAGAATCACACCAAGGGTAGATACGTAATGGGCATGGAGAGAAGATGGTGAGCTAATGGAGAATGGACCAATCCATCTCCTGGAGGGAGGATCTGTCTTGAACTAGCAGTACATAGGTCATCTCACTTCTGTATTCAGTGCTCCCTCCTCTTGAAAAGTGGGTGGGGGCCTACTTTGACCAAAGTGTTCAATTCTTCTAAACTCTGCTGTAATAAATTTTCCTTGATACCTTTTTAGTATCCAATAGTGTTTCTAACAATTAGCATGTAATAATATTATTAAATATTACATAATAATTATAAATAATATATAAGTAATTATATAACTTTTAATTAGTATTAGAATATTATTATCATTACAGGTGAAGAAACTGAGGCTCAGATAAATCAGGTGATTCACTGAGCGTTCTATAGCTTAGTTAACATCCGAGCCAGGACTAAGCTGGCAGGTGCTTCAAAAGATAGATCCTACACATTTTAATGAAAATTGGCTAAATGGGATCCAAACTGAAATGAGATAATTGAAGATTAAAGATAAGCAATTTAAAGAACATTTAAAAGAAATTCTGGGTTATATATCCATGAGATTTTAGGGAAACAGATTAATGATTTTGTACCATGTTCTTTCAATTAGAGACTATATTGACCCCTTAAAGTGCACTGGGTGCCCTCTTGGTCTCAGATCTACCCTTTGTGGCTCATTGCACTCAATGCTATTCCCTATTTCCTCCCTCCCCTCAGCTTTCCAGTATGGTTACTGGTATACTACCTCTAGCCTTACCTCTCTGGACCTACCCACATCCTACTTCCCTGTGTTCTGGCATTATGCTGGCACATTCTCTTTACTTCAGTCTAAGTATTTATTAAACACAAGATATTATGTTAATTTCTAGAAAATGCAAAGATAAAAATGGATGAATCCCTGTCTTCAAGGAGTTTACCCTCTATAGGGAGGGCTGTTATCACATTTGTACAAATAGGTGTGGTGCAAAGCATAGTGCCATGGTGGTGAAGGTGAATTTCAGATAATGTGCTCTAGGAGAATTTGGAGAGCAAGAGAAAACTCTCAACTCTTCTTCCTCAGACCCTTCTCTGTGCTTTCCCATTTCCTCCCCTCTTCTGAGCTGGACTCTGTGCCTTTCAGTATGGTTAGCTGAGCTGCTGTGATCATGGAAGGAAGAAGGGGTGACCATGGGGCCGAGGTGCCTTCTAACAGCAGCTCCTGATTGTTAAAACCCTTAGTGACTCTAACAGGGGGAGGTTTTCTGGCCAGTCAGGAGGATAGGAGCCCCAGGCAAGCCTACTGGGGAGATACCTTAAGGATGGGCTTTTCAATAGCCCTTCAATGCTGTCTTGTACTGTTAGCATCAGCCCTGAAGTAGATCCCAAATTATGATATTTCCAAAACCTGAAAAGCTTTACAAGCTACAATCCTGTCCTGTAGGTTTTTGTTTTGCCCTCTCTGGCCCTGCTCAGACCTTTTCAAAATGGATCAGTCATTCACGCAGCAATACATTTTAATATTGGGTTAGTAGTGAGTGAAGGCCCCTGGAGCTCCTGAAACCTGCCACTGTTAGAAAAGAGGTTAGAGGTCTGTGTGCCCTCAGGGAGCAAGGTTAGATGCTGGCTTATGATTTTTCTTATTTTCAGCCAGTCAGGCATCAGTCAGGCAGCATTTATTGAGGATCTGTCCAGGACATATGAAGCGCTGTTCTGGGTGTGTGTGCTGAAGAGTGGGATGGGAACAAGGTATAGGGAATAAATGGGAAATGTGGTCTCAGTGTTTGAGGAGCTGACATAGTCTACTGGGAAGTCCAGTGGACTTAGTATAAGAAGACCACGGTTTGAGTTCTCGCTAATTACTATTTGTGAGGCTATAGACACTTAAGCTCCCTGAGCCTAGGTTTCCTCATCTGCAAGTGGAGATCGTCCCATTTATATAAATAGGATGATATTAGAGGATAAAGGAATTGAGGTGCCTTGGAATCAGGGTAACCTGGGTTCAAATTCTGCCTCTGATACATATTAGCTGTGTGACCTTGGGTAAGTTATTTAAATTTTCAGCAACTCTCTAAAAACTCTGTAAGTTATGGACAGCGTGCTGATCTGTCAGTGAAAAGATTTTTCACATGACGAGGTCTTCATACCAAATCGCAGGTTGGAACCCCAAACCACCCAAAGTCCAAACAGTCAATCCACATACCACGTATCTCATAGAGTTATCGTGAAGCTTATATAAGACAAGACAGGCCAAAGTGTTCTTTAACTGTAAAACACAATGCAAATGCCAACTATTAGCATCATTAGCAACAACAGAATTAATAGTAACATTAATGTTATTTATAGCAATAGTCACAGTACTTTAAAAGTCAGATTTGTAGATTTCATTGGTATAAGGACTCCCTAGTGAGGAAATTCCCAATATCAATACAGATCGCTACCTGCTCTGAAACTTTGAGGGAATTGTCTGGGGACACCGAGAGGTTGTAGTTTGCCCAATAGGGTCATGTAGCCAGTATGTGTCCGAGATAGGATCTGAACTCAGGTCTTTCTGACCAGACTTCTCTATCACCATACTGCCTCTCATGATAAAAATAATTATTATATAAAATAATATCATCTAATTTATTTTCTTAATGTTCTATTTTTTCCCAATTCATGTCAAAATACTTTTTAATGTGTTTTTTAAAATCTTGAGTTCCAAATTCTCTCCCATCTTTCCTCCCCTCCCTCCTTATTGAGAAGGCAAGCAATTTGATCTAGGTTATACATGTGGAGTCAAGCAAAACATAGTTCCATATTAGTAATGTAATATAATCTAAATTATAAAGTGGGAGACATATGAAAAAGAATTAAAAATTTCCACGAAGTAGCCTGTACTAAATGAAAATTAATATATTACAACAATGCAAATTCTGCAAACATAGATGTGAGAATAAATATAGAGAAAGGGAGCTGGATCAAGTTCATCACTGAAGGCTTCTTGAGGGTGATCAGTCCAAAGATGTTTCAATGCTCAACCTGAAGGAGGCTAGGACCATAGAATAGTGAACAGAAGGGCATTGAAGATGGGGGTGAAGGCATGTGAAAATTCCTGTTCTATGGAGCAGATGGCAAGCAAGTTTACTTTCGTAGAGCAAGTACTTAGTCCTGAGAAGCAACAGGAAATGAAGTTGCTGATAAAGCTGAAGGACAAAGATGGGCACTTGTTGGTGCACCTTGGTGGTCATGATTGGCTATTAGGAACTCATGGAAGATCTCTGGCAAAGGAATGACATTATTAAACTATTGACTGAAGAAGATTTTTTCTGTCTGCCTTGTTTAAATTACTACCATCTTCAAGGCTGGCTGCGGCAGTGAAGGAGGAGGGAATGCAGACAGGAAGAGCTATTAGTTTGGAGTTAGAAGGCTATTTAAGCTGTTTAGGTTGATGGAGACCCAGACTGGCGTGGTGGAAGTATGAATGGGAGGGGTGGGTGGAAATGAGAAACGTTTCAGAAAAAGAACTGGAAGGACTGGGGGATGAGTATAACTGGGTTGAGAAGCAGCACTAATTTTTAACCCTTCGTTGACCACTGAAATCCAACTGTCCATCAATCAACAAGCACTGAATTAATCACCTCCTCTGTGCCCTACACTTGTTCAGCACCTGAGATATAAAACTAAGCGAGCAGTTCCTCTTCTCAAAGGGTTTACTGTCTAGAGTAATGGAAAGATAGATTATAGTCACATTGAGAAGGATTTTAAATGCCAAACAGAGTTTATATTTCATAACTTGGATTCTTAGGACCCCTTGATAGATTTTGGAGTGTCAGTGAATTTATTTATTTTTTATTTTGATAACGTTTTCAACATAATTTATTTCTTTTGTAATCCTATGTATTATTATTATTGTTGGTGACAATTTCAGTTAAGTGACTTGCCCAGGGTCACAAAGCTAGTGTCTGAGGATCAATTTGAACTCAGTTCCTTCTGACTCCAGGGCTTGTGCTCTGTTCACTGTACAACCTAGCTGCCCTTGTAATCCTATGTATTGTAGACATTTAAAAACATTATTTGGGTAGATTATTGCCTAGTTACTTAGCTCCCTAACTTTTCTCTTTGACCAAGGGGAAAAAATAAAGAAAAGACATAACAGGTAGAGATAGTATTCCTGTTCCCTTCAAAATCGGGATTAACACAGCACCATGGCCACTTCCCCAAAAGACAAAAGAATAAAGACTTCTTATTGGAGAAGTTTGATCCGTGAGAGTGAGAAAAAGATTCAGTTTGTAGGGGCATGTGAAGGTCTTTGTGGAGGCCTGGACATTTTTAATGTAAAAAGGTGTTTGTGAGGGAGATAGAATAAGGATTTCAGAGAGGACTTGAATATGGAAGCAGGGCCTCTCTCATTAGGTGGGAAGGGATGGGTTACATAGGACAGATAGGAAAGGATTATCTTCTTCTAGACTGATTATCCACTCATCAGGATGAATCTACCAGCTATAACAGAGGATGGGGCTGGGGCTGGTACTAAGGGTTCAAAGAGAGAGGCTGAGGTTTTGAAAAACCTCCGTGAAATGTGAGCTAAGGCATTAGGAGCTTATGAGGTTATGAGGAAGGAATAGTAATGCTGTCTTGTCACAGCCTGACACAGCTCTCTGCACACAGCAGGTGCTGAGTAAATGCTTGTTAAACTAAGTAGGTCAAAGTCATTTCTGGAAAGCATGAAGCAGCAGGGGACCACATCATCTCAATCCTGGGACATCTTCTCTCTTTTAAAAAGTTTTAGTCATGTCTTTATGTTTTGTTTTGTTTTTTGTTTTTTTTTTTTGCATCATAATCATTTCCTGATATACCTTTCCCCCCAACATTCCTATGCAATAAAGAAAAACAGTCAGGCAAAATCAACCCAAATGGTGCCTGCAGCTATCCACATATGCTGCATTTGGAATCTGTAGTCTCTGCTCTTCCTTCTTCCAACGGGAGGAGGGAGGAGCGTTTCATCATCTCTCTTCTGGAATCTGGATTGGTCATTAAATTGGAAATGAGGACAGCTGCCTTTCTGTGTTGTTTCCATTTACATTATTATGGTCACTGTGCATTCTGTCCTCCTGGCTTTGCTTTCTTTACTTAACAATTAGTTCATACAAGTTTTCATCCTGGAACTTTCTCCAAGAATACTTGGTTGTGTGGTGCAGGAATAGAAGGAGAGGATGGTGGAGCTAAGAAGTGGGGGAGGCAAGGATGGTGACAGGACAGTGGGGTGAGGGAGGTTATGGTGTTAGAATTGAGTGAGGTAGAAAGAAGGACCAAGCCGTGGGATGAGAAAGGGTCACACACACAGAGGGAGAGAGAGAGAGAGAGACAGAGACAGAGAAAAGGAAAGAGAGGGAGGAGTGGGGAAGTGGGAAGGGAAGGAGAGGGAGGGAGAAGAATTAGGAAAGATAGAAGAATGAGGGAGGAGAGAGAAAGGGAGGGAGGGAGAAAGAGAAGAATAAAGGACAAGGAGAAGAGGGGGGAACAGGAAGCGAGAGGGAAAGGGAGAAAAAGGAGAGTAGAGAGAGAAATAGAGAAAGAAGAAAGGAAGAGGAGAGAGGACAATGAGGGAGAGGGAAAAAAGGGAGAGGGAGAAAGATAGCACATGGGGGGAAGGGGAAGAGGAAGGGGAGAAAGGGAGAGTGAGAGAAAGGAGAAAGCAAGATATTTTTATTTTTTTATTTTTTAAATTTTAAAAATTATTTTATCTGTTCTCAGTGCTCCACGATCACCTCCATATATCCTGGCCTTTTTTCTCCTCCCTCCCCGAGATGGCATACAACTCTATATAAGTTCTACACATACATTCCTACCAAATACACTTTCACCTTAGTCATGTTGCACAGAGAAGAATTAAAGAAGAATTAAAACGAATGGGAGAAATCACAAAACAAAACAAAACTCAATACAAAAGAAAGCAGTCTGCTTCATTCTGCGATCAAACTCCACAGTTCTTTCTTGGGATGTGGAAGGCATCCTGCCTCAAGAGCCCATTAGGAATTCTAAAAGTCCTTGCATTGCAATGAAGTACCAGAAAAATTCCTCGCACACTGTGGCTGTGGCTGCATAAAGTTCTCTCGGCTCCAGGGTGAGATATTTTTAGAAGTAAGAAGAAAGCTTTCCAACAGATGAACAATTCTCTTATATAAATAACAGGGTTTATTATAGCATCTCCCTTCACAAGGACTTTTCCCTATGAAAAATAAGGAAAAAAACACATCCTTTCCCCACATTTTCAGTGTATTTAATTAATTTTGGTGAATTCTTAATAGGCAATATGACTGTATTTCTTTACCTAGAATTATAGAGTTGTATAATGTTAGAGCGGAAAGGACCTGAAAGCCCTTCTGTTCAGCTAAAATGGTCATGGGAGAGCCTCTTAAGGTTTGACAAACTGATGAATACTCTATAGTTTTGGTGTTTGACATGGATACAAATAGTATTTCCAGTAGGAGTCTAGAAAACATTGCTAACGACCAAGAAGTAAGTGTTGGGCAAGAAACTGAAGCCCTCAGGACATGGATCATATTCTCATCACTGCTGCTGATCAAAGGTAGAGGATTCTGAAGAGTGAGAAGTGAATAGTTAAGATGAAGGTGTCTAAGAATGATGAAATTTAGACTTTCAGACTATGGCTTAAAAATATGGAAATGATGGGCAACCAGATAGGGATCAATCGCAACTAATCAGGTTAGAAGAAAATGTATTTTCCTGGAGCCTTGCAAATCTAAGCGAAAGGGCTTTAAATTGAAAAGGAAGGGCAAGGAAGAATACTGCTTAAGTACATATTGCCAAGCTAGATAATACAGAGAGTAGCTATAATGTAGAAGAAATAGCAGTTGAGCTACCCCGAGATGCTTCACAGCAGACAAAATCTAAGATAAGGACCAGCAATTAAACCCATGGCCCCAGGTAGCCATATTCAAATGGACAAAACATGGAAAACAAGTGAAAACTATAAATCCTAACACATGAAGGTAAAATTTGAACTCATATAGGTCACTGAGACATGGGACAATGAAACCCACTACTAGAATGTGATTCTGGAAGTACCCTAATTAATCAATTCAAAGGGAGCAAATTGGGTAGAGTAAGGACAGAGTGGTTTTGTTCCTTAAGAAGATATACTCAAGTGAAGAAATTCAGGGACTAAAGTGGTAAAACATAGGGTAGAGCATTTGGTAAATATCAATGAAAGTGGAAATCAAACATATTTTAATTGTAGTTTGTAGACGAGGAATTTGGGAAATAGTTCATAAGCTTGGCATGGAGGCATGATAAAGCAGAGAAGGGGGGACATCAGTTTTCTCACCATCTGCTAGAGTTCTCTCCTCTCTCCTCAAAGCTGAGCTGCTAATAATTCCTTGTCTTGACAAGGATAACTTCATACTCTAAAAGATGAAGTAAGAAATGAACTGAACTGCTACTCTGGACCTATTTCTCTCACCACTAGGAACTATTTGCTTAAGTAAAAGTAATAGGAAGTTTGAAGTGTCTCATAATTTGGTTTAGAGGAGAGGAAAGCCAAACTGAATCTGACACACACCCTAGATTTTAGGAGAGCTAAATGGTCCAGACAGCAAGTCGGTAGGATATTATGGACCAGAATTCTATAAAGGACATCAGACTAGGAGGTATAGGAAGCTCTCCAGAATGAAATTCTGAAGACACAAAAGCAATATTTTTGATAATAAAGATGATTTGTCTAAAAAGAGTGATGTGGCTTACAAAGATAGTCACCTAACTAAAGTCAAGGCCATCAAGTTCCCTCATACTTAATCTAGCAAAACCCTGAAGTTTGCACCAGACTAGACCAAATAATAATTGAGAAATCCAATGAGAAACCATAGTAAATGACATTTTCAGCCTCTGAACTATGCAGTGTGATAGATGATTAATTGGACACCTATTTTATTTCAATCAGTATTAATCAGTTTGATATGATTTCATAGGGGTGGTGATTATAAATTCTGTATATTAGATCCCAGAGCTGTTAATTACAGGATCCTAACTAGAGGACCTTCACCCTTGTTTTTCCTTGTTATGTTGACCAAGAGTCCAACATGGCAGAAGTGACTCAATTACAAGTCCCCCAGGTATTTTTGTGGTCCTTCTGTCCCTTGTCATCCCTCTATTGCCCAACATGGTAAGATGACCATGAGTGACCCTGGTTACCAGCTTGCTCCCTGCTTTCTAGCATCCCATGGCTGTGCTCATCATCTTGGTACTACTTGAAAGGTCAAGATAAGTCTGTCAGGGTTCGTTCATAAGCCAGTTTGTCAGCCAATGGGATTATGTATTTTGTGTTGACCCTCTTGACCCTCAAGGGTCAAGAGCAAGACCTATCCATCAATAAGACTCTATATTTTTGGTATGCTCCACTTTGTTGTTTGGGTATCAAGCACCATAAAACTAAGGCCTTGGAAGAAGGAGGCATCTCAGATCATGAGGAAGATCTGAGGACCACTTCATTAGAGAGGACTATGGACCCTTTAAAAAAGTGCCTTTGGCTAAGAGCTCTGTCTCACTTTCTTTTACTGTAGATTGGGAAATTATAGACCCCACAAAAATCCCCCAGATGTGCAAGGACAATAAAAAAGGAAGCCCCTTCAACCTCATGACATCTGAAACCTACAAGATGGGGTGAGAATAGTTGTATAGGTATGCATTCATAAAAGCTTTGGGGGAGGGTTTAATTTGAGTTCACAGTATGATATAACCAAGAGGAAAGCCAATGTGGTCTTAGGCTTCATTTACAAAGAGGCAATGCTCTTGACTGGGGACATGATAATTTTGCAATCTGCCCTGGTCAGATTGCATCGATTATTACACAAAAATTCTGTGGATCACATTTTAGGAAGGACATGGGTAAGTTGGTAAGAGTCCAGAGGAGGGTGACCAGTTTGGAGAAGAGCCCTTATTTCATGCTCCAAGGGTTGTGTTGAAGGACCTGGGGATATTTATCTCAAAGGAGAGAAGACTTTTGGAGTTCATGATAACTGTCTTCAAGTAATGGAAGTGCTGTCATGGGGAAGAAGAAGTAACTATACTACTTACTCAGTTCTAAAGGTCAGAAGTAGGAAGATTGGGAACTGCAAAGGACTAGTCTTGGTGGATGGAAAAAAACTTCCTAACAGATTTCTTCAAAAGTGGAATGGATTTCTCTGGTAAGTAAGTTACTCCTTCTGCTGGAGGTCTTTAAACATTGGTTGGACACTTGTAGGGCATATTATATCAGGGACACTTGTTCAGCTATGGTTTGGATTAGGAGACTTTTGGGCTTTCTTCCAGCTTTGAGTTTCTGTGATTCTATGAAAAGTCTTCAAGGACCTCAGTGCTTCAGATATAATTAGTTTCTTTCTTTTTCTTTTTTTAATGTGTAGAGTTCTTTAATATCAAGCCAAATTGTACAATAAGGTACTGTAAACACCTCATAAAAGAAAAAGATAAAAAATTCAGACTTTCTCTGGTAGAAAAGGAAGGCCAAAAAAATTTATGCAGATATTCCAGGTCAAGGGGGTGCCGTGAAACTCCTCTGTATGAAAGGGATTAGCTGCACTTAGCCTCTCTAAGCCTCAATTTGCTCATCTGTAAAAGGAAAGAGTGTTGGTCTAGATAGTTTCTTTTCTTTTCTTTCAATTTATTTATTTATTTTTAGTTTTCAACAGACACTTCCACAGGATTTTGAATTCCAAATATTCTCCCTATCTCTCCCCTCCACCCATCCCAAGACAGGGTACATTCTGATTACCACTTTCCCCAATCTGCTCTCCCTTCTATCACACCCCTCCCTTCTCTTATCCCCATCTCCTCTATTTTCTTGTAGGGCAAGATAGATTTCTATACCCCATTGCCTGCATATCATATTTCCCAGTTGCATGTAAAAACAATTTTCTACAGTTTTTAAACTTTGAGTTCCAACTACTCTCCCTTCTTCCCTCCTCATCCATCCCCACTGAGAAGGAAAGCAATTCAATGTAGGCTATACATGTGTAGTTATGCAAAACACTTCGATTACAGTCATATTATGAAAGACTAAGTATATTTCCCTCTATCCTATCCTGCCCCCATTTATTCTATTCTCTCTTATGACCATATCCCTTCTCAAAAGTGGTTGTTTCTAATTGCCCTCTCCTTCTATTTGCCCTCTCTTCTATCATTCCCCCAACTCTGCTTATCTCTTTCCCCCCTACTTTCCTGTAGTGTAAGATAGGTTTTCATGCCAAATTGTGTGTGCATGTTATTCCCTCCTTGAGCCAAATCCAACAAGAGTAAGGTTCAGTCTTTCCCTCTCACTGCCTCCCTCCTCTCCTCCATTGAAAAAGCTTTTTCTTGCCTCTTTTATGTGAAATAATTTGCCCCATTCTATTTCTCCCTTTGTCCTCCAAATATATTCCTCTCTCCTTGATTTTTGCTTTTTAGATATCATCCCTACCTCTTCAACTTACCCCGTGCTTTCTGTCTATATGTATATAATCCCTCCAACTACTCTAATACTAAGAAAAGTCTCAAGAGTTACAAATATTATCTTTCCATGTAGGAATGTAAACAGTTCAACTTTAGTAAGTCCCTTATGATTTCTCTTTCCTGTTTACCTTTTCATGCTTCTCTTGATTCTTGTGTTTGAAAGTCAAATTTTCTATTCAGCTCTGGTCATTTCAACAAGAATGCTTGAAAGTCCTCTATTTAATTGAATGATAATTTTTTCCCCCTGAAGTATTACATTCAGTTTTGTTGGGTAGGTGATTTTTGGTTTTAATCCTAGCCTTTTAGACCTCTGGAATATCATATTCCAGTCCCTCTGAACCCTTAATGTAGAAGTTACTAGATCTTGTATTACTCTGATTGTATTTTCACAATACTTGAACTGTTTCTTTCTGGCTGCTTGCAATATTTTCTTCTTGACCTGAGTACTCTGGAATTTGGCTACAATATTCCTAGGAATTTTCTTTTTGGGAATCTCTTTTAGAAAGCAATCAATGATTTCTTTCAGTATCTATTTTACCCTATGGCTCTAGAATATCAGGGCAATTTTCCTCGATAATTTCTTCAAAGATGATGTCTAGGTTCTTTTTTTGATCATGGCTTTCAGGCAGTCCAATAATTTTTAAATTATCTCTCCTGGATCTATTTTCCAGGTCAGTTGTTTTTTCAATGAGATATTTCACATTGCTTTTTTTTCATTCCTTTGATTTTGCTTTATAATTTTTTGATTTTCCATAGTCGTTAGCTTCTATCTGCTCCATTCTAATCTTTAAGGAATTTTTCCATTTCATCAGTCCTACTTTTTAAGGTATTTTTCTCCTCAACTGGCTTTTTAGACCTCTTTTGCCATTTGGGTTAGTCTATTTTTTAAAGCGCTATTTTCTTCAGTATTTTTTTGGGTCTCATTTAACAAACAGTTGACTCATTTTTCATGATTTTCTTGCATCACTTTCATTTCTCTTCCCAATTTTTGCTCTACTTCTCTTACTTGATTTTCAAAATCCTTTTTGAGCTCTTCCATAGCCTGAGACCAATTAATATTTTTCTTGGAGGCTTTGGACATAGGAGCTTTGAGTTTGTTGTCTTCTATTTGTATACTTTGATCTTCCTTGTCATCAAAGTAAGATTCTATAGTCTGATTCTTTTTCTGGTTTTTGCTCATCTTCCCATTTATTTCAGATCTTTGTCAAGGTTGTTCTGTGCTTCCAATGGAGGTGGGAGGTGTACTGTCAGCCACTTGATCCCCCCACAATATGTGGGCTTAGAGCTTCAGAAACAGTTGCTGCCACTGCTGCTACCCCTGCCCCTGCTATTGCTGCTTCTGTGGGCTCCTTCTCCCCTTCCACCACCCTGGGGCTCAGGCCAGACTACTCTGCTCTCTCACACAGGTCCCACAGATTTTTTCCATTGACCTTCCAATTTGTCTTTGTTGTTTTGGAGTCATGAAGTCTGGAAGTTGCCAAAGGTGCCCAAGATTTAGTCCCTGAAAGGTCTGTTCAGGTCCCATCTGTGCCAGTGTGGCCCACATTGAGCTGTTCTCTGCTCTCAGTGTGGTGCAATAGACACTTGCCAGTGACCTTCCAGGCTATCTTGGGCTGGAGATTTGCTTCACTCCATCATTCTGTGGGTTCTCCAGCTCCAGAATTTATTCAGAGTCATTTTTACAGGTATTTGGCTGGGTTTGGGGGGAGAGTGCTACCAAGTCAGTGCTGTTCCTCTATCATCTTGTCTCTACCCCCCTATAGTCAGTTTCAAAGCAGCCAACCTTCAGCCAACATTTCATTCAGTCATGTGTTCATTCACTCATTCAACCTGCTTTGAATAAGAGGAACCTGTTTTGAATATTGGACAGCTAGGTAGCTCAGTGGATAGAGTGCTGGACCTGGAATTAGGAAGACTCATCTTCCCAAGTTGAAATCTGGCCTGAGACACTTACAAGCTGTGTGACTCTGGGCAAGTCACTCAGTCTTGTTTGCCTTAGTTTCCTCATCTGTAAAATGAGCTGGAGAAGGAGATGGCAAACCACTCCAGTATCTTTGCCAAGAAAACCCGAAAATGGGGTCATAGAGAGTCAGATATGATTGAAATGACTGATCCACAACAAACTTAGAATATACTATGTTTGAAAACAGAAAAAAGTATTGGATTTGGATGTCATGGATTCAAATTTCTACTCTGTTATCTATTTGGTATAGGATTGCGGGTCATTCACTCAACCACTCTGAAGTTTAGTTTCCTCAGTTGTAGAATGGGGGATGAGTAGTTGCATTACTCATTGTACCGACTTGTTGTATATAAACTTTCTGTAACCCATAAAGCAGCAGGTAAACGTGAACTACTACAGCAAACTCCCTGTTCTTGAGGTTAGTAGGACAGTTAAGTGGTACATTGGATGGATGGATGGACTGCTTGCACTTGGGTCAGAAAGACTTGGATCTGAATCTTGCCTCAGAAGCTAACCAATATTATTATTGGCCGTGAGACCTTGGACAAATCACTTGATCTCAGCCTCAGTTTCCTCATATGTAAAGTGGGGATAATAATAGCAAATAGATGGCTGTTGTAAGGATTACATCAAATGAGATATATAGAGAATGCTTCACAAATCTTATAGCGCAATATAAATGTTAGTTATCATCATCATCATCACCACCACCACCACCATCATCATCATGATGGTTTTATTCTTTCCTTATACTCGCTTTTACACTTTTGCTACTGATTCACACCACTATGTAAATATTAGTACTACTATTACAACTACTATTCTCCAGGTCTCATTCTTCCCCTCATCCTTGATTTTACTGATTTACTACTGATTCATAGCACTATATGGATAATGATAACAATGAGTATTACTAATATTATTCTACTCTGATCTTCCCTTATCTTCCATTTTCCTGATTTTCATAGCTGGAAAGCACTGCAAAATTTATCACCTAAAGGAGCAAGACAATGGGGGAATGCTGCCAAAGATGACAAGTAAGGATGGAGGGTCCCTGGTCCACAAATATACATGTCAGGGGAGTGAGAGTTCTAAGGGAGAGGAAAGTGCTCTGTGAGTTCAGAGGGAGCTGAGGTCTGAGGGAAGTGGGAAACACAAAGACAGGTTGATGGAGAACATTTGGTCTGGTTACTGAAATGTGAATAGAATTTCAACTGATGTAAATGGAAGGAGAGGATCTTTCAAAGGGGTTAATATCCTGAACAAAGATGGGGGAGAGGATAGAGGAAAAGTATGAGATATGTTGGGAAATAGTCTAATTTGACTTGCTGGTAAGGGAATGTATAGGGGAGTGATGGGAGATACATTTGGAAAGGCAGATGTGTAGACCTGATTAAGAGGCACTAGGGGGCCACTAAAGGTTTTTAGAGGAGAAAAGGGGCACAATCTCAGTTGTACTTTAGGAAGGTTACTTAGGCAGATGTGTGTAGGATGACTTGGAGTGAAAAAAGACTAGAAGCAAAGGCTCAATTTGGAGACAATTACAATAATTCACATGAGGTTGTAGAAGCCCGACTTAGCGTGTTGGCAAAGAAGGGATGCAGAAAGGAAGGGATGAATTTGAGTACATAGGATATAAACACAAATAACCTGGTTAATCTAACTAAGTGGATGAGGTCTTTGTTCTGGCCTAGAAGACATGGCTTCAAAGGAATGACGTTCCCATTAGCATCACTTTGAGGTGATTGATGATCTTTGATGGAGTGTGAGGCCTCCCTTTCCTTGGTTGCTGAGTGGCTCAATGAGTCCAATCCCTGTGCTATAAAAGGAAACAGGCAGATCTGTCAAAGACAAAGACTGACTGACTTCCGGGCTGAAGACGGACAGAAACCAGAGACTAGAGAGACTGATGAACAAAGTGAAGATCACTGGGCAATAGATTTAGAATTAGAATGGTACTCAGAGATCCTCCACTCAAATCCTCACATTTTACAGATGTAGAAATGGAGCCTTATCAAGACCAATACTTTTGCCCAAAGTCACACAGGTAGTAAATGGAAGAGCTGGCATCCTTGGGGGAGGATTGATCTAATCACTCATTTCCCAGGGATGCCCTATTGTTGGTACTGGCTGGCAATGGAGAGGTGAGATCTCCTAGAGAAAAAAGGGAATTTCTTCTATATGAAACTTTTGGAGAAAGAATAACCAGGGTTTAGTGGCTGATTGGATATAGTGTAAGGAAGGTCAGTTAGTCAGTCAGTACACATCTATTGTGTCTACAATATTCTAGGCTCTTTGATAAAACACTGGGATTACAAAAAGAGGCAGAAGATAGTCCTTGCCCTTAAGTACTTTACAATCTAATGGGAGAGACAACATGCAAACAAGTATGTGTGAATGACTTAAATGCAGGATAAATAGAAAATAATTAAAAGAGAGAAAGCACTAGATTAAGAGAGGTTGGGAAAAGTTACTATATAAGATGGGGTTTTTAGATGGGGGACTTCAAGAAAGACATGGGATCAGTCAGAGTTGAGGAAGGAGAACATGCCAGGCATGGGAGACAATCAGAGAAAGTGCCTGGAGCGAAGATATGGAGTGTTTGGTCCACACAGCACCAGGGAGGCTAATGTCCATGGACTGAAGAAAATAAGGTGTAAGAAGACTGGAAAGTAGGAAGGAGCTAAGTTCTGAAGGCTTTGAATGCCAAATAGAGAATTTTGTATTTGATCTTGGGATTAATTGAATAAGGAGATGACATGGTTTGACCTGTACTTTAGGAAAATCACTTTAGTGACTTCATGGAGGATGCATTGAAGTAGGGAGAAACTTGAGACAGACAGACCCACCGGTGGACTATTGCAATAATCCAGGCATGAAGTGAAGAGGGTCAATACTAGAATAGTGGCAGTGTCATAGGAGAGAAGGCATATTTTAGAGATGTTTCAAGAGTGAAACCAACAGGCTTTAGCAACAGATTGGATATAGGGTGTGTGAGAGAGACTGAGGCATCAAGGCTGACACTTAGGGTTTGAGACTAAGAAATTGAAACGATGTTGTTGCCCTCAACAGTAATAGAGAAGTTAGGAGGTGGCAAAATCAAGGACAATTTAAATATATTGAGTCTGGGTAACTGGGACAGTGGTGGATGCATGATCAGATATAGGAAATTCTGAATGACGAACAAGTTTCAGGGAGAAGATTCTGATTTATTTTTGGACTGTTTGCTGAAGTGCTTTAAGGTATCTAGATAATATCTAGCAGTCAACTAAAACTGAAGGACTTGGGAGAGAGTTTGGGCTGAAGAGATAGATTTGGAAGTCTACATGGAAGCAGATTGGGATTGAGTAATGAGTGTAGTGAAAGTGAGTATAGTGAAAGAAAAGAAGAAAGTCAGAGACAGAACCTCGGGGGATTTATTCATAGGTTGGAGGAAGAAATGTCCTTGGGACATTTATTTATAGGCTAGAGGAAGAAATGGATTCAGCAAAGAGGGATCAAAAAGAAAAGGAATCAAACCAGGATACTGCAATGTCATGAAAGACAAGAGTACTGAGTATATCCTAGGTACCTTGGGATTCCTCCTTTGCAGTTTATGTGGTAGGTCCCCTAGACAAGGTTACCTCAGGTTCAGGGTACTCAAAATCATATCTCATGAACTTCCACTAATGCATTTATTTTTACTAGTCAACAAGTACTAGTTGTACTTGTTCAAATTAGTTGTGCGATTAATTTGAAGCCAAAACATTGAATGAAGTAGCATATAAGAAAAGTACTGATAAAAGCTCCAGGACCTGGGACACATATTCCCACAAATACACATACCATCAGTGGTGGACACACATAGGGAACATGGGCAGAGGGGCAACATGAAAAGGAGGATATATATGACTAAGATATGGAAAATCATCTACATAGGAAACATGTGTGTGCAGTGCATGATTATATTGGGGTAACTCATTCCTTGGCTCCTGATATTTTTTGGTGATATCATAATGTTACTCTCAAAAGGTCTATGCCCTACAGATGTGCAGTTGCTTACCACTGGTCTGTCCTTTTGGTTTCTGCATAGCATCACTCTGCTGGTCCTATGGTCACCACTGCTCCCCATTAGCTATGGCTGCAAGGGTCCATGGTCGTGAATCTCCTCTCCGTTTCTATATTCTTTTCCTGGAGACCTAGTCTGGGGCAATCTCTTCCTTTGCTGTGGCTTTTGTAGTTTAAGATTCAAAAATCTCTCTCCAGGTGATGGTCAGAACATCTACGAAACTCACTGTTGAATTTCCACATGCCAAATTGCTCTTACTCAGATGCAATTTGGGTGATAGTCTTCCAGTAACCTGCCAAGGACTGTTGAGTCCAGAGTAGTTTCTCAGCTATATAAAACTCTTTTTCTCCTCAGCTCAGATGAAAGGGAAATGGGACCCAGGAACAAAACCAAGCCCAGTGGGCAAGGCCACAGGTCTCATCTTTCATACATGGCTGGCAAACCTTTCCAGGATTTAAGCCTTCCCTGAACAGATAAAAGAGACTTTCAAAGTGGTTGATAGTGTCAAATGTTGCTGCTTTCAAGGCTAAAGACGATGAGGAATGAATGGATTTCCAGTAAGAGGACCAACTTTGCTATTTACCATCTGGTAAGCCATTTTACCTTTATGGGCCTCAGGTTCCTTCTCATTGTTCCAGCAGCTCTAAAGTTGAAGACTTGGTGCTGATCTGCATCGGCAGAGGACATTTCCTCATTGGGAGTCCTCTATATGAATGAAATCGGAGGTTTAGTCCAAAATCTGTATGCAAGGCAATGTGTTAGGTCCTTTTTCATAAATTGCCAGAATGCAAACTGCTTTGGATTTCCCAGAGAGACTTGATTTCACTTATCGTGAAAATCCCTACCAACAGTATTATTTTACTTATGGTCTTTATGATGTAAAATAAGAGGATTTGAGTAGATGATCCCTAAGGCCTCTAATCCCATGACCCAATGGATGAGAAAAGCCTATTGAGTCTAGCAATTTGAAGGTCACTGTGGACATTGGAGAGAACTTTTACACTTGAATGAAAGAGTGAAAAATAATTATACAGGGTTAAGGAGTGGAGAAAAAGTGGAAGCACTGGGCACAGAATACTCTTTCTGGAAGTCTGGCAATGAAAAGAAAATAAATAATAGTTAAGGGAGGTAAAAGGATCAAGGGAAAGTTTTCTAAATGTAGACCTGAGGTTATAACCTGGTGCAGACAGAATTCAGCAAATGTGAATTAAACACAATGCAACATATGTGGTAGTTATTGGGGATACAAAGACAAAAAGAATAAACAACGCTGGTTCACCAGCTCACATTCCATTGAAAGAACTACCTTTGGAACTGTTGGAAGCTTGAGATCAGCCCTCTTTGCCACCTCTGCCCTCATCATTCTGAAAACACGCTGGAGGAATCTGGTGAGTGGAGTGAGAGGTTTAATTTTTTTCTATAAACTCCAAGTGATACTCCTGAAGTTGGGAAACTCAAAAGGGGAGAAATCCAGCTTTTGTACTGACTGAACTAAGTAGTTATAAGATTGACTCAAGCATGAGCAAACAACTTTTTGTTTTTGCTTCCTGGGGATTGGCTAGCAAGGGGTTTAAAATATGACTATTTGATTGTGCCACAGATGTGGGTGAAAGTTCTGGCTGTTGGAGCTAAAAGATAAGCCTTCAGTTAAGGTTGTTAAACCAGTACAGAAAATAGGCCTGTTGTCTGAAGGCAGCTAGGCGGGTCCCCTGGGGCATTTTGTCTAGAGATCCCATCGCTGTGTTCCAGCTATCACCCACTGTTGACTCTTAGCTCTGCCAGGAGTTGGACCCCTTTGTTTTCTACTTTGGGTGTTGGGCTCTTGTATTTGCCAGATGTGTGAACTTTGGAGTTCAAAGAAACCTTACAATTTACTGCGAGACTCTCATCCGTGACTTGAGTTCATTTTCACTGGCATTGAGGAAAGGCTCTGGGGCTCCAGAATTCAGGCACTCAGCAGAAGGTAAACTAAGATCATCACACAAGTATGGTCGACGGAGCCAACTATCACAGCTAAAACAATGATAGGAATCAAGAAGGTAAGCAAGTAGAAGACAATTGAACAGCTTGAGATGGTGTTGTAGTATGCAGGACTTTCTATGTGCCAGCATCTGATGTAGGTGACTTGATTTGGCTTTCTTTCTCAAGTGCGCTTGAGTGAAATTATCATAGAAGAGAAAGTCAATGTGCTTTCATAACTGGATACTTGCATCAAGTCTGATATTCTAGGAAATTCTGTAATATCTGAAGTCTCTTCCATTGTGTGAATTTATATGTCTTCCTCTGGATTGGACTCTCTAGGATTAACAGAGGGGCAAACATTCAAACATATCCCATGTCTGTGTTCTCAGGACAGTGGGGACCTATTTGATTATGTGCATTTGTGGGTGACAAGAAGAGACTAAAGAATCTGAGCTGGTCCAGTTACTAGGGGTGACATTTTATGCTGATGGTAATGGCCACAACTAAGCTACTAGTCTAAGAATGTGATTCTGTATCAAGAGAAGATCTCTGTGGAAGAAAGTAGCCCCTCTTCAGGGATCAAGGAAAACATATTCCTAGCTTGTAGGGCTAGAACCATGAGTGACTAAAAGCAATCTGAATATAATTAGTCATAAAACCAATGAATTTTCCTTGGCTCTCTATTGTTATGAATGGGCTCTTGAGCTCTCTGAATGACTCTGAGGAGTTGAGTTGAATGTCTATGGCTTTTCCTGAAAAAAATATTAGAAAGTCCTGTTTGTCTTCCCATAGGAATGGTATCAGTCCATTTAGTTTCTTCCCCACCATCTCTTTCTCTTTCTTCCCCTTTCTTCTTTTTCTCCCTCTCTCCCTCTTTCTCTCTCCTCTGATTCTTCTCTCTCTCCTCTCCCTTCCCCACCCCTTCCCTTCTCTTCTCTCTTTCCTTTCCCTTCCCCTGTTTTTTTTTTTTAAATTCCAATTATATTTTAATCTGACTCTGGCTGTACTCAGGAGTGTTCTGGGATACATACAGGCTATAGACTGAGTATTTGCTGCATCTGTAGTAGGCAACTTTTCAAGACTAAGTTGCAGAGTCCCAAGAGTCCCAAGAGAAATGAATTCACAAGTCCTGCCCACTATAAGGGATGGCTCTCTGGTTAATGGAATAGGGGAGGGATATATTCAGAAATGAAGGTGATGGAAAACCAAAAGATTTCAATGAAATATTAAAAAAAGAAAAACACAGAAAACAGAAAAGGTGCTATAAGACTGGACAAAAGCATATTTTGTCTAAACTGTAAAAAAATGAAGAGTAGATACTGCAAAATTCAGGCTAAGGTACTTGACTATGATTCTTGGAAGAATTCTAGACTGTATTATTCAAAATTAAGTGACTTATCCAGGGTGACGTAGCTAGTCTGTGGTCAAGGCAGAACTTGAGCATGTTTTCACATGAGCATATACATGTGTGAGCCTTACATTTTTTGACATTACAAACCAATGTCCCCACCAACACTCATTCTTTCTCTCCCTCTCTCTCCCTCTCCCTCCCTCCCTCCCTCTCTCTCTCTCTCTCTCTCTCTCTCTCTCTCTCTCTCTCTCTCTCTCTCCTTTCATATTACTCCAGACTTCTGTAACCATTCCTTAGATCCCCAGATTGGTTGGGTGGCCACATTCTGATCCTAATCAAATGGCTTCCGTTTCACAGGATAGAAACCATAGGGCATTGAAGGTACCCTGAGATTCATGTGTCTGTGTGGACTTAGCAGCAGATTCTGAAGGATTTATACCCATCTATTCTTCCTTCTCACTCAAGATACCAGTGGTCTTAAGGCAGCTGGTGGCACAGTGGATAGAGTTCTGGGACTGGAGTCAGGAAGCCCTGGATCCAAATCTGACCTTAGACACTTACTGGCTGTGAGACCCTGGGCAAGCTCTGCTTGCCTCAGTTTCCTCAACTGTAAAATGGGTGATAATATACCTCTCAAGGTTGTTGCAAAGTTTCAATGAGACAGTATTTATAAAGAGCAGTGGTAGGTACATAGTAGGCACTTGACAATGCTTATTCCTTTCCCTTATCTTTCTTTCCCCAAGAAGAAGCTGAAGATTGAAGCCAGGATGTGTCTGGCCATACTAAGCACACAGATTCACATCAGAGCCTTGCTGAGGAGTCAGGCGGCAGAAGTTGGCATCAGGGAACTGCTTGCCTATGGCAAGGTGAATGAAACTCTTCTGCTGTTTAGGAATTCAGCTTTGCCTCCCAATTGGATTCTAGCCTCCAGATTTTTTTTTATCAACTATAGAAGTGAGGACCCTCTGGGCTTCCTCGCTCAGCTGGCTCCCCCTCCCCCCCATTATATATTTGTATCTTCACAGGCATTGCTAGTGATATGGTTTGAAGCAGACAAGCCTCAAGGTAACTGCCAGTGCTAGGGCTCTTGGGGGTAGGGGCGGGGCTGAGCTGTTTAATTTACTTTGATTCTTTGCTGTAGGAGGGACAGCAAGGCAGGAAGGCAGATTCTCCCTAAGAATGAAGGACAGAAAGCAACATAAAAAGGCTATAGTTATAGTATGGTTCTGTGGAAAGAACAATGAATTTAGACTCAAAAGACCTAGGTTCAGATTCTAGCTTTTCAACTTATTTAGTAATTTGTGTGACCTTAGGTAAATGACTTATATTCTTAAAGCTTTGGTACCCTCATATGCAAAAATACATATGGAGATTGGATAAGATGAGGTCCCCTTTAGCTCTAAATCGATGACCCTATACTAATAATAAATTTCTTTATGTGACAAGACTTTAAAATTTGCAAGGATGCAATCTATCTCACTTGAGCTCCACAGCAATCTTTGAGAGAGGGTTTGTAGGTATTGTAACTCTGATTTTACACATGAGGAAAGTGAGGCTTACAGAAGTTAAGGACACCAAGCTTGTAAGTATCAGGGGTGGGATTTGAACACAACTTTTCTTTCCTCCAGTAGTCTATTATTCCACTAAGTAAAGTAGTGTCTAGTCCACATTGCCTTCACCTTTGGGCCTAAATATGCGCAACTTTCAAAATGGCCAGACCCTGACAGTCCTTCACTTTTATAAACTAACAGGATTGATTTTCTAAGACAATCTACCTACTGCATGATTTAGGTTCATTTATATAAATTATACAGTGATTTATTTAATGACCTACTTGGAGCACTATAAATTCTACAGCATCCATGCAATTTATTATTTAAACATCACATAAATCATGCATGATGAGAAGGCAGAAGTGTATGTGAGAATCACTGGCTTTGGACTGGCCCATAAAATGGGCTTGGTTGGCATTGTCTTACACAGGAATGAGGTGTCCTTTTCTCTATATTTGAATGAAAGGACATGCAGCTGTTAGTTGCTTTTTGGGGGTGGGGATAGGGGGGAGGTGAGTTGGAAAGTTTAATTTGTCAGCTCTATCAAAAAGGCCAAATCTCAAACTAAGATATGAGTGACAGTGTCTGACACGTCCTGGTGGCATTTCTGTTGGAAGAGGAGTCAGGGGGCTCTTGCTGCCCCAGTTGTCCCTGCACCTGAATGTCTGACATTTCTGAAATGTAGGAAGGAGAAGCGAGCCATCACAATGAGCTGCTGATGTGCTGGAACGGGGTTGCTGGGCTCACTCCGTTCTCAGCTCTAGTGTTGTGCCTTTAAAAATCATTCCTGCTCTTCAGTGAAACTTCTAACTCCATTCATCTTCCATGGTATGCTGACTCCTATTTCATACTCACCTCCCAGGCAGGAGCTAGGAAAGAAAAAACATAACTATTTAAAAAGGATGATAAGCCCTCCTTTCCCACCCCCTGTGTTCTACTCTCTATCCCAAACAGGTATCGGGATGCATTTGACACGCAAGCAGAGCCTACAGCAGATATGGCTAATAGGTCACTGACAAAAATGGCCAATGGTGTTACATTGGATTAGACCATTCATTCTCTGTGGTGTGGTGTTACACACTCCCCAGGGGCCACAAAGGGACTATTAGGCATCTTTAGCTTTGCATATCCTACTGCGATGAGGAGAGGCAGTGGGGAATAGTAAATAGGACTGAAGATGACTTCAAATTGAAGAAGTTGGAGTTTGGATCTGGCCTCTGACACACACTGGCTACTTGACTTTGGGCAAATCATTTAATCTCTTAGTGCCTCTCACTAAACCTGTTAAGTACTGATTGGCATTGGTGGAGGGGATTTTCTCCCCAGAGTTCAGTTCCCTGCATGAATGCAATCATAGGTAGGTCCAGACTAAATTGTGTTGAGACCATGGAAGGGACCTCATGACATCAACTGGCTCTGTCCGTTCCTTCAGGCAGGCAAGGTATTATTTTCTCCATTTTACAGATGGAGAGGCTCATGGCAGGTCAGTGACTTGTTCAAAATAGTAGAATTTAGAGTTGAAAGGGAGCATTGAGATCATCTAATACAACTGCCTTATCTTATAGCTGAAGAAATTGTGGCCCAGAGGGGCAAGCAATCTTCCTAAAGTCACCTGGATAACATGTGGAAGACCTGAGCTCTGAACTCAAGCCCTCTGACCTTCCTGATATAGTAGGCTGCCTCATGTTGCTTTACCTGAATGGACTGTGTGTAATGTTTTGATGGCAGGTGAATAAAAATGTTTATTTTATTTCAAAAGTGTATCCCCATTCAATGATGATTCTGAATGAAGTTTTCAAACTGGGAGAATAATTGTTTAGTCATATTTTAGTCACGTCTGATGCTTCATGACCCCATTTTGGAATTTTCTTGGCAAGATACTGGAGTAGTTTGCCATTTCTTTCTCCATCTCATTTGACAGATGAGGAAACTGGGGCAAATAGGGTGAAATAACTTGCCCAGGGTCACACAGCTAGTAAGTGTCTGAGACCAGATTTGAACTCAGGAAGATGTGTCTTCTTGACTGCAGGCCCAGCACTCTAGCTATCCTTGGGAGAATAAACATGTCCTCAAGTCTTCAGGATTAGATGTGATTTTCATAGCTGTGTGAGAATGTCTGACCTCAGAAGGGTCCATTTCATAATGGAAAATCCTTCCCTTTAATTTTCTTCCTCCTCACCCCAAAGCCTCCCCTCACCCGTGCCCATTATCTAGAACCAGATACTGTAGATAGTTGGAACCACTCCACTAAAAATATTTATATTGGTAAGAAGTTGTTTGCATTGTAACCTGTACACCACACTAATAGCACACTTGCAAACATGATATTTCCCCAGGTAATTAAATAAGCAAGAGATGTTTACAGAAGGTTTGCTGCTCCTTGATGTAGGAATCATAGGCCCTCTGGTCTGGAGTGTGCCAGGCTGGGGGAAGTGTGCTTTATGCCTTACCATACATGACTTCCCTAGACAGTGAGTCTATATTCTTTAGGGAGCCGGGAAAGTCTCAAGAAGGTTTGGCTCTACAAGGAGAGGGAAGAGCAAAAAGCATTTATTAAGCAACTACTAAGTACCAGGCACTGTGCTAAGCCCTTTACAAATGTCATCCTCCTTTCACCAGTTGAGGTTGCTAGACCTTCTCACTCCTGTTCTCTCCCTCCTATATGGGATTATACTTTGCACTGGGGCTTATGGACAATAATGCCTTCCTTTTAGTGAAGTTGGACCCCAACACAATGATGCCTTGATGAGTTTTATGCTGCCCTTTGAAGGGTGACTTTTCTCCATGGAGAGAGAGAGAGAGAGAGAGAGAGAGAGAGAGAGAGAGAGAGAGAGAGAGAGAGAGAGAGAGAGAGAGAGAAGATAATTATTCCCATTTCATAGATGAGTACACTAAGGTTCTAATAAGTGGTGAAGTTCAAAGTAGAACTCAGTTGTCCTGACATAGAGATCAGGGCTTTTTCTATAACAAGAGATTTTATGCTAGTGTGTGGGGTGATTTTTAGCATCCAAGAGCTGAGGACCCTGATGTGATGGTATATAGATAGTATTAGCCCTAGATCCAAATCATTGAAGTTGGCTCTGACCCTGAGAAGCTCCTTTCTCTCTCCCACCTTAAGTCCTCCCATCCCAGCATGTTACTCTCTGTCTTCAGTAAAGCTGGATTTCCAGACTATTGGGTAGTTTTTGAAATGGGCAATTCCTGCTTCCTCTTTGAAACCTGAATGGAAATTTCAGAGAATGTAGAACCCCTGTCCTTCCCTCCCCAACCCTTCTCAACATCCCCTCTCCATTCATTCTCTCTACCATATAGGCCCTCACTTCCTGACAAATGCTTCTCTGTGGTCTGGCGAATAGAATGACCTTGAATTTCACACTCAGAGCTATTTGAGCTGCACTGGTGGGCACCATGTCTCTACTCAAGGGATTACTGAGGTGCCTGTTTTCTTAGAGAAGTGAGTAGGTATTTAAAACTGAGAAGCAATACTTCACTGATAAGAGAAGCATAGGGGTCCATTCCAACAGCTGCCGTAGTACCAGGAGGGGTTTTATGCAATTCAGAGCAGGTGTGGAGAAAAGTCCTTGGACATTAGAGCAGCCCACGATAGAAAGATGGAGTTTTGAGAAAGCAGTTTGGATTAGATGGTCTGCTCCTTGAGAGTCCCCATACTGACTTGTATAAAATCTCTGCACTTGAACCTGGTTTACTGTGGCACTTCAGCCCCATTTATTTTTAATTTATGGAATAAAACAAGCATTTCTATAATGTAGTATAATAAAAAAGATAATTGCATATGAAACTGTAACTTGCTATCCCTTTAAATATATAATAAAATATCATATAGATTTCTTTTTTTTCCTTTTTTTCCCATCGATTCTAGAGATGGCTACCATTAGATATAACTAGGTATGTATATACATACATATATATATATATACATACATACATACATACACACATATATTCTAAACATACTTCTATTTGTCAGTTCTTTCTCTGGGTGCAGATAGCATCTTTGTCTTGTAATAGTCAAAATGATTTTATTCTCTCAGTCCTTTTAAAAAGAATATTGCTGATACTGTATAAAGTATCATTTAGCTCTTCATTATTTTGTGCAAGTCTGTTTACGTTTTTATAAGATCATTGAACTCATCATCTTTGTGTCACAGAAACCAGGGTTCCCATCCTAGTCTGGACTTTGGTTTATAGTTGATTGCATACTGATTTAAATCTTCTGGGGAGTATTGCCCTTTCTCTCCCCCCACCCCTACAGAAATATTATATTTTATTATACCACTCAAAATCTATAAAACATGTGATCACATACATTAATATATGACTACATAATTGCTATATTGCACCGCAATATATTTATATATTTTATGTATTATAAAACATAATTATGTTCCACTATGTAATACAATATTTCTGTTATAGAGAGGCTGTCCCACAAGTTTTAGTGCAGTTTAAGTTTAAATAAGCTTTTGAAACACCCTGTATATAAACTCAGAACTTAAAGATAACTCAGTAGTCATTCATTTGAACTATAGTTTGCATGTGTGAGCCCCCTCTCGCTGGTCCACCATGATTGCCTTAATTTCTAGCACATATCTGCTCTTGAATTAGAAGAGTATTGTGTAGTTTGTGGTTCTTTTTGAAGTTCATGCAGCACTGGGCCCTCTCAGACTGGAACTACAGTCCTCTTCTGTGGTTCCTTTATCTGATTGGTTGGTCCTTCCCAGAACCTTTGTTTTTAAGGAAAGTGCTGAGGCTAGCCTTGTGGTCATAACTCGTCCAACTTCATTCTTGATTCTCTGGATTTTCTTTCCCAGGTGGAAACCTTTTTCCTCCTCCTTCCTCTTCTTATGTGTTAACTTCCTATTAGAATCTAAGCTATTTGAGGGAGGGACTTATTTGTTTGTATACCCAGTCCTTATCACAGTGCCTGGTATGTAATAAGTGCTTAATAAATGTTTGATTTATTTGCTTCTTAAAGTCTATAGCCCCATGAACTCATCTTTTGGAATGTAGAAACTGGGGTGCAAACTATAGTTCAAATGAATGACAGGTCATCTGCAGTTTCTGAATTTAACATAGAAACAAAAGATAGTAATATATTTTAGTATGCTATTCAAAAAATCTATATAAAATGGTCATATAGAGTAATATAATATTATATAATTCATATATTTCATAGTCACCATGTAGCTACATGTTATTTTATTATGAAATTATGATAAATATTTATAATATCATAATTATAATAACAGAAGTTGTACCAAAAGTTTTAGATCAGTTTTGAGTTTTTTTGGAACACCCTGTATACTTTAAACTCAGAATTTGTAGCTACTCATTTGAACTCCAGTTTGTACCCATATACCAGAAATCTTATACTCATCTTTAGAAGACTTGGCTCAGTACTTAACTTCCCTACAAGGCTTTCTCAGTTTCCTGAGTTAGCTGAACCTTGCCCCCTAATGCTATCATATTTCTACTTTGTATATATTACGAATATTTCTTTATTAGTATATAAGCTCCTTGGTGGTAGAGACTGTTAGTGTGTTTTTGTCTTTTAATTCCCGGGGTTTAGCATAATGCTTGGCACATTGTAAGTGCTTTATGAATGTTTGTTGATTGGTTGATCAATGGCCAAATTTCATATAAATACATATAAATATATGCATATGTTTGCACCTCCACCTCCACCTCCATCTCTATCTCCATCATCTCCTTCTCCATCTTCATCTCCATTTATATCTTTATCTCTATCCTTGCCAGAGGACTATTAATGGCTTGAGTTAATGATGGCTGTCATCAAGGAAAAGGAAACACACATATACACACAAAAATTTAATTGACACAAGGAATTCCAATGAGGAATCTCTCTCTACCAATACAGATAGAATCTGGACGATAGATTAAATAAACACATAAATATGGCAAAAGACATGCTCCTGCAAAAGAGATTTCTGATAAAGGAAAGAGTCGCCTGACATGCCAATATTAGACACTGTAAACTTACATCCTCTTTGTTTAAAGACTTAATAGTTACTTTTCTTCAGTGAAGCCCATTATAGTCATCTCAGAAACTTTTTTTTTTGCTTATTAAAATTTCAGTGTTTTTTTTTTTTCTTGGCTGTCTGTAACATTTCTGAATTCAATGAATAGTATCCCTTCCCCATCATCTCAGGACCTGGCTGACTGTGCTATATCCTTCAATAAGCCCCTTTTAAATACATGAGTCATAGCTCATTGGCTTTTGCTTTCATGTTCAGTGATGTGTCAGTAATGCTTACTTACCATACAACCATTTGACTCAGGGAGGGAGTGGGTATGAAAGATTGATCACTTCTCTAGTCCCAGGTAGTTTGATTCCCATCTGTAACCGGAGCTCTGTAGTCCTTCTCTGCAGTGTTAACACGAATAACCGATACAAAGAACACTGGTACCTGACTAAAGATTGTCTCTGTCTGACTTACAAAGTTTAAAACTTTTGGAACTCTTGTAGTTACTATGAAGTTTTCTTTTTTAAATATATTTTTATTTTTTTATAAATTAATTTATTTGTTTTCAACAATCACTTCATAAATCTTAGATTTTCTCCCCCTTCAAATCCCCTCCCTCCCGAGATGGCATGCAATCTTATATTGGTTCTACATATACGTTTTCATTAAACACATTTTCACATTAGTCATGTTTCATAGAAGAATTAAAAAGAATGGGAGAAACCATGAAAGAAACAAACCAAACCAAAACAGAACACAAGAGAAAATAGTCTGCTTCATTCTGTGTTCTAATTCCATAGTTCTTTCTCTGGATGTGGATGGCATTTTGCCTCAAGATTCCTTTGGGAAAGTTTTAGGTCCTTGCATTGCTGTGAAGGGCTAAGTCTATCAGAAACAGTTCTTGCACACTGTGGCTATTACTATGTACAATGTTCTCCTGCTCATTTCACTAAGCATTAGTTCATATAAGTCCTTCCAGGCCTCTCTGAAGTCTTCCTGTTCATCATTTCTTATAGCACAATAGTACTCCATTGCATTTATAAGCCCCAGCTTGTTCAGCCATTCCCCAGCTGATGAGCATCCCCTCATTTTCTAGTTCTTGGCCACCACAAAGAGAGCTGCTATAAATATTTTTGTACATGTGGGACCCTTTCCCATTTTTATGATCTCTTTGGGATACAATCCTAGAAGTGATATTGCTGGATCTAAGGGTATGCACGTTTTTGTAGCCCCTTGAGCATAGTTTCAAATTGCTCTCCAGAATGGTTGGATGAGCTCACAGCTCCACCAACAATGAATTAAGTGTTCCAACTCTTCCACATCTTCTCCAACATTTATCATCTTCCTGTTTTGTCATGTTAGTCAATCTGATAGGTGTGATGTGGTACCTCAGAGTAGTTTTGATTTGCATCTCTCTAATCAATTGTGATTTAGAGCATTTTTTTCATATGACTATAGATAGCTTTAATTTCTTCCTCTGAAAACTGCCTGTTCATATCCTTTGACATTTATCAATTGGGGAATGACTTGTATTCTTGTAAATTTGACTCAGTTCTCTATATATTTTAGAAATGGAACCTTTATCAGACATTAGTAAGAATTTTTTCCCAGTTTTCTGCTTCTCTCCTAGTCTTGGTTGCATTGGCTTTGTTTGTGCAAAAACTTGTCACTTAATGTAATCAAAATTATCCATTTTGCATTTCAAAATGTTCTCTATCTTCTGTTTGGTCATAAATTTCTCCATTCTCTGTAAATCTGACAAACCATCCCTTGCTCCCCTAATTTGTTTATAGGATCAGCCTTTATACCTAGATTGTGTACCCATTTTGACTTCATTCTAGTGTACAGTGTCTGGCATTGGTCTATGCCCAGTTTCTGCCACACTATTATCCAGTTTTCCCAGAAGTTTTTGTCAGTGAGTTCTTATCCCAGAAGCTGGTGTCCTTGGGTTTATCGAACAGTAGATTGCTATAATCATTGACTACTGTGTCTTGTGAACCTAACCTATTCCAGTGATCTACCCCTCTATTTCTTAGCCAGTACCAAGTGCTTTTGATGATTGCGGGATTAGCCTTATTTTAAAGAGCTTTAGGAGTAGAACCAGGAGAAATGGTTAGATGTTGAAGAAAAGCAGATTTTGATCGGATATAAGGAAAAACTTCCTCACAAATGCCCAAACATGGGATGTACTGCCTCCAGGATGAAACAGTAACTGGTATTTATACAGCATTTTAAAGTTTGCAGAGTAGTTTATATATATATATATATATATATGTATACACACACACACACACACACACACACACACACATATATATCTTCTCATTTGATCCTCAAAACAATCTTTAGAAGTAGGGGCTATTATTATCCCCATTTTGCAGATAGGGAAACTGAGGCTGAAGGAAGTAAAGTGATTTATTTAATTCACATAGCCAGTAAATGTCTTACACAAGATTTGAATTCAGGTCTTCTTGACTCCAAGTTTAGCATTTTATTCACTATCCTGCCATTTTCAGGAATAAGACATTTCATTTTCCAGCTCCAGGCATTTTCTCTGCCCATCTCCCATGCTCTCTCTCCTCGTCTTCATTCTACTAGATTTCTTAAGGAACACCTAAAATCCTATCTTCTGCAGGAATCCTTTCACTATCTCTTTTAATTCTTGTGCTTTCCCCTTTGTTTTTTATATCCTATTTATCCTTTATATAGCTTGCTTGTTTGTTGTCTCCCCCATCAGATTGAGCTCTTTGAGATCAGGGAGTGTCTTTTGTCTCTTTTTTATCTCCAGCACTTAATAAAGTGCCTGGCACATGGTAAGTACTTAATAAATATTTTTCAACTGATTTATTATTTATTTTCTTTAAGCATAATTAATGTGGTTCTTTTTTTCTCCCATAATTCCCCCCTTTGATACTTCAGAAATATCATTAAATTTAGGCTACTCATTGTCTATGTTCAATTGAGTTTTTAATTCCTCTTCTTCCTTTTGTCATCTGGCAGCTTTCTTAATAATCAGTATTTTTACTTGAGAGTCAATGATAGTTTTAGCCCCTTGCATTTTACAGTAAAATGATTATTATACAGCAAAATAGAAAATTTAGCACAATGATGCTTATGGCAGTGATGAAATAAAAATATGTGGACAACAAATCATACAAAATCCAAAATATTCTCTTAAAGAATTAAGTAGTAAATATCAATCAATTATATTGTAGCTAATCAGAGACAGAATTGGAAGCCCAGTACCAATGGTATGGGACTGTTTCCTGACTGATGGGAATAAATCCCCTGGACATATGTGAGGGGTCGAATGAAATTGGTAAGAGTAAGAGAGAAAAGTTTTAGCACTTCCAGTTGCTTTGAGGTTCTCTTTAAGCCTTGAGTTGCTTTGGGATCTGCCATTCCTTCTGACCCTTCTGGTTTTCAGTTTCAGAATGGAAGATGCACAAGGCCATTTTCAAGAAAAGACTCTAGGAATGATGTCCCTGTCCCCAGCCTGCCACACTAGAGTCTTTGGGGAACTTCCTCTTGGGTGAGATCTAAGATTGTCTGTCATTATTGATCTATTAGTTACCCTGATCCCAGTGAGAGAGTTCCTTCACTTTATTCAAAAATAGAGAAAAGAAAAAGAAATTGTTTGTCACAAATATGCATGGTCAGGCAAAATAAATTCCCTCATTGGGTATATATATATATATATATATATATATATATATATATATATATATATATATATATATGTATATACATATATGTGTATATATACATATACATACATAGACATTAGTTGAAAGAGTCAGACATTTTGGTATTCAGCAAAAGAAGTCAGCTGGTTTCTCAGTGTGTGACTTTTGAATTTCTCACATATACACACACACACATATATACATATACACACATATGCATGTATGTGTATATCTACATATATACATGCACACATGCAATATATGCATGTGTGTGTATATATACACACACATGCATATACACACATATATGTATATATGCACACACATATATATATTCTGTATCCTAAATCCATCACCTCTTTGTTGTCAGGAAGTAGATAGTATATTTCATTACTGGTCTTCTAGAATCATGGGTGGTCATTGAATTGATCATAGTTCTTACACATTTTAAAGTTGTTTGTCTTTCAAGTGTTATTATATACATTGTTTTCCTAGTTCTGCTCATTTCATTTTTCATCACTTTATAAAAATCTTCAAAATTGTTAATTTTTATAATATTGGTATTATAAATTGTTCTTCTTCTGCTCACTTTATTCTGCATCAGTTCATTTAAGTCTTTCCATGTCTTTCTGAAATCATCTATTTTCAGGGGTGGGGAACCTGCAGCCTCAAGGCCACACGTGACCCTCTAGGTCATCAAGTACAGCCTTTTGGATTCATTCAAAGGGCCATACTTGAGGACCTAGAGGGACACATGTGGCCTCAAGGCCACAGGTTCCCTACCCCTGATCTATTTCATTTTGTAGCTCTTCTGATCTCATCAAATCTGCCCAGCCCCTAACACAAGCTGTAGATGTTGTTTTTCTTCAATGAGGAGAGAGTTCCACACCAATAGACTTTGGGACTGAAGTTACAGAATAAAGCAAAAGATGATTAGGTAACCTTGTACTTCCTCCCCCTTCCCCTACCAATATTAATGTCAATGGGATTGACTTAGCCCACTGTAGTTCAGAACCCCTGAGTTCAAGAGATCTCTTAGCCTCAACTACCTCACAGGTGGGCTTAACAAACTGGTGCCACCACACCCAGTTGACATTGCATTTCAGTAGCACAGATGGTGACCTGCCACCTTAACTACAGATCCGGGGCTAGGGACCACAAAGGAGCCATCAACTTCCTTCCCTGTACCTTAATGCCTTCCTTAGCCTTCTCCTCTACTACTATCTTAACAATGCCTAGATTTTCTCTTCTTGTTATGCTGAAGGGGTCCTAGGCACATGCTTCTGCATTGCTTGGATTGTTCCGTCAGTGGATTTGAGCTAGAATTTACAAGTTTTCCTGAGAGGGCTACATCTAGAAACTCCTCGGTGGGAAAGAAACAGCAATGTCCAGCTCAGTAGGACTGTAAAATCACTCTCTTGGAATTTGCTCAGTGTCATTTGATTCAGCTCAGAGAAAGGGAAACAGTGTGTCTCCTATCTGAGATCACTAGGGATGGGCCCTGCCTTCTCAGGCAGCTGATGATGCCTGAGAAACAAATTAAAAGCTCATTTAACTTATTTTGAGGACAAATTTAAACCCCACACCATCACCAGCAATCATAAGTGGTTCATTAGCGATCATTTTGAAAGAGCCAGATGCTTTGGTATGCAGCAAATGAAGCTAGTCGGCTTCTCTTTGTGTGGTTTTCTGCTTTCAGTGCTTGGTTTTGTCATCCCCAAAGCCCTTTTTGCCCAAGTTGGGGATGATCTAAATAGGTCAAAATATCTGTTACCACAGAGGCATCTCTGCCCTGGGGGCATTGATCCAGGAGCCTCCCAGACATAAGGAAGCACATCCAAGAAACAAACTGAAGGGGCATAGCACCTAGACCCACCGTGTTTTATCGGTACCTTTTGTTCCATCAAAAACCATTTTTAAAGTGCTTACTATGTTCCAGGAACTGTGCCCTGGACACATACACACACACACATGTACACACACACAGTCCCTGTCCTCAATGGAGCTTACCTTCTAATGGCAGAGACTCTATCTATCTATTCTTTTCTATCCTATCTATGTATCTACATATCCATCTATCTATCTATCTATCTATCTATCTATCTATCTATCTATCTATCTATCTATCTATCTATCTATCTATCTATCTGTCTATCTGTCTATCTGTCTATCTGTCTATCTGTCTATCTGTCCATCTGTCCATCTGTCCATCTGTCCATCTGTCCATCCGTCCATCTGTCCATCCATCCATCCATCCATCCATCCATCCATCCATCCATCTATCCATCTATCCATCTATCTATCTATCCATCTATCTATCTATCTATCTATCTATCTATCTATCTATCTATCTATCTATCTATCTTATCTATCATCAATACATATAAGTTATACAGAGAGTAGATGAAAGATATTGTTGTCAGTGAAGGCATTAGCCACTGAGGGGCTTGGGGAAAGGCTCTAGTCATTGCTCCCACCCTGGCCCCTTAATCTGCACTGAACCATACCTTGTGACAAAGAAAGAAACAGTTAAGCAAAATCCAACAATAGAGCGACAAAGTCTGACAATATGTGCGTGTGTGTGTATGTGTGTTTAGGCATAGAAAGATAAGTACAAGAACCTTGGGGAAAAAGAAGGAAGGAGAGAAAAAGGAAGGGCAGCAGCATTTGATAGAACATATGGCCTGGGAGAACAGGAAGCATAAATCTAAGACTGCTATACACAAAATTTGGCCACCATGTTATTGTAGGATGGAATTTCTGTCAAGGTTATAATGAAGTCCCAGGCATCCATTTCTAGAGTGAATCTGTAGACAGGATGCTAATTTGGAGGAGGAGAGTAAGCCTGTCTACTAGGCTGGTTAGACCTCGCCTCTGAATCAATTAATCTATAAGCATTTATTAAGTGCCTACTATTTGCCAAGTACTATGTTGGGACAAAGGGATGAAATATGAAACAGATGAAACAATCCCTATTCCTAAGGAGGTTGTTCTGTGAAGATGCATATTCTTCCAGTGAAGGAGAGAAAGCCAAAGGGAAGAATGGAGAACTCTAACAACCACATTCCATGGCCTACCTGGAAGAAGAGAGCTCAGAGCAGGAATCCCATGTCTCCCTATGTCCTTTCTAGTACTTCTACTATGGTCAGGTCCTATGTAATGTAAATGTTTTCCATTTTAAAAAAGACTGCTCAGCAGTCTGGTCTGCCTCACGAAGATTGGACACGATCTTCTGCATTCTGAGCTCTGTACCACGTAGAAGAATTTGGAATTAAAAAGTTCAACCCAAAGGACCATAGCTGGAAGTGATCTCAGAGTCCACTATCCAAATTTTACAAATGGGGAAACTGAGGCCCAGAGAAATTAAGTGACTTGCCCAAGATCACGTAAGTAGCAGACATCAGTGGTAGAATTTGGGCCCAGGTCCCCTGACTTTTTAAACCCAAGTCTCTGCTTTCAGAGACCTAATGTTATGGTAGAAGCTGAGTGGGAGAGAAGCATGTTGTTAGGGTCCTTTATTCCAAATAGTAAAAGGTGTCAATGGAATTTGTCATGCCCATAAGTAGTGACTTCCATGGAAACTTAGGATGCAGGATGACCATCTTTGGTCAGACAAGCTGTCCAGAATACTCACATTCCCAGGGTTTTTAAACCTGAAGATTCCAACTTCATGAGTATTTGAGAACTCTGGGTAATCTGTTCTCTCAAGAACAGTTATTTCCTGCCTCTTGAATTTCTTGGCAATACCTGTGGATGTGGCAAAGGTGGCATTATGTGAATATGATTGTTAGGAAGGCAGATACCCAATAAACTTCACTTATGCATTGGTAAGCTAGTGGTACTAGTCATTATCATTTTGGTCTGCTCATGTCATTTCATCAGTGAAGGGTAGGAAGCCTCTACTAAGGAGCAACTTCTACCAATGCAAACCATCAATTTTTTGTCCACTTAGAATCTCACAGGGTTCCCTGGGGGCATTGAGAGGTTATATAACTTGTACAGGTTCACATAGTCAGTATAGATCAAAAGCAGGAATCATATTTTCTTCCATTCATTTCTTATCTCATCTCAGCCTTCTATATTAATGACTTTCTAGATAGGGTAATCAAAATGGGACATTATAGTAAATTTGGTGTTCTTGTTATTCAATCATTTCAGTTGTGTCCAACTCTCTGCGATCCCCTTTTTGGGGTTTTCTTGGCAAAGAAACTGGAGGAGTTTGTCAATTCCTTCTCCAGCTCATTTGACAGATGAGGAAACTGAGGCAAAAAGGGCTAAGTGACTTGCCCAGTGTCACATACCTAGTATCTGAGGTCAGATTTGAATTCTGGAAGATGAGTCTTTCTGATTCCAAGTCCAATGTTCTATCCATTGGACCATTTAGCTGCCTCTTATAGTAAATCCTAACCCTAAATATGTCCTTTAAGGAAGGTAAATTTGGATGGTCAGAGGCTGCTTCTCTCTCTCTCCCCTTCCTTCCTTCCTTCCTTCCTTCCTTCCTTCCTTCCTTCCTTCCTTCCTTCCTTCCTTCCTTCCTTCCTTCCTTCCTTCCTTCCTTCCTTCCTTCCTTCCTTCCTTCCTTCCTTCCTTCCTTCCTTCCTTTCTTTCCCAAACTGAACACAAAACATCAGTTAGCTACAAAATGAACTAAAAAAAAGCCAGTGCTGGTAAATGCTTACACCAAAGTGACATTTTAACAGTCTATTAATGATAATGACATTTGCATAAGGCTTTAAACTTTGCATCTCATTTTACTCTGTTGTGAGGAGGCACTAAGCTATTATTATCGCCATTTTATTGAAGCTAAAACATTGAGACTCAGAATGGTTAAGTGACTTGCTCATGGTCGTAAGACACCTAATTGCCAGAGGCAGGGTTTGCATCAATGACCCCTCTTTCTAAGTCTAGTGCTTTTGCCTCTACACTGTAATGCTTCTCCAATCAATTACCTTAATGTATTTCCTAAGAAAAACAACCATTTCCCCAAACCAAAGCCTTTCTCAACTCAATACATATTCTTCCTTTGGCTTGCAGTTTAAGTTCACTGTATCCTCATTAATTAAAGCCTAGATTTTTTTTTCCTAATACTGTCCTCTCCCTTAATATTGTCTGGACTCAAAAGAGGACAGAAAAAATTTTGATATGTTGTTCTCGGTCAAAAAGCATGCCAGAGTCAATCATCAATATAAGTTTGGTTTCAGTTCTGGGACCATAGCCTATCAATTATTATGCACAATAATAATCAAATATACTGTGGATGAGTAATTTTATTATTAACTACTATCGCCAACCATATATTATCAAATAATAAATAGAAAATATCCAATTAGACATATTTCCATCCAATTGTCATTTTTTGAAATTCATCAAAGTCATACTGCCTGTGAAGAATTTCAATGACTGAAACCTAATTTTAAAATGTCTATTTCATGGGTTTCCATGGAAAAAGAATTATGTTCATAGTGATAATCAGTTGGCAGGGAGCCTCTGTATTCAGTTAGGCTATTCCTCCGTTATAGATATGACCTGTCAATTGGACCATACTCAAAGGCCTTTTGGTTTGGTAGAACCTGTCCAAACTTGTGCTCTGCTGGCATAAACTTTGAGAATCCGAGGCCGTCTTTGTGACATAATGTGGCCTCAGATGAGGAGGAAAGGTAAGCCAAGAATCACACAAAGTAAGAAGATATGGATAGACTTTGAACTATGGAAGTCACATATGGACTAGATGGCCTTGATCCTATAGGTTTAAAGGACATATTTAGGGTTAGGATTTACTATAAGGGAATTCTAGGTGGGGCAGTGGATAAAACACTGAGCTTGGAATCAGAAAGACTCATCTTCCTGAATTCAAATCTGACCAATTTTGAAATCAAATATTCCACACCCCCATTCCATATTGATGGAAACCATGAACATATCAAAGTAGTTCAGTAAATCTAAAATGTCAAATTAGTTATTTTCAAGAGCCCCTCAGAAATCTGCTCCACAATTGGTGGTCCAGTAAGGTAATTCCAGCAACCTTTTCCAAATCCACACCATGATTACTTTAGATACCTTCTAGTTAAATCCCCTTTTTTACAGATAAGGAAAATGAGGCCTAAAGGGGTGATGTGACTTGTCCATGGTCATGTATGTACCAAGTAGCAGAGGTTGGCTTTGAATGCAAAAACTCTGGATCCAAAGCCGGTGCATTTTCCGTTATACTCTACTTATGGCTGAGAAAAAGGAGACCCAGAAAGGTCATACAGGCACAAAGTAGCAAAAGTAGAATTCAAATCTAAATTTCCTGAGTCTACATTCAGAGTACTGCCATTGTAACATGCTTCCTCTTACTTGTCTCTCTCCAACTGGATAACCACTCAAATTGCGTTTTTCAATTTGGTGTTCATTTTTCCTCTACTATGTCTGTTTCTCTTGCAAGTTAGTAGACCTCTAATAATCCTTTCATACTGAGACTTGCTACCCAGAATGCCCATGCTGTAAATGCTTCTCATTAAGTTGCATGTGCCTTATGCTCTTTGCAGAATTTTTCATATTCCTCATATAATTTGGCTCCTGGGGCATTAGATATAAAACTGCCAGATTGTCAAGTGCAGCCTTTCCTTTTCCTGACCCATTTTAACAGTTTGGCCTCTTGCTGAAGTGTGGTCCCAGCTCTTCCTGCCTGTTACTCCAGGATGGTTATTTATCTCTCTACCTATTTCTAATTCCCTCTAGCCATTCAGATGCTATTGCCTGCACTTCGCAACGAGGACTGTACGTAATTTACTTCAAATTGATAAACAATTCAACTCAAACAAATCATTCATCCCAGTGTTCACCAGGCAAGCCAACCTCTCTTTGTTCACTGGAATAAATGGGCGTCTAGAAGTGCCTTTACCCTCTTTCCCCTCTCACCCACATGGATATTTTCTAAAGGGAAAATAGGAGAAATGGAGAAATACCACCCTGTGTTCTAGGTGTGCCATTAGAAGGTAGTTCAGAAGCTATAAGATAATTTTGTTGCTGCTTCTCCTAACCAGAACAAGAAAAAGTCCAATGAAATAGGGGTAGTGTCTAGGGATTCTGGATGACATGGTGTTTTTTCACTAACAAAAACTTACTGCAAATACTCATCAGCGATCAAAGGAGTAAACAATGAGAAGTTCTTTTGAGATCTACCTTCATGCAATTAGAAAATCAGCCAATAGTGGGGGAAGGGATGTCAGACTAAGCATCTACACAGTTTTACTGCATGAATCAATGCCTCATCTCTAGGTAAAACTCAATAGCAATCAAAACTCACGGGAAAGCTCTGCTCTAGTACTTTTCCCTTCTCAAATGTCCCTGCTGCTTGCCTCCAAGAAATCTGTGTTACTAAATGAAAAGACTCAGTGGAAACATTAAAAGAGAGTTCAGCAAAAGGCACTTTCCGATCTCATGACCAAGTGTATTTTTTTCCTCCAATGCTCCCTAGTGTCCAAGACAACCATTTCCTCATTTCCTTCAGGAATTCAAGCATCCTTAGTAGAGCTAAGGAAGATTTGACCCAGTCACATCTATCCTTGCTGGTATGTCCCCAAGGTGATTCTGATGTGTTGCTACCTACATTGCTTTATTGGCTTATTTTCTTTCTGTTCTACTTCTGATCATCTTTTAATTCTCTACTTTTCTGCCTCCAGATCATATTTCATAATTTATCTTGCATTGCTATATCTCCAGATCAGAACCGGAAAGAATTGTATGACCCCATATGGGATCACAACCCACAGTTTAAGTAGAGCCTAAGGGGTCTTGAGTAGAAAAAGTTAAAGAAGCCCTGGATGAACATCTCACTCCCTTTTCTACACCCCCATCAGCTGATTTGTGAATTGGAGAAATGCAGATTATGAGAGAACTTCTCATTGTTTACTCCTTTGGTCACTGATGAGTCATTATAGTACTTTTTTTCTCTAGCAAATGCCAGAATTTAGCAGTAATGCTAGCTTTGCAAATGGTATGTCCATAGCACCACTTATGGTGATAATGATGGACTGGGTGGGAGGTGGTGAAGGGAATGGTTGAAAGAGCTGTGGTATATGAATGTAATAGAATGTTATTGTGCAGTTAGAAATGATAAATGGGGAACTCAGAGAAATGTGGGAAGATTTGTATGACTCAATGAAGATTAAAAGAAGTAGAACCCCATAATAATTATAACTGGGTAAATGAAGAGATTGATGAAAAGGAAGCTAAGGTCTGAGTTACTAAAAACAATCTGGAGAACAGACAACGAAACATATAAACATATTTCCTTTCTCTAACCAGAGAGATAAGGATCTACTAGGACCACAAGTTAGGTATCTAATGTAAGCTGTTTTCACTGTATCAGGGATTTTTGCTTGTGCTTTTTTTGGTCACAAAAGAGGGTTCAATTTGTAGTGAGAAAGGGTTGGTTCCAGAAATGTTGATAATATAAAAAACAAATGGTATCAATAAAATTGGGTTTTAAAAAATGAATAAAATTCTACCCCTTCATTCTCTACCAAAATTGTTGAGAATCCTAATTTGAGGAGGGATTTTGGAGAGTGACTGATTCTCCTACCTATCCCAATCAGTAACACTTAAAATCTTTTTTTAAAACAAGTTTTTTTTAAAGTGTATTTTGTTTTTTCACATCATCATAGTTTTCCTCATTATCCTTTCCCTTCCCTCGTCCTTCTCAGAGAGCCATAGCAAACTATTTTTTAAAGACAAAGAAAGAAAAAGAAAAAAAATCATCATAACTGATCAATATATTGAAAAAGTCTGAAAATATGTGCAATGTGTAACATCTGTGGACCTCCCAGCTCCACAAGGGGGTAGGTTGAGAGCATCCTCTCGTATCTCTTTTTTTGAACCATTTTTACTCTTTATTCTTTTGCAATATTCATTTTTGATTGTTTTGCATGTGGTTGTTCTTTTCATTTATGTTGCTGTACTCATTAGGTATATTGTTTTCTTGGCTCTACTTAGTCTGCATCAGTTCTTGCAGATTTTTCTATGCTTTTCTGTATTCATTATATATGTCATGTCTTATAAAACAGAAATATTCCACTGTATTCAAGCACTACAATTTGTTTAGCCATTCCCCAATCAATAACATCTTGATTGTTTCCTATTTTTTTGCTGTCACAAAAAGTGCTGCTATAAATATTTTGGTGCATCTGGGGACTTTCTTATCAATGACTCTTAGGAGATAGTTAATGAGGTCTTGCAAACATATGAAATTGTAGGAAGGTTCTAGGGCATTACAAACAGAGAAATTCATGAAGAAAAAACCTTTTATAAGTTGAGGATAAGATTATTAGCAATAATCATTCTCAAAGACATGCAAACACTCCTGCAATCAGGTTGTAGTTAGGTGGTGAGTCTATACCTGTCCTAAAGTCAACTATGCCTCTCCCTCGGCTGTCTGAGTCAAAGGAAGAAATAGGAGCTTCCACTGTTGCTTTCCTGCTCACCAGAAGAAAGTCAGAAGGGACTTCAAAAAGGAAGAAGATATTAAGAACATAGCTCAGTGTTCATCTTCAAGCTCAAGGAGAGAAGTTCTGGATGTCTTTAGGACCCTTCCCTGTGTCATTCTGATACAGGACCATGCTTAATTATCTTCTTTCTTACTAGAATCTCTATTACCTGCTCCTCATCTTCTTGATGGGTTGGAGGCAAATTGGTACCATGTGCATTCCACAGTCTGTGCTAGATTTTGGGGTCATTGAGGGTGTTGCCCCTTTCTTAGAGACGGAAGATTCTGAAAGGAATTCTTCCTGATATGATGGAAGAGGAACACTCAGTCACCCAATCTGAATAAGATTGTTGCTTACTTCAGCAATATAAAGACATAGAATGAGTATGACTCCTCAAGGCCTTCCACTATCTGCAAAGGTACACTCAGTGACTCCAGGCAGATCTCAGGAATGCCTGAAGGGCAGAGCACAGCCCTTATATGTCCACAGAGAGGACCCTCCCTTTCTGATTTCTCCCCATATAAGGGCCCACAACTGTCCTCCATGTCACCTGGTTTTTAGCTCCCCCCAGGCTTGAACCCCACTGGCTATTTAACTTTGTGGGTCAATTTCACTCCCAACCTATTATAATCCATCCCTTACCCCTTGTCCCTGGTGACCTGGGTGGACAGGGTCATCAAGTGCAGCAAATGGTGGTGGATTTCTAAGAGCTAATGTTCCTGACTGAAATAAAATCAGTAAAATAACTGCCACTCCTTCCTTTCTAATTTCAACAATTCAGGTTCTGTCCAGTATCTCCCTTCTACCCCATCATCCTTGCGGTCCTCACAACCAGCTTCCTTTGTTCTGTTGTTTACGCTGCCTGCCCTATCCTTGCTCCGATCTGTGCTGCTGCCTGTTGGCCAGGGTTAGCCTCCTCATTCTCTCACTTTTCTGACTCCAGAATCTGTTATGCCACATCTTGCCAGATTATGACAAATGCTTAAAGAAGAAACCCTTCTGATGTAGTGCAAACAGCACATTAGTAGTAACTGTATTTGAGCCACGTAGTAAAGATACATGCCGAATGGGGCTCCCCATCTTGCACTATCTGTAGAAACTACTCAGTTACCCTGAGGGTAAAATGACTCCCTTAGTGGTTCCATCAGGTGTACAGAATTGGTTACTTATCCTTGTCAATGGCCTAATTTCACTCTCACGTCTACTACTACACCTGTTAATAAAAGAAAACTGCTGATCCACGTCAACCATTATCGTTCCCTTTTCAGACCTAGGGGTTAGGCTATTGTCCCTATTCCAAATAGCAAGAATAGTGAAGAAATATCAGCTGGAAAAGGCAGTATCACCAAGAATAACTAGGTGGGAAAATTGCTAAGAACAATGTCAGAGGATGGTCTAGCTCTCCTCTTGGATGAAATAATAAAATAATAAAATTACAAAAATAATTTTAAAATGATGAAAAATAAAGAATAAAATTCCACATATTTTTATTAACTACTATTTATTAATATAAGGCATTGGGTGGGTTGGAAACTTGTACTCTAGTTAGGTCAATAAGTCATAAGTCAAGAAGGAGTGAAAAGGTAACTGACAACCGTTGAACTCAGGAACAATGGAAAAGAGGAAGAGGAAAGATGTCACATGGTAGCAAATGATCAGTTGTTATAGCAGTTCATGGAAGAGAGCTAGACAAAGGAAAACTGTAGGGTTCAAGCAGATTTTGGGTTGATAGGGAGGATTTGGACAAGAGAGAAGAGGGGATACTATATATTGCAGGAGATGTGGGTTATATAACAGTACTCCCAGGATGGGTACTTATGCCAGGACAATCATTGGAGTCGGAGAGAACTTGTGGAAAGAGGAGCGATGTCCAAACTGGAATCTAAGCAAGCATAAATGAGACCCTTTACTGGGTCAAGAGCCAAAGTATCCCAGAATGCTCAGATATAAAGGTGACCCTAAAATGGGGAAGCTGGGGACTGGTAGGAAGATCAGGGCTAGAGCATGAAAATTTTCCACCAGGAATATCATGAAAATGGATCATCCTCACTGACCTGCTATTTCTATTTATTTTGTTAAGTATTTCCCAATTACATTTTAATCTGGTTCACAGCTGACCACACATTTGTCACTTGTGTTCCCTGCTGACTCAGGTATATCAGGGGAGACAACGGGCTCAGTTCAATGAAATTGTTAAAAGCATTTATTAAGCACCTACTGTTTATAAGACATTGTATTAGATGGTGGGAATGCAAAGCCAAAATGAAAATCAGCACCTGCCATCCTGACACCACCCTGTACCTCAAAGATTTGGTTTAGTGGGATGACTTTGGTACAAGACCTCTTCCAAGGCTCCCAGGACTAATCTGAAGTCATTTACTGTGTGTTAAGTATCATTAAAATATATTGTTAAAATTGAAATTTAATATCCAAAGCATCTTTGAGATCATTTTTTTTAGCCCATATAGGTATGCAAGTTGTCACAAAAGACACTTCTATTGATTTCTTCCACTTAAAAAAATGCTTACAGGAAGAGCCCCTTTTTGTCTTGTCTGGAAATAGTTTGTTTTTGTTGTGTATCCATTAATTTGTTTGCCATTAAAAAAAAAAAAAAGCACTTTCTTGAAAAGAGATGAGTAACAAATGTGCACCAGAGATACCGTCCCTTGGTTCAGTGTATGCTCATCAGAATGAGAGTGAGTCTACCTTAAAAGCCATGTATGAAGGTGAGGAGAACAACTGGTGAAAATACACGGATGAAATCACAAATCCAGTAAAAGAAAAAGAGTAAGAATAGAAGCACCTTGAAGGCTAGAGTTAGTTACCTTAAGTTCTGTCTATATGTCCTCAGTGCTTTGTACAGTGCCTAGCCCATAGGAAGGGCTTAATAAATGATTTTTCATTCATTATACCCTTCTAGGTTTTAAGGAGACCATGAAATTGGAAAAATATCCTTTAAAAAGGCATGGATAGTTTCGCACAGAGGGGAGGAGTCCTCTTGGTCATGGTGTCTAATATTACTTAAATGGTGCCATAGTCTTAGGTGAGGGCAGGTCGATGACACAAACCATTTTATTGCCACCCAGTGACAGAAGGAAATTTGCAGGCTTTGTAATATGCCTCTGCTCATTCCACTGGGTACTTGACCTGAACACGTACAATCACATGGGCAGTTACTGTGTCTTAGGGATGGTTACCAAAGAAGACTATGGGTCATTTATTGCACAGGCCCCTATAGCTTAAAATTAGACTGTTGTGCCAAAGATGGAGCACTGTCTGTTGAATCTTATAAGACATGGTGTGCCAAGTGGGAGCAGAGAAGCAGGATCCCAGGACTGACCTTTCCCTATGTACATACCCTTTGAGGAACAGAGAGCTATGGCTGAGTGTAGCTGTGCTCCACGAGCTTTTGATAAGTTAACTCTAACAGTTCTAGTTGAAGTTTAGCAGGTGCCAAGTTTATAGCCTATATAAGGGCAATTAATCCATCACATATGCAGTATGGACTTTTGTGACAGTACATCTGCTCTCCTATTATGATGCCTGGGAATGTAGCTGATGGTAAAGCTGAACCCAGTGACAAGTGATGCCCACTGGATTTGGTATTGGTTGAATCAAAGGTGGTCAAAATCTGCTTTACATGCTTATGCAAGGTCTAGATCACAAGTGACAAATGTGTGGTCAGCTGTGAACCGGATTAAAATGTAATTGGGAAATACTTAACAAAATAAATAGAAATACAATAAAAATAATGTTATTTTGTGATTTTTAAGTCAATTTGCAGAGGTAGGGATCTATATATATGGTTAAGTCAATATGTGGAGGTAGGGATCCCTATGTATAGATTAGTGTCCCAGTTTCTTCCTTTCTTTTTGAATTTGACATCACTAGGATAGACGAAGATGGACCTTAGCCCTTAGTACCATGCCTAGCTCATAGTACGTGCTTAATAAATGTTCATTTATTGAGTGAAGATGGCAGCTTCTATGCCTTAAAATCCTCTTTGGTGGTAAGTAGCTCCTTCTCTGATACTGCACAATTCTCTGAGGCCTCCATCAGTCTTTTGGAGAAGCAGGGCTAGAGTTTGGAGGAGATCAAATGGAGTCTGGGTGTAGAGGACATGCTGTGACTCAGGAGAGGTTCCAAAATGACTGGTTTGTGGGTCAGGTCTGTGGCAACACCACTTCCAATAGTCATTTAGTAGACATTCATGGCATACAGAACATCTTTAGAGAAAAAAAATAGCCCCTGTACACCTATGATAGTTTAGTAGGGAATTAAAATTAATTTTTTTATTAAACACTTGCTAGGTGCCAAAGTGCTATGTTAAGCACTGAGGGTAGAAATACAGAAATTAATGCAGCCCTGCCCCTGAGGAGCTTACCTTGCTTTTTTTAAAATGGACTTTTGGTTTCATCTGTAGAGACCTCACAGTGAGGAATATTATCTACCAATGAAATTTGGTACTTTATCTGTAATGCTTAGTTTTATAGGAGGTGTCTGAACTCCAGTAGAAATGGATTTGGTAGCGTAGACACAGAAAAACAACAAACTAGCATTATCCAGGTTGCATTTTTATTTATTTTGTTAGAAATTTCCTAACTCCATTTAAATTTGGTTTTATATCACTAGGGAGTTTTGGCATGAGGTGACTTTGATACCTCTGACCTGGGTATCAACTCAGAGGCTGAGTGACTTGTAAAATGTCACACAGCCAGACGGTATCAGAGGCAGGGCTTAAACTCAGGTTTACCTGACTCTGAGGCCGACTTGAAGAGGCTTGCTGCCTCTTAGAAGTATATATTCTAATGGAGCCACAAGCCAGAGAGGGAAATGGTGGGTAGGGAAAGGAGTTTTGGTCTGGGTAGGGAAGGAGAAGGAGGGAACGGACATTTAGTAAGCTCCTACTATGCGCCAAGCACTGTCATTTAATAAATATTATCTCATTTGATCCTCAACAACAACCCTGGGATTTGGGTGCTAGTATTAGATGCATTTTACAATTGAGGAAACTGAGTAGTTAAGTGGTTGAGTGACTTGCCTAGGGTCACATAGTTAGTAAGTGTCTGAGGTCAGATTTGAACTCAGGTCTTCCTACCTCTAGATCTAACTCTATCTGCTGTGCAGGGGTAGTCTCAGGGATATAAGTGCATCCATAGAGCAGTCAGGTGACTGGCCATTTCTAGAAGCAACTGTAGTATTAATTTGAATACTGTGCACAGATAAGGAATTAAAGGCAGCAAGAAAGGTTGGAAGGAGGGGTGAGTACTCACTACAGCTTCAGGTTGATGGCAAGATAGTTTGGGTGGACTGATGGATGAGATTTGATTTCAGTGACCAATCAAGGATGGCTAAGCTTTGGGGCATGAGTTTCAAAAAAGAGTGAATGACCTTCCCTGTGTACTGGTGGGCATGAATTCTGGAGATTCTGTGCAGAGGTCTAGCACAGAGGGAGCTGTTCCAGATGGGGAGAACTAGGATGGCAATGGTAGGAAGTTGGCAAGATGGCTTGGGAAAATCACTGGATGGAACAGGAAAGTGAAGGCGATAACGCAAAGAACCACAATGTGCACAACCGCATGATACATGCAGCTGAGAGTTACCAAATAAGATGCTAGAAGGGGAGAAGTTGTTACTGAAGATGGGAACCAGGGAAGGCTTCATGGGGGAGGAGACATTTGATTTGGGTTTTCAAGGATCATAACTCTAGAAATGGAAGGAACCTTAGAGCTCACCTAGTCCAATCCCCTCCATTTATAAATGAGAAAAACAAAATTAGGTCAGCCCACAGCATTTATTATGGACCTACTATGTGCCGGTCACTGTGCTAAGTACGGGAGATAGAAATATGAAAGACAGTCCCTGAACTCATGGAGCTTACAGTACATAAGAGCCACCCAATTCAGAGGCATCATGGAATCCAAAGGAATGCAGCTGGATGGGAAAAGGAGCTGACTGGCGTGGGCACCCTCTGCAAGTGGACCTTTTTGCACAAGTTCTTCATTCCACCTTCCACTCATAGAGGGGTAGAGGGTACAGATGAGGTATTACTAGGAGACTGGTGCATCTTACAGAATAATGAAGTTCTTGATGGCCTAAGGGAAGGAAGGATAGTGAACAGGCAAAGAGGACATGGTAGGCCTAGGTGAGAAAAGGCGTGGAGGCAGAAGACCAGAAAGGTAGGGAGCTATTAGATTATAAAAGGCCTTGGATACCAGGCAGAGGAATATTGAATTCTATACACAATAAAGAGTGGTTAAAGATTTTTGAGTAGAGGAGTAACACTGCTAGAACTTTGTATGAGGAAGATCATTCAGGCAGTGAAA